>NC_137900.1:94335518-94687087 GCF_963455335.1 Martes martes | reverse complement strand
TCAACAGTCCCAAAGCTGGTGCTGGTGACCCCGGTCTATTTGTGTGCACGACTCTCACAACTGTGTAGACCCCCCCTTTCTTTCTTTCTTTCTTTCTTTCTTTCTTTTTTAAAAGATCTTATTTATTTATTTGACAGACAGTGATCACAAGTAGGCAGAGAGACAGGCAGAGAGAGAGAGGAGGGAGCAGGCTCCCCACCGAGCAGAGAGCCCGATGTGGGATGGATCCCAGGACCCTTCTGAGCAGAAGGCAGAGACTTTAACCCACTGAGCCACCCAGGCGCCCCAAGACACCCCCCTTTCGATTTTATGACCCACTTCAAAAGGAGCAAGAGAAAAGGAAGATTTGTGAACAACTGTACCTTCTGCATGCTTACAGGTTCTAAGCCCTGCACTGAGGGTCCCACGGTGTTGGTATAAGCGTCCTTAAAACGCCGGACAAGTCGATCTGACCATTCCCACTTTACAGATGAGAAAAATGGGACGTCGGGAGGCGTCTGAGTGTGTCTGACTCCAGAACTCAGGCTTTTAGCCACTGCGCAGCTCAGAGCCTCGTGCAAATCAACCACCATGCTCACGCCGCGGTTCCTCATGCTCGGGGCTGGATGTGGGCAGCAGGACTCACTGGGAAGATGTCTGCGGCCTCCTCAGGGACCGATGTGGACTCTGACACCTGAGAGACCATCCAGGGGCTGAACCAGAAGTGCAGGAGGAAGGAGGGACGTGCATCTAGGACAGCGGGAGCCCTGTGGACGCTGGCCCGGCACAGCCGCTCCCCCGCCCCGCTGGGCTCCTGCAGGCCCTCCCCACCCCGGGCGTAGAGCAGGGGAGGACTGACCCAAGGGACCTCCCACAGGCTTGCCATTGAGCAAGGGATCTGAGAGCGCTGGAGAGGCTGAAGGGGGTGGCAAGGGAGAGCCGCGCCGGCCAGCGTTAGAGGGAGCAGAAGCCGGGGGTGCAGGGGAGACCCCAGGCCTGGCTGAGGTCTCTGCCAATGGGTGGACAGCAGGATGGACTCCCCAAGTGTCCCAGTCACATCAGGACTGGATATAGGACCCTATAGGGGGCCAGTTGGAATTGCAGCCCCGAGGCCCATGGGATTCTGCTGTGCCCAGACATCCGGGATGTCCTTCGCCCAGCAAGGAGCTTAGCGGCCAAGGGCCTCCCGGGGCTGCTTCCCGAGGCCATCCTCTGCACATCCTGGCTTCCCGCTGCCGCGTTGTCTCCAGGCCTCAGGGTGCAGGCAGTTCTGAGTACTGCCCGCCTCCCTGGTCTCCCTCGGAAGGTCGCATTCTCCCACGAATGGAATCGCTGGTTGGGCTCCACTCACGTCTCCAGGCCCAGCCTCCGGCTTCTCCGGCCTCCTCCCACTGGTTGCCCCACACCACTCACCGGCCTTTGTTTATGTGGCCTGTTCGGCCCCCAAGATGCCCGCATCCTACTTTGGGGCGCTGCCCCGGCATTTCAGGTGCCTCTGGTCAAACACCGTCTGGGAAGGCCTCCTTGACTTTCCATCAACCCACCCGCCCGCGCTGGGAGCTGATTCTAGAACCGGGCACCACGCTCCGTGACCCTCGGCACTCAGGAGTGACTCCCCCAGGCAGAGAGTTCCCAGAGGGCGGGACCATGTGGGGCGGGCTTCAGAGCCACAGCTTCCCGCAGTCCCCGGCAAGGAGGTCCTGTCCAGGGGTGCTGGTGAGGGGGTGAGGAAGCCGGGTGAGGGGCCGGGAAGGGGCTGGACAGGAGAGGAGGGCAGACGGTGTGCTTGCAATAGCTTCGCTGAGCCTTCTCCCAGCATCCTTCCCTCACGGAGACCCAGACTTCTTTTCTCTGGTCCCAAAAGTGGGGCATGGGTTGGGTGGATATCGGAGACACACAAGCAAAGTTGAAAGAGGCCCCCGAAGTCCCTTCCGTCCCAGGTCGACGCGGCCAGAAAGAATCTGGTCCTGCAGATCCTTTCTCTCTTTCTCTGCACGCAGAGTGGCTTCACGGAAGCTTTCATCACTTGCTTCTTTGCTCTCAAAATGCCTCGTCGCCCCTCCAGGGCACGACCTCCCAGCCACCTCGTCTGTTTGGTGGCTGGTCTGTTTGGTGGCTGCGAATGTTCCAGCGTTAGAGGGAGCACGGCCCGCTTGCCTCTTGCCTGGGGGGACAGACCTTCACGGTGTCTCCACTGACTTCATCCTAACAAAATGCTGTCCCGAACACCCTCCCCAGCCTCGAGTCGCCGAACATAGCCCCCTGGGAGGGAAAGACCCCCGGGGGGAGTGGCCGCAGGGGCTGTGTGTTGGACATGGGCCCTCAGGTCGGTCTCTCATTTCCGTTTTAGGGACCACTGTTTCTTTTCTTTAAATGTCTTCCTCCACCCTCGTCGTCCCTCCCCCGTGGGTCCCCGCCAGCTTTAACAGGAGACCCCGCGAAGGATAGGGGATCTAAGTCTGGGCCTGGAACTATCCAGAACCATCCACACCCGGCCTCCTCTGGCCCAGACAACCGAACAGCCCCAATGTCAAGCCTGCCCTCACTTCCCAAAGCAGAAGTTCAAAGAGCAGCGCCCACCCCAGCCGCCTGCGGCCTGAGAGGTCTGGACTGACAATGCGGCCAGGCCTCCAATTCCGGCCCCCAAGGTGGGGCCGCAGGAAGACAGCTGCGTTAGCCTAGGTCTCAGGGCAGCCCGGCAGAAGCCTGGTCTTCTTCATTCCCTGCAAACACTCAGCCCTTAGCTTGCGGGAGGAGGGGGTGTCTATTTAAAGACCCTGGAGAGAAGGGGAGGGCAGAAAGAAAGGCCACCACCGGGGCTCGGGGGAGCCAGGGATGGCCGGAGCCTGCTGCAGCTGGCAGGGAGAGCAGCTGGGCACAGCCCTCGGACTTTGGCCCCTGGTGTTTCCCGGTGTCAGCTTTTCTATTTCAGGCCACTGGCTTCTCCATTCGGGGATTCACAGCCAGACTGGGAACCCAGAAAGACGGGCGCTGGGGCCCTGGGCGCCCTTCCTCACCCTGTGGGCTTCCAGGCCCAGGTGAAGGCCTCACTCCAATGTTCCCACCTCGTGACCCAGTGGGGCCCCTGGATCTCATCCCACAGGAAGGTCCACAGTCCTGAAGCCCCGGAGACAGCCCAAACATTCCGCCAGGGCTCTCTGCGGCCGGCGGAACGGACTGGAAAGTGCTCGTTGGGGCGACGAGCCATAGCTGTCAGCGGAGACGGAGCCCCGGCTGGAAAGCTGCCGGATTGCGGGCACTCTGTGGAGGCAGAAGTCGCCCAGGGAAAGGGCTCCGTGGGTCTGTGGGTCTGGTGCAGGGTGTGCAGGGATGCACTCTGGGGCCGGAAGAGCGGGGTCAAGCCCCAGCTCCATCATTTCCTTGCAGGGTGGCCTGGGGCAAGGCAGGAGGCTCTTGGAACCTTCATTTTCCTCCTCCCTAAACATCAGAATAGCTTCCGAGCACGTTTGGGAAGGTACAAGACCGTACTGGAAGTCCTCCGTGGAGGCAACGGGCGAAGGCACACAGTAGGCGCTCAGGAGAACAGCTGCGGGGAGGGGGTGGGGAGCGGCTGAATAACTTGGACAAATGGAGACAGTTGGACGTGACAGGGCCACACAGGTGGAATGCTGGCAGCCGCACCGACATTCCGGAGAAGGACCCAGTAAACCACTGGTGCCTAATACCGCCCCCCAACCCCACCCCCACGCACAGCTCTGAAAACAGCCCGCCTTTCAGATCCCTGATTTCCGCGGGGCCTGTCTCGGGGACTGACTCCTCCCCGCTCCGGTGCTGGTCGGGACCCCTCTCTAACCGGGGGGCTTAGCCCAGGCCGAGGTGGGGAGGGGATTTGCAGGCCGGAACGGGTGGAGCCCCGCATTGGAAGTCTGAGCCGCATTCCGGGGATTCCTGCTCGGCGACCCGCCCAGCCTGGCCTAGGGGCCAGACCGGTCCTCCACACCCACCACCACCTGGAGGGGGCTCCCGGGAGCCCTCCGGGCCCGGAGCAGCGCGGAAGCTGAGGGCAGACGGATGGGGCTGTGGGGACTTGGAAGCAACGGTCGACGAGACTGAAATCCAACAGGAAGTGAAAGCGAACACGCCAGGATTCGTTCCTTCTGACGGTGTTTCCTGCGTACCTGCTGTGTGCCCCTCCCAGCAGGCCCTGCTGCCCTCGAGGGTTGTCCCCGCTCCCCCGAGCCCAGAGTGAGGGTGGGAGACACTGACGAGGGCCCAGGGCCACGGTGCCGGTAGAGACAGGAAGGGACAGACTACTGGGGCAGCCCTGGGCTGAGCCTGGTGTCCTTGAGGAAGGGGATGGTGCCAGTGACTGTCCCTGGGACTGGGGGCCTGCCGGGAATGGGGGTTTTCATTTCTAAAATGGGAGGACCAGGCCAACTGGGCTCTCTATCCCCCTTGGGAGAGACACCAGGAGGGGAGATGATGCAGGGTCATGAGGCCGAGGGGCTTTGTAGCTGGTGGGAGGGACGAGGAAGTGAGTGAAGGTATGGGACATGGGGGAGGCGCTCCCAGGGCAGAGGCTGAAGGAGGGAATTTGACATTAGGACCCAGTCTGACCTGCTCCCTCTGTACCTGGGAAAGAGACTGGGGAGGGAAAGGATGATAGCACAGCCGGGACGAGAAACGGTTTTCTGGCTACTGGGGTTGGGAGCGGCCATTCTGACTCAGGGTAGCCGAAGACCGACTGGCTGCAGGGGATGCTGCGCAGAACATGTGTCCTGATGGGCCACGGGCAGGGGCAGGGGCAGGGAGAGCAGAGCCCAAGGAGGGGAGATGGGGACCCAAGTCTCCCAAACCGGCTGCCCTGGGATAGTTATCGGGGAAGAGGAATGAACACGACCCCCACTGACCTGGGCTGGTGGGAGCCTTGGGGTCTCTGGGTAGTGTCAGCAGCATGCTGGAATGGTGACCCAGCAGCAGAGGTGGGCCGTCTAGTGTGGAAGCTGGTGAAGGGCTCCTGGAAGCACGGGGTCCTGGGCATCTCCTTGTCCCTCAACTTCCAGAACCCTCCCTCATCAATTGCCATCAGAATCCAAAGCTCAGGACTAGTGCTCCCCTGCCGCCCATACCAGGGAGCACAAAGCGTTCCTGCTGCCTCCCCGCGGAGCCCTCCTGGGTTTGGCAGACTCAGTTCCCTAGCTGGGAAAAGGAGTAAAGACAGCCCCTTCACAGCCTTGTTGTGACGGTGCGACAGATAACACGTGAACACATGTAACACGCTGAGCAGGGAATGGAGCCCCCAGTGCGCCCCCTCCTCCTCCTCTCAGTGCCACCTGCCATGAGCGCTGTGGTGTGCCTGGTGGAGGGACCTGGGCGGGTGGGGAAGGTGCCCAGACAGCTCTGAACTCTGCTTGATGAGACAGCCTTGAGAAACATTGTCTTTATAAAAACTGCTCATGGAAACAGGTTCATTTACCAATTAGCTCCCGTTGGCCAAAGCACAGTTAACGTTCTGGAAAAAACAATCTCCAAAACGTTCTCCCCCTCTCTGTAGTTTTCATCCTCTCTTTCATTTCTACCTGCGATTTTTCTGAGCCGACCACATCTTGGAAGGGATATAAAAGGATTTAAGACTTCCCCAATGAAGCAAATCACCTGCTTTTGCTAAATTGCTTTATCTGCTGTGTTCTCGGGTTGTGGTGTTTTAGGTATGGCTGCCCGGATGGGTTGCAACAACACTTAACGGGGCTTCCTCATTTTCACAGAAAGGCTCTGTCTCCTGGGGAGAGAGGAGGGAGACCTGTTTACTCGGGAACCGGGTCTGAGTTCTGAGTTCTGGGTACGGAGCCTTATCCAGCTCTGCCTGGAGGGTTGGAGGTATTTTTGATTTGGGGCTGGGATCTGGGGTGCACAGATTGGGGGTGTTGCTAGGCTAGAGCCGGGAGTCTGGTAAACTCCACCAGCCCAAGCTGGATTTGGACTTGAGAGCAATGGGGAGCTGGCCCTGAGTCTTCGATCCGGTCGGGGGAGATGACAGATCCCGGCCCTGGGGGTTTTATTCTGACTGAGCTTCCGGAAGGTTTGGAAAAGGCCCCTTGGGAGGCAAAACCTGGGTCCAGGATGGAGAGAAATGGGATGGCTGAGCCAGCCAGAGCTGATGGAGGGGTGGCCAGGAGGAGGGAGGTGTCCTTCACCCGGCGTTCACTGCCCTAACAGAGGTGGCCCAGAGTGGCGAGGCTCCGAGGCACGGAGATCCACACAGAGCTGGGCCAGGGCCAGAGACTGGGCCCCGGCATCCTCCTTGGGCTCCTCTCAGCTCCCATGTCCGAGTCCAGGACAACCACGCGCCCTGCTCCCGGGACATTTCCCCGTCGGTCGAGGTCGTCCTTCCGTGCGCAGGGCTCCTGGGGCGCCTTCGGAGTCTCCGTCTTCCCCTGGGAAATGGGACCGCGGGACCGCAGCTCCGCCGCTCGGGTCGCGGCCCGCGGAGTGGGCGGACCAAGACCACAGCGGGGAGCCGGTGTGGGCGCAGGACCCCAGCTTCCCCGTTCGGCCGAGCCCTCCCCTCTGGGCCTTCCCTTCCACATCTGGACTGGCCGGGACCCACGGGGACACACGTCAGAGCGCCGCACTCGGTGACCGCAGAGCGGCCTGTCCCAGACCAGGCCCTGGGGGGGGACAGCCGGCCCTGCGGGGGGCGGGGGGGGACAGCCGACTCCGCGGGGGGCGGGGGGGGGACAGCCGACTCCGCGGGGGGCGGGGGGGACAGCCGGCCTGCGGGGGGCGGGGGGGACAGCCGGCTCCGCGGGGGCCGGGGGGGGGACAGCCGGCCTGCGGGGGGCGGGGGGGACAGCCGGCTCCGCGGGGGCCGGGGGGGGGACAGCCGGCTCCGCGGGGGCCGGGGGGGGGACAGCCGGCTCCGCGGGGGGCGGGGGGGGACAGCCGGCCTGCGGGGGGCGGGGGGGGACAGCCGGCTCCGCGGGGGCGGGGGGGGACAGCCGGCCTGCGGGGGGCGGGGGGGGACAGCCGGCCTGCGGGGGGCGGGGGGGGACAGCCGGCCTGCGGGGGGCCGCACAAGCCTGCGGGTCAGGGTCCCCGCTTCCGGGAGGGGAGCGCCCTGGGTCCCTGCCGGCCGAGGTGCCAGACCTGTGTGGGGGGACGAGCCCGCGCGGGCTGCCGCCGGCAGCTGCGTGCGCCCCGGGGAAGGGGAGCGGCGGCCCCGGAGCGAGGGTCCCACAAGGAGCGCCAGGGACCTGCCGTCCCTCGACTCCCAGGGGCGAGCCCTGCTGCTTCGTGCGGCGCCGCTGCAGGCCGAGCTCGGGAGGTGAGCTTTCGAGGGGCGCCCTGGCACGTTCCTGGAGGTGTCATACTTCCGTTTTTAGAAAGTGCACGAGAGGCACCGACGCCCGCCGACGCAGAGGTTACTGCTTTGCAGAGGAAAGCGCGCTCCGCAAGCCGTCCCTTTAAGGCGTTGGGCCCGCCCAAGGCATTCTGCCCCTCGCCGCTCCCCGTAGTGCCCCTCCGAGAGGCTGGCTTTGTGCGCTCGCCCCGCCCCGCCGCCGCCCCGCCTCTCGCGCACGCGCACGCGCACTGCCGGCGCCCCCCCGCGCCGCCTCGTCCAGCTCGGCCCGGCTCCCGCCCAGGCGGCGGCGACGCGACGCCTCGAGCGCCCGCCCCGCCGCCGCGGCCGGCAGGTAAGCGGGGCCGCCAGCCCGGGGACTGCACCCGTGGTGCGGGCGGGGGCCGACGCCGGCTGCCCCCCCCCCCCGGGCCGGCCCGTCGCCGCACGTGTTCCGGCGGGCCAGGCCCAGGTCTCGGCCCAGCCCCGCCAGGGCCCTCCCGGTGCAGGCGCCCCGCGCCCTCACCGCCTGCCTTCCGGGTGCCCGCTCTGCGCCCCTCGTCCGCACCCGGCCGCGGCCCCGTCCCCGCACTCGAGTCCCGGGCCCCCTCCTCAAACATCCCCCCACGACCGTCCTGCGGGTCCCGGGGACAGCCCCCCCCCCAGCGCCCACCCGTGCGGCCACTCCCCAGCTGCCCCTCCCCCAGCGGCCAGGTGACAAGCCCTCAGCCCGGGGACTGTGACTTCCTTCAGCAGCCCGCGCGCATCTCCCCCTTGCTCTCCGCGGCTGCTCCGAAGAAAGACCCCAGGCCCCCCGACGGGTGCTGGCCTGGCGCGCCGACCCGTCGGCTCTCCTCTCCTGCAGAAACGCCCCCTTCCCCGACCTACTGCCCGCCCTCAGCCCAGCCCGCCGGGCCCCGTGTCCGAGAAGCGGGCTCCCCAGGTGCGGTGCGCCCTCACGCAGCGAGAGCCCCGGCTCCTGCCCTAGCGCCCGCACCACCTCCAGTCTGGTGTGCCAGAGCCATTTTGGGTGATGGCAGAGTCGCTCCCTGCCAGCCTTCTCATTCCGGTTTCCGCCTCTCAGGTCCGTTCACCAGGCCCTTCAGACACCCTGGCAGGTGCTGCGCCAGACGCTGCCTCTGAGGTTGGCCCGCCCCCCCCAGAAGGCAGATAGGTAAGGTCGGATAGAAGCTGGTGGCAGAACAGGTGGGGAGGGCGGCATTCCCCCCACTCTTGGTCTGGCCACCTGCGTGTCAGGTGACCTCACCCGGGGGCCCAGTCTCTGGCGGCAGGCCAGGAAGCGGTGCCCGTGAGCAGTCAGGCTGGGGAGGCTGGGCCGTGGGTGGTCAGGCTCACCTGGGTGAAAGACCCGTGAGTGTAGACCGGGGGCCAGGGGGCATGTGGTCTGGAGGCCGCACACGTGTTCCCTCAGCACAGCTGCCCTCCCCGCCGTGGACTCCCTGCGGAGCTGGTGACCTGCCCGGCTGCTTCCTGAGAGTGTTGATGGAGGATGCGAGGCTTTTCCCCCTCTTAAGTGGAAACTGGTGGGGGGGGGCGTTGCGTGGAGAAATTGTCTTCTTTGCGGTCCCCCTGATTTTTTGCATGTTAATGTTTTGCTAGCCCCAGGGACTGGCAGATTGGGTTTGAGCTGGGAGGGAGGGGTCCGACCCCTTCTCTGGGAGATTGTCTGATGTGTTCCCTGGTCCTCACCTGAGGGCAGGGAGTCTCAGCCCACCTCCTGGTGGATCTCAGTTTTTATGTTAAAAGGAGCAGGTCTGCCCTGTTTACCCGGAGGAGGAAGCCTCTCCTGTTCCCACGGCCGCACACCTCCCTCAGCTCCTGCGATACCTTCTTCAGATGCTGGGTTTCGTGAAATCCTTCCCGGCTGTCGTCTTTAGCTCTCCCCACCCCGCTTGTCCATCCCACCTAGGGGAAGGCAGCACTTGGGTTAACTGGCATGGCCAGGTTGCACTAGATTTAATCGCCAAGCAGCTAGCACTTACTGGGCACCAGCTTTGTGCCAGCAGGTCTGTCCCTGGGTGCGATTATGCGACCTGCCCCTCGCCCTCTCTAGTACCAGGGGGCTTTGGGTGCAGCACCATCCACCCCGGGGTAGGAGTCCTTGCTACAGGTAGCCAGCTGGGGCCACATCTGTTGTGCTCTGCACGGCTGGGTTGTGTATCGTTTCTCTCCCCTCCTCTTGGATAAAGACTTCGAGACATGTTCTTTTTTGATGGCTTCCATTTTGCCTTGATGTGACAGGGAGTCGTGCAAGCTTTCAGTGTGGAGCGCCAAGCTAGAATTTACACTGTAAACTCATTAGCTTAACGGTGGTGCGCGCTGCCGGGAGTCGGATGGGAACTGGATGGCTGGTGGTGTCTGCGAGGATGCCACGTGGCTCCCCCGTTTCAGAGCCGCCAGGTGTGCTTCTAGGAGACGCATCCAGGTTCTGGAATCCTGGGCTCCCGCGAGCGGGTCGCACGCTGCACAGCTCGGGCAGCTCCCATTGTCACGCCTAAACCTAACCGAGCTGCGGTCTCCCCTCCTGCGGCGCGAGCTTGCTGCCGCCCTCCGATCCGTGTGCTTCGGGCCTCCGCCGCGGGCACGCTGGCCCTGGTTCTCGCTTCCCGGCCGTGTCTTGCGTGTCTTGCGTCGGCTCGCCGGGGACAGGGCGCCTTTTGAGCTGCTGGGGTTCTGGAGGCAGCCTTGTGTCTGCACCTGGCGGCAGGGGAGGCCCCCGGGGGGCCCGGACCACCGGGGGGTCTGCTCTTGTCTGTTTTCAAACATGGCGGTTAAGCGCCGTGGCATCACTTGTGAGGGTTGGACGAGTTCCCAAGTTTCTACACCCGGAAGCTCAGTCTCCTGCAGTTTGGGTTGGTTTGGCCTTTTTTTTTTTTTTTTTAACATTTCAAGGGCTCTTTGAAGAAAATTGTGTTTTGTTTGCCTAGACCGTGCTGCATTCCTCCTGACAAGGATAACAGTAGGGAGCACCGTTGAAGGTGGGGCCTGGGATTCCGTTGACAAAAGGGGCCAAAAGGGGCCCGGGCCTGCTGTCTCAGCCTGTGCAGAGGGTTGGGGCGAGTTCGGCCGCAGATGGAGTGGGCGCCTCGTTTGCAGCGGCGTGTCTGCTGCAGGGCCCGGCAAGGTGGGCAGAGGTTTTTCATCCTTTCTTCTGGGAAGTAACTTGTAAAATCTGGTTTGTTTATTGGCCTCAGCCCCCCACTATAGGTTACGATTAGCAGACAGCTCTTTGCACTCGGGGATCTTCGTGTGGAGCTGTGAACTCCTCTTCCCGCGCCTCCCCGCCCGTCCCCCTGCCCGGTGGGCTTTAGAGCCATGGCAACGGAGGAGAAGAAGCCAGAGACGGAGGCTGCCAGAGCACAGCCCACCCCTTCCTCCTCGGCCACGCAGAGCAAGGCACGTCCCTGAGGGCTGTGGGGGAACCGCGGGGGTGCCCAGGCCGCACACTCCCCGGAGAGGCTTCTCAGACTGCCTTTTTAGTCATCGACCGCACGCCTAACCCGTGCCCTGTTCACCGTGCCGAGGCCCAGGCCTGTCCCCTGCGGAGGGGGCTTTATCTCCAACATAGGTCCCTGGTCCTGATTGTAAGATCCTCTGCGGGACCCTGAGAGCCTCCCGTGAAGCCCCCTCCCTGGCCCCACAGGTCTCGTGCCCAGGCAGGTTTGCCGACCCCCTTGGTGGACACCAGGCGGCACACGCGGGCCTCTGAGAGAGGCTGTGACCTTCAGGCTGTGCTTGCCGCCTGTGGTGCCGCAGACGGGGCTCCTGGTCGTGCTGGGGGTGGTGAGGCCTTGAGGGGCCTCCATGCTGAGCCCCTGGTGGAGCAGGGGCACCGAGGAGGGGGCTGCAGGAGGAGCAGGGCTGTGGAGAGGGAATAGCCCCGATGTGAACCCGTCCGGCTTGAAAGGTGACTTCAGAGAGCATAGCAGGCACCTGCAGTATGGATTTGGGGCCCAGGAGGTGGGTCTGAGCCGGAAGCCAGCACCGTGGTCACTGCTCGATGACTGCCACTGTCTCTTCGACAGCCGACCCCTGTGAAACCCAACTATGCTCTCAAGTTCACCCTGGCTGGCCACACGAAAGCCGTGTCCTCCGTGAAATTCAGCCCGAATGGGGAGTGGCTGGCAAGTTCATGTACGTATCACCAGGGGGTGAGCTCCTGTCCGAGGCTGTCTGAGCTGCCCTTGGAAGCAGGGGACAGAGGGAGGACTTGCTTCCTAACACTGCCACGGGGGCATTGCAGCCAGCCGTGTGCCCCTCGCCTTAACTGGGGCCCTTTGCCGCTCTGAACTGACGGGCCTGGGGGCGAGGGGGCGGGGTGGACGGCCTGCGCCCGAGTGCTGGCGGTCCCCTGTGCACGGAGCCTGTTCCCGGGGGGTTCCTGAGGGATTCGCACTGTTCCCAGGGCTCTTATGAGAAGCCCCGATTTTGCACTCGGGATGACTGAAGCACCCGAGTTCCTTTGTCTTCCTTTCTTTCAGCTGCTGATAAACTCATTAAAATTTGGGGGGCGTATGATGGAAAATTTGAGAAAACCATATCTGGTCACAAGCTGGTAGGTGTGAGCCCTGCATGCTGAGGCTGACCGCGGGCCGCTGTGGGTCCCCCGGTCCGGGGGGGTGGGGCTCATCCCCAGGGCTCATCAGGCGGAGCTTTAACCTCCCCATCCCCGCCCCAAACCCTGAGTTATTTGATAGTTTTTTGCTCCTTGTTTTTTAAGCAAATGCTTTTGACCATCCCAGACAAGTTTCTGCCAGACTGCGAGAGAGCACACTTCTCCTTTGGGAACCGTGTAGTGTCCGTCTGTGTGGTCCGGGGTAGCTTGAGGGTCTGGATGGTGGAGCGATATGCTTCCTTGTCTTCGGACAGATGATTTGCCCTTCGCTGGTTCGCCGTATCTGTCCCGTCAAGGTGGTAGTTCTGTGTTTTTGCTCCCCAGGGTATATCGGATGTGGCCTGGTCGTCAGATTCCAACCTCCTTGTTTCCGCCTCAGACGATAAAACCCTAAAGATCTGGGACGTGAGCTCGGTAAGCCTCTCTGGGTGCCGCTCCTGGCCAAGCCCGTGCATGGACAAGGGGCACGGCATGGGAGTCCGAGGGCAGTCTAGGGACCAGCTGTCACGGGCGGCCCCGCTTGGGGGGAGATGTGCCTTCGGCCCACTGTGGGCTCGGTGTTGAAATAACCACTGGGAGTAACAGTCTGACAATACTTGGTTTTAGGGCAAGTGTCTGAAAACCCTGAAGGGCCACAGTAACTATGTCTTTTGCTGTAACTTCAACCCCCAGTCCAACCTCATCGTCTCGGGCTCCGTAAGTGCGATGCCTCGGGGTGTGGGGGGTGGTGCTTGGGAGCCGGGGGCCTGGGAGTTGAGCCTTGAATCTTCTCTGCTGTGCTGGGGAGCGAAGGGGGCAGTGGTGGCAGGTCTTGGGTTCCAGAGGACCAGGCATCTCCCCCCACCCCCGCCACCACCAGTGGAAGGGCCTTAACCTCTTCCTTTGTCTCCAGTTTGATGAAAGTGTGAGGATATGGGACGTGAAAACAGGGAAGTGCCTCAAGACTTTGCCTGCGCACTCGGACCCAGTCTCAGCGGTAAGTCCCACCGAGCTCTGCACTCCGTGCGCGGGACCGGGTGATGGCCGGGGAGGAGGCACGGGGGACCCTGAGAGAGGCCTCCCTGTCCTGGACCCCTGAAAGCACAGCTGGGCGAGGGGCCCGTTGTGTCCCTGAGCCGAGTCCTATGGCCCAGGTAGGACGGCCAGGCTTGGAAGAGGGCCAGGCATTGGGCAGTGTGGCCCCAGAGACGTGAGTCTGGAGTGGAGCGGGCTTTGATCCTGGGGTGGTGGTGGAGGAGGTCGGGATGACCTAGCTGAGGTGGAGAGCCCGGGGAGGGTGGAGCCCCACAAGTGCGCTGTATGTGCTCTGCGTCTTGCCTCGGGCACGCGCCAGCAGTGGGCGCGACGAACGTGCGGGGTTAGAGTACCTGTTGGATGGCAAACCTCACCACTTGAAAGTGGCCAGGAGACTCTTCTCTCAGCAGAGAGCCTAGACTTATTTCTTAGCCAAGTTTGCCTTTTTTTGGAAAGGGGAAGGAATCATGTAAACAGTGTGCTTATTTTTACCAAGCAGATGGTCCTTTTCACTTTCTGAAATCGTGTAGGTGCGTGATTTTAAGCATTTTCAGCCTTGGAAGGGCTTTTTTGCCCAGCCGAGACCATTTGCAGAGCCCGGATGTGGCGAGGACACGTACTGCACGCTGGTTGCAGCGGCCTCGAGGGGCCCTCGCCGCCCAGAGTCCCCGCCAGCACTTACGGCTCCGAGGAAGGCGGTGCGCTGTGGGGACGGGCCTGGTCTGCCCGGTGCTCGGCCCTCCGCTGGGGACTCCCAGTCCAGGGAGAGCACGGCAGCGGCGTGGGCTGGCCCCGGGAAGCGAGCCGGCGGAAGGCCGGGAGGCGCAGGCCTGCGAGTTGGGGGGTGGGGGTGGGGCGCTGCGGGTGGGAGTCTCAGCCTGAGCAGTGGCAGGGTTTGTTAAGTGTTTGTCTCCTAAGGAAGTGAAATGTTCTTTTAAGAAAAGGCAAACAGATGAAGCGAGGAGAGAGTCAGACTCCTGCACATGCACCGCTCAGCCCACTGCTAGTAGTCCCTCTCCCCTCCGAGGAGCCCTGGTTTTTATGTGTCTTCCCCTGTCTGTCCTCTGAGTGGCGGGGGCGCCCCACAGCTGCTGTGCGTCCCCGTGGGACGGTTTCTCGGGCACCTGTGTGTCTGTCCCCGGGCTCCTGAGGCACACCTGGCTTTCCAGCAGATCGGTCTGGGAGCTGGAAGGCTCACGGCACGAATTCTGCTGGCTGCCCCGTCCCCGCCCCTCCTCCTGCCCGGGTCTGGCCCCGTCCGCTCTTGTCTGGACTCCTGTCCACTTGTCTCATCCTGTGGCCCTCGCTGCAGCCGCGTGGCCTGGGGCTTTTCCTTGTACTCACCCTGTTTCCTGCTTCACTGCTTTCGCGGGAGCTCCCGTCTGCCCGGCGTTCCCCCCGCAGAGAGCTCTTGAGTGACTGTCATCCGAGTACAGACTTGGCAGCCCCGTTAGGGTCTGACTTCTTGCCTCTGTCGTGTCTTTGTAGCGCTTCCAGTTTGAGTGTGGGGACGGCCCTGTTGCCGTTTGTACCTGAATGTCGGTGGGAGGGAAAGCCAAGCCGCGTGCATTGGTGGGAGGCCCTGATGCGTTTGGGAACAAGGCAGAGCACGAGGCCGCCGTGGAAGCTTCTGCGGACCCGTGTCCCCTCGTTAAGTGTCGGGTGCAGTGGGCCGTGATAGAGGGATTTGCAAATCCGAAGAAAGGGACGAACGTGGTCGGAGAGATGGCAGCGAGTTAGACGGTTACCTCGAGGGGCTGACAAGTGGGTAGTCATGGGTAGGTAGCTGGCCTGTGAGCCTGTCCTGCCAAGACCACCAGTACGGAGGGACGGACAGCAAAAGAGCCTCTCGACTGTGTCCTGAATTGCACGTGGGGCCCAGCGGTCTGGCCCGGAGGCCGCCAGCCGCGGTGGCACAGCCTGTGAAGTGTCGGGAGCCCAGACGGAGATGTGCTGGGTGCGTGAGGTGCACTGTGGGCGCTCAGTGCCTTTGACGGATCCGTGCGACGGAAGGGAGTCAGGAGTGGCTTGTGGGTGACTTCAACACCGGCCACATGGTGGGTGGCACCATAGAGACTTTGGGTTAAATAAACCCACCCATTACCTTTGTGCTGTAGCTGCTAGAGAATCGTTCTTGTGGCGGACGGCGCCCCGGGAGTCTAGACCCCGGCTTCTCTGTCTCCCGGCCCGTGTCGCTTGTGTCCGCCGGGAGTGCGGCAGTGGTGCGACTCTGGGGCCCGTCGCTCAGTGCAGCTTGCGCTCAGGTGCTCCTGGGCATGTGGCTTGGCCCCTGGGGACGTCCAGCAGTGTCTGGAGACAGCTTGGCCATCATGGCCACGTGCTGCTGGCATCTTGTGAGTCAGGTGGGGTTTGGCCACACGGGCAGCCCTGAGGCTGGAGAGACAGGGCCAGCTGGGCAGTGGCGCTGGGGTGGACCAGCAGGCAGCCACGGCCCCACCCCCGCCCCCTGTGCCACTCGGTCTCACGTGGAAAATGTGCCGCGGGTGGCAGGGAGCGAGGTGGTTTCTGCAAGGTGCTGGTTGTTACAGAAAGGCCTGTCCTGGATAACGTGTGCCCAGGACTCAGAGTAAAAATGGTAGAAGTTGGCGAAGGACTCATCTGGCATCACGGCTCCTTCACTCCCACCGGGATTCCCTGGGAAAGCAGGGAAGAAACGCAAAGACGGTTTAGTTGTGAGACTGGGGCTTGTCGGCTGCGGAGGTGTGTGTGGCGATGGGGGCCGAGGGGGCCGGGCATTGAGGTGACCGAAGGTGCGGGCAACGGGGGCCGGTCGCGCCCGGGGGTGTTCTTCCGGTGGTCACCCAACAAGTGAGTTGTTCTCGCCTGGTTTTTCTTTATTTAATGTGAGGTCAGGCGAGATGGTTTCGGCCAGGTCGCCCTGGTCAGACACCTCCGTGCCACCAGCCATGGCACGCCCGCCCGCACGGGCTCTGCAGGCCCGGCCTCTTCTCCCTGGGGTGTGGTCCCTTGGGCGCGTTTGTTTCGTTTCAAAGAGCACGTTTTGTAGTACGTGATTCTGCTTCTCGAGACGTGTTTGGACTTGGTTTTCCTTCTCAATTCAGTCCTCCGTCGTGAAACAAAGGGCCTGTTGCTTGAGACACCCGGTAGAAGTCACTCCGTCAGTGTCGCTCGAGCGTCTGCCAGCATCGGCAGGAAGCCACAGGCCCGTCGCGTCCAGTGCTGGCGAGCCGGGACGTGTCTTTCGGGGGCGCCGTGCGTGGGAGGGCCACTCGGGACGCAGTCTGCGTTGGCCACCTGGAAATAAGTGTCTTCTTCCCTCCACTCCGTTCCTAGGTTCATTTTAACCGGGATGGATCCTTGATAGTGTCAAGTAGCTACGACGGGCTCTGGTAAGTAAGGAAGTTCATGTCACTTTCTCAGCGCGCGTTTGTTGAAGGGGGTGTTCTGGCCTCTGGGGACAGCCACGAAAACGGGGCAGGGGTCTGCTGTCGTGGGCTGCGGCCGGCGGACGGACGCGGGGCCGGAGGGGGGCAGCTGGCACAGGGAGGCCGGGGGCGCTCCGGCTCCAGAGTCTGCTCCTTGTGGGCGCGGGGGCGTGCGGGCTCAGTAGCAGCCTCGTGTCCCACGGAGGATGCGGCGTGGAGGTGCCACCACAGGGGGACGCGGTTCCCCGTGGAACGGTTCCCTGGGGAACGTCCAGTGTGGCCTGAGTGAATACTGGTACAGCTCAGGGCTCGTCAGCTGAGCGCTGAGGGCTCTGTCAGAGGCATGAGAGAAAGTGTCGAAGTCAATGTCAGTCGAAGTCGGCAGACACCGGGCCGGGGCCACGTGAGGAGACAGGGCCTGCCGGGGGCCACCTCCTGCCCGTCCCATGCGCTCACTGGGAGGAGGCCGGCGGCTGCACGATGCCCCGAGAAGGGCTTCCCGGTGACAAGGGAGAGCGAAAGCGCGCCTAGGAATTTGTCTATATTTAGCAAACAGGAAACGAGAAAGAGGAAATGGGGTAACAGAAAGCATCCAGTAAAAACGCCGTGGAAGGGGGGGCAGCGCACTGCGCCGGGCGTCACGGGGGCAGCTGGACGCCCTCGCCGCAGGCCATCACGTTGCCTGAGAAACCTGCTGCCCCTTGTTCTCAAGAAGCAGAGCAGAGGGATGGCAAAAGTTTGAAACCGACGGGGGGCGAAGGCGTCGGTAGGCAGAGCGCACAGTTGGGTGCGTGTCACTGGGGCCTCCAAACGGAGCGTCCCCCTAGGGGAGACGCAGAGCGAGCCTCGCACAGCTGGTGGGAGAGGCCTGTGCGCACCAGCCGCCCGGGGCGCACGCAGGGCCTGGGGCCGCGAGGACCACGAGGCAACAGTCGTCGCTCCTGGACGTCGACGGGAGCGCGTCCGGGGCCCGGCGGACCCGAGCGACCCCACGGCCGTGTGTTGGCTGCGTTTGCAGCCTGTGCTGTGTCCCGTGAGCCTGGAACGCTCTGGGGGTTGTCCGTGGACGGGCTCCGCAGACTTTCTAGAGAAGAGGGAGAAGCGAGAGACACGTGAGAAAGCTGTGTCCTTACTGAGGCCAGCCCGGTCTTTAAGCTTTAGAAGCTCCGGTAAGGAAACAGGGAGGATGAGCAGGGTGGAGGCAGTGGGGAGGAAAAGTGGGGAGCAGGGCACGTCTGGGGAGCTCCCGTTCGCTGAGTCAGCCAAGGAAGGTCTGCTCGTGGTCGGGCCTGTGAACTCCCGCTGGAGCTGGGCCGGATCCCGGACGTCTGACGCTGGGAAGCTGTTCCGATGACCACAGAACAAGGAGGGGCCCTGACCGACGCATCCGGTAGGGCTGGCGTGACCCTCCGCCCCAAGCTCTGCAGCGAGTCCAGAAAGAGATCCAGGCTTGGCTCGGGAATATTGGTGTCGGGATTCCTGAGGAGCCGTTCGCAGGCTGAGCCCAGCAGCGACCTGGGGCTTTCTCGAACAGTGAAAGGGTCATCATAGTGTGATTGACGTCTGGAAGTCTGTAATCTGGTGAATGGTGTCAGCAGGCAAATCTCTGTGATGTGTCACCGGCAGAGTCCAGACAGGCACTTGTGAGGACCTGGCAGCCACCCCTGATGGAGATTCGAGTGGAGGACGCTGGTGGGGCAGACTGGTCACCTCGCCGTAATGCGTTGAACCCGTGTCCAGTTAAATCAGGAGCACACCAGGCCCCTCTGGTTGACGGGGTAGAGCTTTCTCTCTTCCAGAGGGTCTGTGTTTCGAGTTAGGAGCCGTGGATGTGACGGTTGACCAGCACTGACTTCAGCCTTCCAGCAACCCTGTCCCCGGCCTCGCTGTCCCCACTTGGCAGGAGGGGAGCAGAGGCAGGCTGAACACTCGCTGGTTGTCCTCCCAGCGCGGGTGGGTGGGTGGCAGGCAGCCAGGATCTGTGCCACACGCGGGCTCTGGCGCCCCAGCTCCGAACCGCTGGGCCCTGCTGGTTACAAAACGAGACTGAGTGGGGCGGTGAAGGTGTGGAGACAGACAGCCTTCCTTGGTCCTGGGCATTAGCGGTGAGCAGGTGCGCAGGGCAGTGGCAGGGAGGTGAGGGAACTCAGGATATGTCTAACGGGGAAGAGGACAACCACGTGGAGAAAGTGACAAAGTGTGACTGAAGGACAGGAAGCAGCGAGCTGGGGGATGGGGACCGCCTGTGTACACGTTCCCTGGTGGGGACCCGTCCCCCTGCCTGGCAGACGGGGCAGTTCCACAGAGGGGCCCCCCCCACAGCCTTTCTGCAGTGAGAGGGTGTGGACTGCGGGCCTGGAGGGCACGTCGTGGAGCTGGTGCCGGGAGGGCGAGGAGGACTGGAGGTCGGGGGGTTGCTGTTGCCTGGGCGGCAAATCCGAGGCTTGGTCACTAGCACCCAGCCTGACGTGTGCCTGCTGCAGGACACAACAGTGCCCGGTGCTGGGGTCCGTCCCAGAAGAGGGGCGTGGTGGGGCAGGCAGAGCGGAGCCAGACGCAGGGGCAGACTCGCCAACCCCGCACCCACCCCCAGGCCCCCGGCGGTCAGGGAGTCAGCAGCACGGAAGCGTCCCCCGTGGCCAGTGATGCAGGATCCCGGACCAGGACGTCCCCTGGCAGGGGTAGGAAGGTGGGAGAGAACGTTAGGAAGGTGCAGGGTCACCCTGTGAGCCGGTGTCCCCGCTGCTGGGCTTCTGGCGCGGACGGCCAGCCGCTAACACGCGCATCTGCTGCTGAAGCCGTGTCCGCGAGGGCGGAGGTCACAGACACGCCGGAACCGGCACGTCTGTCCTGGGCAGCGGCTCTTTGAATACGTGTTCTTGCTTCTGAACAAGAGGGACGTCCAGAAAATCTGTACGGTACTGTGGTCCTGTGGAAACAAGGTTCCAAACTGGAATGTTTGTGCCAGAAAACAGGCGGGGCTCCCAGCGCTTTCCTCCCTGTGTTCCCTTCCCTTCACGGTGGCCAGGCCTCCTGTGGGGGGCGTGAGGGCCGTTGGTGAAGGAGCGGTGACGCGGAGCAGTTGGGAACGCTGAGACGGGACTCACCGGATTTCGTCTCCACGTCCGTGTTCCATGGGAGCGCGTGTGCCTTGAGCAGCTCCTGTCTTGCTGTGTAAAAACTTGCTGTTTTTGCTTTGCAGTCGGATCTGGGACACCGCCTCAGGCCAGTGCTTGAAAACGCTGATCGGTGAGTGCCCCTGGCGTGGGCTCTCTGGCAGGGTGTCCCTCCCAGCAGTGGTCACTGTCCCCCTCCTCTGTCACGTACACTTTCTGGGAAGCCCTATGTCTTCGTCCTGGATCTGCTCCCTCCTGTAACGAGTGGTTCCAGCTCCTGGTAGCTCCTTCCTGCTGACCTCTGGCACCATCCTGTACCCTCCCCAGGCGGGGCCCCGTGCTGTCTGCAGTCAGCCCTTACTCAGGACTGCCTGGCCGTGTCCTCAGAGCCCCGTGAGCCCCTCAGGCTCTCTGCCTGCACTTGGCAGACCCTTGGTGGGGACTCTCCTTGCATCATTCCTTGAGCACATATGATGGAGCCCCAGCCCTGAAGTGCACCCCGTCTGCTGGGGTGTCACAGACACTGGGGTCTCTGCAGATGGATGGGGGTCGGTCGTGGAAAAACAGGTGTTTGTGTGGCCAGAGGGTGGGTGCTAAGCCAGTGGAGGGCCCCGAGCCCCTGAAAGCAATAGGGAGGCAGCCCTGGGCTTTGAGAACCCGCCTGGAGGGTCCCCGCAGTTTCAGGTCAAGTGTGAAATAGGGTAGGTGGTAGAGCTCCGGGTGGTGGGCTGGGGCAGGGGCTGGCCTACGCCCTGTCCAGGAGGTGGCGCCTCTGAGGCTCCGCAGCCTTCCCCTGGGCCTCGGGGTCACATGTGGCTTTGTGCATTGGTTGGGGCCACCTGGGGCCGCCAGGCAAAGCACCCCAGCTTGGGCAACTTACCCAGGATTTATCCCCGCATCCTGGACACTGGCTTCCGAGATCCAGGCGTGGGCAGGCCTGGTTTCTCCTGCGGCCTCTCCTCGACTTTCCCGCCGTCTCTTCCCGTGGTCGTCTCGTGTGCGCGCACCCCTGGCGTCCAGTTTTTTTCTCTTGTACAGACGCTGCTCATACTGGAGCAGCGTCCCTGTAGCAGCTGCATTTTAACCGAGTCAGCCCCTTGCAAGGCCCTGTGTCCATAGGAGCTGAGCTACTGGTGTTAGGGCTCCGACATGACAAGTCGGGGAGGGTCGCTGTTCAGCCCAATGGTGGCCTTTGTGCGGTTTTTGCTTTATGAGTCCACCCTTCTGATGAGGTGACCTCACGCCGAGTCCATGGCCTCTGTCCCCAGAGGCCATGCACAGCCCCCGTTGGAACTGCCTGCTGCTTGCTGTGTGTCGAGTGCTGTGGATGTTAACACACATCCTCGCGGCCCCCCAGCCCGCAGCCGGGCAGGAAGCGGAGGCCTCGTTAGGTAACTCCAGGCTGGCAGCCAGCAGGTACCAACGCCAGGCCTCGACCCCTGCAGCGTCCATGGGAGGGAGGGGCAGTGCGAAGCCGTGTCCCCAGCCCATTTGTAAAGTCAGGTCCAGGGGGTTAGAACTTTCCGGACCCTGTGACACTTTGGTCCTGGAGCTTGGGTCGGAAACACCAGCACTACCTCCCCTGTCTAAGTTGGGGGCCTGCCTTCGTGGTGTGGCCCCTGTGCCCCAAGGAAGGCCCTCTGGCCTCACGCCTTCTCATGTGCCTTTGCAGTGTCTGGGACGTGTCAGAGGGAGCAGCGGCCCCCGGCGTGCGGTGGCCAGGTCCCTCGAGGTGGTAATGCGGCCTGCCGCTCCCCTGCTCCGGCACCAGGGTGCACGGCCCCGGTTCTGTCCTTCTCACCTGGGGGGAAACGCGCTCCTCCCGATGTGAGGGTCACAGGGCTGCCACGCGGCTGCAGGTGCTGGCCTCGCCCTGGGCAGCCTCTGGCGGTGTGGTGTCGTGCCGGCAGGGTGGTTTCTAGACGGACTTTGCAGACCTTTTGCCTTAATCAGGCAGCAGAGAACACCTGAGCTGCTTCACTCGAGTCCTTTTTTCCTCAGTGGTGATACTTTCTCAGTCCAGTGGGGCGTTTGCAGACTGTTTCACGTGAGGAAATTGACCCCATGTTGGCGGAAGGCCAGGCACCCCGAGTTTGACTGGCCACAGGCCCTTTGTTCCTAAAGCCCTCGTGGCAGAGGGGGTGGTCGGGCCCCCGTCAGGGACCCGAGAAACATCGAGGAGAACCGGCCGTGCCAGGGATGGGCGAAGGGAGGTGTGTTGGGCTCCTTGGGGACCCATTCTAGGTGGCGGTGTGGGCACCGGTGGCAGCGTCCCCACTCGGATGGCTCCGTGTGGTGATGGGGGGCTGTTCTCTCCTCTCCTCCCCTGGGCACAGGCCCGGCGCTCCTCCCATCAGCCTGTCTCTGTGTTTCCCACACAGATGACGACAACCCACCTGTGTCCTTTGTGAAGTTCTCTCCAAATGGCAAGTACATCCTGGCTGCAACCTTGGACAAGTAAGTGCCACCACCTCCCATGGGGTGGGGAGGGGACATTCTCCTCCTACCAGTGTCAGTACTTGTAAACGTGAGAGAGGTTTAAGTCCTGTGTGTGCGTGGGTCACGCTTCCGGAATGCAGGTGCCATGCTGGGGGCTGGGTCTCCAGGCTGAAGAAGGATCTGGGTGGCCACCGTGTGGCCAGGGTAGCTCCTCCTGCAGGCCCCCTGTCTGCACGAGTCGGGGCAGGGGCGGCCTTGGAGCAGCTCCGGCTCTGGCCGTGAGCAGCTGCGTTTCACCCCAGCAAACTCTGGTGCTGGTTTTTCCCCCTCTGGGCAGGCCTTGAGCCTTTGGCTGCCCTGTGTGCACTTCGGGGGGGTCTCTGGGGACCCGCACCTGGCCCCAAAGCTTGCCAAAGGGCCACGTGGCTGGCACGGGAAGAGCAAATTCCCGCCTGGGGAGAAGGCGGGTGGTTTGTTGCCATGAAATCCGGTCTGGACGTTTCCGGAAGCTTCCCCCCTCGCTCTCGTAGCGGGAGTGAGCCACGGACTGATTCCTGGAGCACCCAGCAGCCTCTTTGTAGCAGCAGAGCCGTGTGCGGTTCGTACGCTGTGCTCTCGGACGCGTCAGAGGACGTGCCCACTGCTGGGCCCCCGCGCTTGCCAGGGGTGGGGCTCGGCCCGTCTTTGCTCCACACGGGGGCCGGGGGCGGGTGCACAGTGGCGGCAGGGACTCTCGGGAAGGCGGGTGACTCACCCCCTCTCTCTGCCTTCCAGCACGCTGAAGCTCTGGGACTACAGCAAAGGGAAGGTGAGTGCTGGGGGCAGAGCCGAGCCAGGGTCCGAAGCAAGAGGGGCTCCCAGAGCCGCCTCCATTGGGTTGGCATGGGACGTGTCTGTCAGACTGGGGAGTCCGCAGCTCGCTAGGCTGCCGGGGAAAACTTCCGCCCCGTGGTGAGGTGCTGAGGGTGTGTAGGGACCTCTCAGGGCCAAGGTTAGTCGGCTGTGAAATGCCTGCTCTCCAGATGCCCAGAATTGTCCACAGTGCAGGGAAATCGGGACTCAGTGGACATACCGACACCCTTGCCTTTGCAGTGCCTGAAGACGTACACCGGCCACAAGAATGAGAAATACTGCATTTTTGCCAATTTCTCAGTCACTGGAGGGAAGGTAGGTTTTCTGGTGGCTAAGGAGCTTCTCGCCCTGCCAGCTGTCCCTCCTGAGAGGTGACCCCATCACAGGTTGGCTTGTGTGCCTGGGGCGTTCCTCTGTGCCCACAGCACATGGTACCCGTGACTGGGATGGTCATCTTCTCCCTGGTGGAGGCCGAGGGTGCAGTGTTGTCTCTGCGAGGCTCTGCTGCCCAGCCCGGCGCCCTATTCACGCGCTCGCCCAGCTGGGACGTGACTTGAGTGGGTGGTGGCGTTCGGCAGAACCGGACGTGACCTTGAGAGAGTGGCGATTCGAGGAAACGATTTCAGTCCCAGCGGGCTTTGATGGCCGAGCGCGGCCTTGCGGGCAGTGCGGGGAGGGTGAGCGTCAGGGTGGGTGTGGACAGGCGTGGGCGTGTGGGGCCTGTTGCTCACAAGCCAGCTCTGACTGGGCTTTCCTTGTCCGTCTTCCTGTTCCTAGTGGATCGTGTCTGGTTCCGAGGACAACCTGGTGTACATCTGGAACCTGCAGACCAAGGAGATCGTACAGAAATTACAGGGCCACACAGGTGAGCGTGGGGACCCGGGCCGGCCGCACACCCACATTTACACAGCCAGGGTGCGTTGTCATGCCATCTGCTTCTCCTCTTCTTCCTCGGTCTTCTGGTGGCCCAGGGGACGCCCCCCGTTTCGGAGCGGCTGGCAGGTGGCTTTGTCCCTATCTGGCTAGGGCTGGGTCCGGCTTTAATTTCTCTTCGTGGGCATCTCCCTGGCCTCAAAGTCCATGTAGGCTCCGTGTGCGGACATGGCCCGTGTGTGTCCCCCGTTGAGACCGGCGTGGGTCCGAGGACGTCCACTGTGGGCTAGAGGCTCTGTTGCTCTCAGGGTTCTGACCCACCTCTCTGGGGGCCTTGTGCCTCCGCACTGAGGGCCACCTGTGCTGGCCCCTCTGCCCCTGGAGACTGCCCCTACCCTGCCTACTCTTGGGGAGGCCGATCGTCGGGTCCTTTGAGTGCGCTGCTCCCATCCCTTACAGCCACCTCCACCCCCTGGGGACACGGCCTCGACCTGCAGGTCAGCTGCCACGTTGCATGGTCTGCCCACGTAAATAGTTCCTCGGGAGCAGGCCCGGGCCTCGGTTGCTGCCAGCCCACCCACCGCTTTGTAGCTGCTTGGGAAGTGGGAAAATTCTGGAGGTGGGGGCTTCCTGGTGGAGGCAGAGCCTGCCCTGGGGAGTGTGCCTGGGCCCAGCAGCAGTGGGGGGTGGCGGGATTGTGGGCTCTGGTCCCCGTGTGTGTGGGCACGTTGTCTACACAGCGAGACCCGTGCCGCTCTCTAACCGCCGGGGCCTGCCGCGCTGGGTGCTGGGCTGGGCTCCGGAAGCCGGCCCTGCTCGTGTTGCCGCTGCCCCTGGTGTTCTCGGAGGTTGCCGTGTCGTGCCGCCTGCCACCTTCCCGGCGCCGGGGCCGCCGCTGTGCGCCTGCTCCGGCTCCCCGGTGTGGGCGCACGGTGCTGGCCAGGAGCGTGGGTGGTCGTGGCGGGGGCCCTGGGGGCCGTGGGAGCGCGACCCTGGGGCGGCAGAGCAGGTCCTGCAGCAGGGGCCGACGTGGGCTGCGGTCTCTGTGGCAGACGTGGTGATCTCGACGGCGTGCCACCCGACGGAGAACATCATCGCCTCGGCCGCGCTGGAGAACGACAAGACCATCAAGCTGTGGAAAAGCGACTGCTAGAGGCCGGCGCGCTGCGGGCGGGCGGGACGGTGCCCGCGGCCGAGCGCGGCGTCTGGGCCTGGGGGTCGGGAAGGGCCCGGATTCGGCCGCCTCTGAGGACGGTGTGGCGGGGGGGGGGGGGTGTCTCCCACCAGAAAGTTCTAGAAGTCGCTGGTGGCATTTCCTGCCAATCCCTCTCTCACTGTCTGGGGAAGGTTCTAGTCCGTATTGTGTTCAAACAAGAGTCAACAAGAATTTTTAATTTTTTATTACAGAAGAGTGAAGTTCACTTTATCATGAGTTGTGTTTTTTTCCAGTAAACGTTCTGTACCTTCTTCGGTATCTAACCCCCCAGTGCAAGCGCTGTGAGCCCCATGGCCGGCCCCCTTGTCTGTTGATAGACGCCCCACGACGCGGTCCGCGGTCACCGGTTCCTGCTGTAGTCGTGCCCAGTGTGTTTCAGTCTTTCTGGAAAACGCAGAACACTATAAGGTTATTTCTGTGTAAAAACCCTTTGTGTGTGGGAGTTCGTGGTCCCTGTGCCGACAGCCTGGCGTCGCGCTCGTAGCTCCCCGCGTCCCCCTGCTGGCAGCCTTGGTAACAAGGGGGCGTGTCGCCGCCAACGTGCCGGCCTTCTCCCTCCGAGCCCCGGTGCCCTTGGACCGTTTTGGAAAAGTCTCCGAGGTGGCAGGAAGTTGAGGATGCCTGGACTCGGCTCTCCCTGTAGGTCAGTAGTGCATCAGGGGGCTGGGGACACCCTGGGGACATGCAGCTGGAGAGGAGCTAGCCACCCGGCCATGTCCTGCCCAGCGCTGCTGCGGCCCTGTGGGCTGCGGGAGGCCCCGGTTCGGCCCCATTGCCCGTCTGGGGACCTGCAGGCTTGCTGGGGGCCTTGAGGCCAGCAGTTGGGTGCTGCCCGGTCCGGCATGTGTCGTGGGAACCTGCAGTGGCCTGGCTGCCGGTGACGGTGGAGGGAGAGTGGGAGTGGTGCTGGGATCACCAGGCCTGCGGCCCAGTCCGTGTCCTAGCCCCCCTCTTCTGCCAGCACCTGGTGGCTGAGGCTCAGGCCCTGCCTGTGTGGGTCTGCAGATGGGGCTGCGCCCGCCCTGCCTTTCCTGAGCCCTGCGTCCTGGGAAGGGGTCTGGGGGCTGCCCTCAGCGGGCTTCCGGGACCTGCTCTAGTAGCCGCTGTCCCCGGGCGGTGCTGAGCGTGCTGAGCATTCCAGTAGAAGGCGTGCGGGACCCAGCTTCCTTCTGTTTTGCCGGCCTCTCCCGGAGGCGGACCACAGGTGGGCTGCCGTGTGGCAGTGACAGACGGTCAGCGCTGGGGGCTGGGGGGCTGCTTTGCCACGTGTTTCGTAGGAAGCCTGAAGGGGTTAGGCCCGCCCCTAGGAGCAGAGCGCGTAGACGCCGAGCGCTGTGCCGTTGGATATAGTTTATTTTTTCTACGTTTGAATTCTCTGTTGTAGATTTGTGTACAAATACATTCTCTCTTTTAAAAATAAAAATTTTCGTGTCTTGTAACTTTGTCCAATAAGACTTTCTCACCTTTCTGAATGTTGAATGTGCAGCTGTTTCCGAGGTCGGGGGAGGGCAGCTCACCCGACTCCGAAAGCTCGGGGTTACTACAAGTACCTTTTCTTACTATGAAAGTCACTACTTGTGCTAGTTGTTGACAGTGTAACACGCACAGGCAAGGATCACAAAGCCCCGGGTTCGCGCGGCCGCTGGCATTTTGGGGGATTGTCTTCAGTGTGATCATCAAAAAGAAAAAACTCCACTGTGCACTGTTTTAAGCTTGTGTACACACAGTCTTGCTGTCTTTGTCGGTCACTTAAAAAAATTGTTTTTAAAAAGATTTGCCTAGAGAAAGAGCAAGCGTGCACACAGGCAGAGGGAGAGAATCCCAAGCAGGCACCCCACTGAGCACAGATGTGGGGGCTCAGTCCCCCAACCCCGAGATCGCGGCCTGAGCCAAAACCGACCAATGAACCACCCAGGTGCCCCTTAAAGCTGAAGTAAACTCTACTCCCAACCCTGAGGCTGAGTCGCACTGGGGCGCCCGGTGGGGGGGGGGGGCTCAGCTCACCATGCCAGGTTCCGGGGATCCAGACATGGCGTCCTGCTCTGGGGGGGGGTCGGCTCCCGCTGGCTCTGCCCCTCCCCTGCTCGCGCTCGCTCTCTAATAAATACAATTTTTAAAAGAAAGTCGCTGGCTCTGCTGACAGCCCGCCGGGCGCCGCGCCCCTTCACCTGGCGCGCTGTCCTGGTTTGTTGGTAGAAGTTGCCAACACTTCATCGAAGTTTCCCCAGAGCTTTGGCGCCAGCCCCTTTCACGCCTCCATTCTTCAGTCGCGCATCTGATGCCCGGAGGCCCCAGTTCTCCCAGGGTGTCCGCGTCTGTGTCCGCTTGCACGTGCATGTGCACACGCGCGCGCGCACGCTGCACCCGCGATCACAGGCACGCGCGTGTGCGTGTTTGCGCGTGCATGCACGCCCCGTGCTCCGCGCCCGGCCGGGGTCCACGGGGGCCCCAGCAAGGCCCGACCCGCGTCGCTTGGCTGAGCTCTAGAATCCGCGGGCGCCCTCGCCGGCTCGTCCCGAGGCTCGCGGCTGGAAGCACCGTGTCCCGCCGGCTCCCAGGTCGGGGCTGCGGACCACTGCGACCCCGGGTCCCCTTAAGCGGGAACTGGGGGCTGCAGGACGGCCGCTCCCGGCTTTTCACAGCGGATGTGCGGCGGGTGGTGCCCCTGCCCGTCCGGCCGCGGCCTGTGGACCAGGGGGACGCTACGGCGCCTGACACGCCCCGGGGACCCTTAAGCCCTGCACCGGGGAGGGCCGGCGGGGAGAAGGCCCCGCGCGGCTGCCCCGGGAAGGTCACTGTGTCCCTTGCGCCGTGAGCCTGCGGCCCCGCGGGTCCTGCTCCGAGCGGACGGCCCGGCCCGGCCCGGCCCGTGCGTGAGGGCCTCGCGGGGCTCGGGCCGGGCCCGCGTGCTGCGCCGCCGAGGACGGGGCCCGCAGGGGGAGGGCAGGCGCGGCCCCCGGGGAAGGGCCGCCGGCGCCGGACCCTGCCGGGGCGCAGGCGGGGCAGAGCGGGCAGCCCGGGGCCCCGCACCCCGCCGACTCCCAGACGCACCGCAAAGGTGGTAGCTCCCGCCCCGAGGACAGCGGCCGCCCGTGCTCGGCTGACCGGCCAGCGCGGGGGCCGTCGGCCGGGGCTCCCTGCGCGGCGCCGGGGACCCCCTCGTGCTCCCAGCCCGCGGCGCGCCCAGCAGGGCCTCGGGGAGCCTCGGCGGGGGGAGACCGGCCGGCGCTCGGCGGCGGGGGCGGGGGGCGGGGGCGCCGCGTCGGCAGGGGGAGGGGCGCGGGCGGCCGCCGGGGAGCGCGGGGCGCGGCGGCCCCGGCCCACCCCCTGTCCTCCCTGCCGGCCCCGGCCCCACCCCCTGTCCTCCCTGCCGGCCCCGGCCCACCCCCTGTCCTCCCTGCCGGCCCCCGCCCACCCCCTGTCCTCCCTGCCGGCCCCGCCCCCAGCCCAGGGGCCCCAAAACGTTGGTTAGATGCCACGAAGTAGGTGGCAATGCCTTAACCGTATGCGTGTTGTCAGGCCCGAGGGCCTCTTCCATCCTTGTCAAGGGGAGTGCTAACCTTCTCTCCTTTCATACAACACGCTCCCAGCCGCGGCGCGCCCGCCATTTATAGTGCGGGCCGCGCGCCGCCTTTCGCTTGCGGCGACCGGGGTGGGCGCGGCGGGGGGCCTACCGGCAGGATGCGCCGCTCCAGACCCCTGCCCGCGGCGCGGAGCCGCCACGGTTCGCACACGATCGCCCACATCCCCGCGGTCGCTACCGCGCGGGGAAACACTCGCCATTCCCGGCCCTAATGTATTCATAAAACCAGCCAATCAGAGGCTGGGAGGGACCGCGGACGTCCCCAGCGTCCTCCCGAAAACGAGATTCCCCCGGAAACAAAACAGGACCCGCGCGCGCTTCCTACAGCGACGCGCCTCGCGGACGGTCGGGCAGAGACGCGGAACTTCCTGCGGAAATGGAAGTGGTTTGAAGCGAATCAGAGCACGAGGAACGGAGATCAGCTCCACGGACTTCCGGACGCGGCCCTGCGCTTGGAACTGTGGGTGCTGGAGGGTGGGGAGCGGGCGCGCGGCCTGCGCATGCTCGGAGCCTCTTTGCACGGCTTAGCGCATGCTCCGTGGCCGCCGTGCGCCGTCCGGGGACCGCGGGTTCGAGCCTCGGAGCGGGCGGTCTGCGCACCACGGGCCTCCTAGTCTCCTACCTGCCCTTTCCTCGGGGCTTGAAGATTCAAGCCCGGTGCTCCCTGCCCCGCGGTTCGGGCGCGTACGCGTGCGGGGTGCGTGTGCACGTGTGCGGTCAGTGAACCCGCGTGCGCACGTGTGAGTGCAAACGTGGGGATGCACGTGTGGGCAGCGAGTGTGAACACGTGTGCAGTGAGTGCACACGTGCGGGCAGCGACTGTGAGCACGTGTGCATTGAGTGTGCGTATGTGGGTGCACGTGTGTGCGGTGAGCGCGCTCACTCTGCATGCAGGTGCCCCTGCACGCCCACAGGCCTGCGTCTATGCACGTGGGTGTGTGGCAGGCAGGAGCGCCCCCATGCAGGGGCTGGCTCGGGGGCTGTGGGCTGGGCCGGAGGGTGGCACTTCTCTGTGCTGGTCTGGATGCCCGCCCCCCAAACTGCCCAGGAAAACTCAGAAAAGGTCTAATTGTTAGAAAAAGCGAAACATTGCTGGTTCAGGCAGTTCTTACGTTTCTTTCTCCGAGGCTCTCAGTCTGGAGCCCTGGCCCCGGGCTGCGGAGAGGTGGTGGTGGGTCCGCGGGTGAGGCGGGGGGTGGGGGGGCCGACCCTGCCTGCCAGAGGCCAGCTTCCCCGCACCTGCCGGCCGATAAGTTGGGGCGAGCCCCTCGTTACAGACGCAGAGCCCCTCGTTACAGACGCAGAGCCCCTGGAGGGTGGAGGAAGGACTCCGCCCACTTTGGCAGCTCAGAGCACCGGCGGGCAGAAGAGCTCGGTGACCAGGGCCCTCGGCAGAGAGGCACCTCCGTCAGGGCGCCTGGGTGAGCTGTGTGACCTGGGCATAAGAAGCACCGTCCAGCTCCCCAACTGCCATGCGCAAGAGGCCATCGGCGCCCCTGTTTTGTAGCTGAAGATGTCGAGGCGGGAGGCACTGGGTCGTTTGGGCCCTTCGCACTGAGTGTGAGCGGGAGGGAGGCTGTGTTCCAGCCGGTCTGCCTGTGTCTGACTCTTGGGCTGCACGGTTGGCTTCCGTACCCAGCTCTCTGCCTCTGCCCTACCGGCCGCCCAGGTCTGGACACACAGGAGCCTCCCCCGGAGGCAGCTGGGTCCCACTCATGTCTCCTGCCCGTCTCCAGGTCACATGGGGCCTCCTTCCCTTGGGTGTGCAAGCTCCTGGTCCACGTGGGCTTAGAGCCAAGGGCCAGTGGGCTCCTCAACCCCAGGCTGGGCCTCACTAGCTGTAGAATGAATCCGAACCACTTGGGGTCAAAATGCAGGTTCCTGGGACTACCTCCTGGGTCTGCATCAAAGGACTGGGCAGGCCCAGGAATCTGCATTCACAAGGCACATCCGCTTCCCCAGACGAGCGGCCTGTCTGCTCTGGGTGGACGGTGGGAGACACCACGTCTTCCAGGGGACCCAGCAAGAGTGACAAGTGCAGGAAGGTTTGTAGAATCCGGTCTTTGTGGGGTTGGGAGGACCCGGCGGGAAGGACCCAGCGGGCAGCAGCTCCGTCCCAGGACCCGGGTTTGTTGGCTGCATTTACTGAGGCTGCTTTTCGGGGTGCCTGCTGCAGGGGTGTCCAGGACTCGAGGCCGAATAGTGCCTCCTTTGCTGTCGAACCGAAGGGTGCCCCGTAGTGTACATGGAATAAAGGCGTGGTCAGCCTTGGGGTCACTGCTGCGAGAACCCTGCCTTCAGCCTCGGTCCTGGCCTGTCCTCAGTTCTGCTCCACAGAGTGACGCACTGGTGGGGAGAGCGCTCCCGGCCTAGTGGGTTGCTCTGGGCCAGAGGGAGGGTCACCTGCCTGGTGTCCTGGAGGGAGGCTGGCTGGGCCAGCGGAGTCGTCACCCAAGGCGGGGGCGGGGGCAATTTGCTGTTCACTCCCCCTGAGTTCACCAGGACCCACTGGACCCTCCCCAGGGGCCATCCCTAAGGGCCCCACATGAAATCCAGAAGTAAGAGAAGGTGAACTCATCTTGCTGACCTGTCCATTTTGCGTATGGTGAAATGGAGGGGAGGCACTTGCCCAAGGGCTCCCAGCGGGTTGTTGCTCGTGTTTGGGGTGAGAACCCAGCCCCAGACCCCCAGATGGTGCAAGTGGGTGGGAGTGTGGGTTCCCCTCCAGCCCTGGTAAAGCCCCATGTCCGTGTAGACCCTTCTCCGAGTATCCTGTGAAGTTGCTGGATAAAAATACAGGATTTTATCAAACAGCGATGATTCCGTGTAGGTATGTCCCGAATATTTTGTGGGATATACTTATGCTAAAAGCTATCCATTGGTCTTCTGAAATTCAAACTCAGCAGAGGGTCCCGCAAAGGCTTTATTTGCTCGGTCCTGCAGCCCTGGTAACGGGGGAAGGGACTTTAGTCATTTGTCCTTGAGGCCTTTCCTACAGGGTGCTCCAGGAGACCACTAGCTGTCCCGGGGGAGAAGCGGCTTGTTTGGGAAATTCTGCGTGAAACAAAATTGCACGACACTGCCCCCCCGCCCCCCCCCCCCCACCGTTGGTGGGCCGTGGAGCTCGTGAGAATGGGAGAATGAGGCTGGGAGCAGTGTCTTGGCTGATGGGCTGTGGGGTGAGGGTCTGTGCGAGAGAGAACAAAATGCAGGGAAGGGGGGAAACAGCCAGGGGAGGAGCAGGTCCACCTTCACGGACAGAGGGCAGGAAGGAGGAGCGATCCCAACCAGCTGGGGCTCGCCCTGAGAGCATCTCCTGGGGGCAAAGACCAGGTTTGCCGGCTCTTTGAGAGCTGGGCTCTGCAGACCCAGCTGGGGACGGTCTGGTCTGGCCCGGTCCGGGAGCACTTGCTCAGCAAGCTTCAGGCCGTGCTCCCCGTTATTCAGAGCAGAAAACCTGTTCGGCCCTGCCTCCAGTACTCATGTCCAGGCCCAGTGGCTTCGGAGACCTTGAACTTTCCTGATCTCAACCAAGTCTCTAGGTGGGATCTGGAGAATCCTGGACTCAGGTAGCAAGTCTGCGGCCGCTGGGGTCTCCCATGCGGACTTTTCCCTCCCCCAGAAACCCAGCTGTGTGACAGCCCAGGTCTGCCGGCTCTCCCGGCTCAGAGTTCCTGGCCCCCGAGCACAGGCAGGGCCAGAGATGGGAGCAGAGTGGGAACGCCTACGACCCTGCACGGTCCCGCAGGATCTGGGGTTTGGTGGTGGGATTAGGGCTACAGCATGACTCGGGGACTCGCTCTGGGACACGCATCTTGCTGGCAGTCCCTGGGACCTGCACGGGTGGTGCTGGGGGAGCTTGGGCCCCTGGTCCCCTCCCCTCCTTTGCCGACTGTCCAGCCGGCCCCAAAGGTCTCTCCAGGGTCCTGGGAGGCTCTCCGCCGGGAGGGGAGAGCAGTGACATTCCCAGGAAGAGTGACAGGCCCTGAGGACTCATTTCCTTTTGGAGCGGAAGGCCTCGGTGACCCAGGACCCCGCTGGGGCCATCATGAGCCTTTTGGCTTGACTGCTGGGATCCAGAGGGTCAGTTTCAAGGCCACTGCTGATGGCCACCAAACAGACCAGGGGCCTTTGGAATCGGGTAGGCTGTGGCCTGTGGATGCCCCCGTCCTCTGGCTCCTGTCCTGCTGGCCTAGGAGTGGCGGGTGGGCTGTCCCTGGGGCTGTGGGTTCCTGCCCTCCGCCTGCACTTTGCGGACTGTGGAAGGGACGCCTGGCTGGGCAGTTCCAGGAGCGTCCACCAGGGGGCGGGCCCGCACCGCTCTGCGTCCAGGCAGCGGGTGTGGGCGAGCCAGCCTGGCCACCGACCTTCCCTGAGCCTCCGCCCCGGGAGCACAGCCGGCTTCCCTAGCTCACCCTGGCTCCCTGCGGCCCTGGGAAAGTCCCCTAACCCTCGGGTGCCTCAGTTTCCAACAGGACCTGAGCTCGGGGCTTGGTCCAGGGAAGGTTCGGGGGGGGCTGGCTATTCCTGTCCCGTCTCCCAGATGGAGAAACCGAGGCTCTGGGCGTTCACAGGATGTCCGAAGGCAGGACCCCAGAGGGGCAGGCAGTGGGGTCTGCAGTCCAGGCTCCTGAGCCCCAAGAAGCAGGGGGAGATGCTGGCAGGTGCCACGGGCTGGTGGGTCTGTGGGGTTCCCGGAAGGTGCCTGACCGGTGTACGCACCGGCACCAGGCGCTTCTCGGCCTCAGTCCCTCCGCAGCCCGTGTTCCCTGTCCGTGCAGGAGTGCCAGCGCATGGCACATGCGTTTAAAACCGTGCCACGGGGGCGCCTGGGTGGCTCAGTGGGTTAAAGCCTCTGCCTTCGGCTCGGGTCATGGTCTCAGGGTCCTGGGATCGAGCCCCGCATCGGGCTCTCTGCTCTGTGGGGAGCCTGCTTCCCCCCTCTCTGCCTGCCTCTCTGCCTGTTTGTGATCTCTGTCTGTCAAATAAATAAATAAAATCTTCAAAGAAAAAATTAAAACCGTGCCATGCACAGCAGCTCCGATCTCACACACAGCCCACTCGGGGGGCAGAGTTTTTTGCATTTCTGCAGACGAGAATGATTTTATCAGTTTCCTATTTCCTGTACATGGCAGAGTTGTGAGCCTTTGAGCTGGTGGTGGGTGGCATGCTAGGCCGGCCGCCTGTCAGGAGGCTCGGATGCAAGGGGGGGGTCCCAGATTTTCCAGATTTTCCCCTGGGTATTAATGGGCCCCAATGTCCTTAAAATCGGCTACTCCTTGCGGTGCAGACAGGTTCCCCTGTCATCCGGTGGATGGGGCGTGTGGGCACGCAGCTCTGTCCACGTTCAAGGTCAGTACACTTTCTCTTTGCCCCCGAGAGCCGTCATGGGCCGATGCTGTGTCTTGCCGTTGATGGCAGAGAGAACATGCGATCTTTCAAAGCTACTTTTCTCTGTTGGCATGTCTGTGAAGGATCCAGGCGGGGTGGTGATAACCCCCCCAGCCCCCTCCCCGCCCCACCGGCCGTCATTCCCAGGGGCTCCCTGGCTCCCTCCCAGGGATGCCGCCAGGCCACTCGGTCGTGCTTGCAGGGAGAGCGATGACCGTCCAGAGGTGAGGCCTCTCCTTAGGGGCTGCTATTAATAATGTGACCGCTGACCCCCGGACGTGGGGAGGGAGGAGGGGACGGAGTGTTCCCAGGGTTGGCGTTTGGCCGGAGGCCTTCCTTGCGTGACTGGGAGGCCTCCAGAACGCTCTGGTCCTGCCCTGGCCCCATGGCCCCCTGGCCCGGAAGCTCTGCGTGGACCAAGTGCGGGGGCTGCCCTTCCTCTGGGATATAAATATCCCAGCACCGGCCCCCTGCGGCCTCCCGAGAGGGCCGGCCAGGGAAGGAGGAGCCCCAGGCCTGTGACCCTGAGGGCCTGAGACCCAGGTCATGGCCCTCCAGGAGCAGGCTGGGGGCCAACCCGCCGTCCGGCTCTGTGTGCGGGCACCCCCGGGGCAGCAGGCTGGGGCAGAGGAGGGGCCCTGCCTGTGGCTGGAGAGATGGGGAGGACAGGAAAACGGTCTAGTCTTCTCTACACCTGTGGGCGCCCCCCTGGGGCCTCGGTGCTTGGGGTTCCAGGAGGGGGAGACAGATGACACAGCCCCTCCTAGTTCTTGGTCCCGGCGGGTCCAGCTTGGCAGGGATGGTGGGGGACTCGTGACGAAGCATTAACAAATCCTTCACATGGGGCAGCAAAACTCCTCCTGAAACATGCAGTGGAAAGGGTTTACTGTGGAACATGCGCTGGAGGCAGCACGGCTGACCCTGGGGGAAGGGGGAGGCCCAGGCTACCGGCTCTCTCCAGCCCCGCCTGTCAAAGCTGCTTCCACCCCACCCCTCCCCGTTGCTCTGTGGGACCCAGGGGCTTACAAGAGTCCTTCTGACGTGCGACCTGGGTTCTCCGCTCTGCATGTGACAGAGGAGAACGTTGAGGTTCAGAGAGGACCCCCAGCTAGAAGGTAACAGAGCGGGATTTGAAGGCAGTTCTGGGTAACTGCAAAGCCCAGGCTTCCCCCTCCCTCTGCCCTTTAGGACTGAGACTTCCACAGAAGCCGCAGCCCCTCGTCCCCTACAGTGCCACCCATGGCCAAACACATTTGGGAAATTCTGCTCATTTTCCCAGAGGGCCAGGGTGCAGAGCAGCGAAGGCTCTGAGAAGTCCTGCATGGACGAAGTCTGCTCCCCCTGCTCACAGAGTGCTTTCCAAGCTGGGGTATGGCCCATCCCTGGGGACCGGGCAGGGTAGGGACAGACCCGATGGTATACAGGCTGCTGGGAGCTTCTGTGGTCGGGAGGTCCAAAATGTCCCCCTGTGAATGAGCCTTAGGGCCCTGGGGTGAGTCCCCTTCTCTCTGCACCGTCTTGCCAACTGCGAGAGGAGGGGAGAATCGAAAACAGCGAGACCCATCCTGCAGGGCTGTTGAGGCACAGAGGAAGTCTTGCCGAACGCTAGTTGCTGACGCTCTTCCTCTGGGGAACCCGTGCTTGTTGAAGACCTACTGTGTGTCTTGACCTGCGCCTGCCAGGGCGAGAAGACCGTCCCCCAAAGGCGCATGGCCTACCCTCTTGGAGGAAAGCCAGCAGTGGACGAAATCCTGACTTGCATTTTGAGTTCCAGGGGCTGAGGGAACTTGTCTAGGAGGGGCCAGAAAGGATGGCCCAGTTTGTCCAGGGAGAGCGGGAAGGGCTCTGGGAAGAAGACCCAGCCTGTGTAAAGGCCCTGGGGTGGGGGAGAGCAGGACCGGCCCCCCAGACTGGAAGATGGAGAGAAACACAGAAAGACCCAGGGGCTCCGGGAGGCTGCGCAGGCGAGCAGGGACAGGGACAGATGACAGGATCAGGTGCCACAGGCCGAAGGTGGGCATCGTGGAGGAGGCAGCCCAGTGAGTCCTTACGGTTTCCTAGGTGGGGTGTGGGGCTGGCTGGCTTGCCGCCCGCTGCCTCTCCAGGCGTCCGCAGCCCCCGCCCTGCCTGTCCATCTTGTCCAGGGCCCCTGGGTGCTGCACAGCGGGGGCCGGAGTGGGCTCTGTGCATGCTTCTCCTGGCGGAGGTGGCCCGCAGAGCCCTGTCTCGCTGGCCGTATCAGCCCCCAAATGCAGGTACTGCTGTTTGGAGGAGGCAAGAAGGGATTTGGGGAGGCCTGGATATGCAGCCCGGCTGCCTCTGGTCCAGGCGCGGAGCAGCACAGTGTTAGGCTCCAAGGGAGCCCTGGGGATGACCGGTGGGAGGCGCCTGGCCTGGGTGCCCTTTTGGGGGGGGCCTTTTGCCCAAGGGGCATCAGTGTGCCTGCTCGGGCCTCCCTGGAGCCACAGGGGAGGGGTCTGCTCCCCTTTGTGAGCGAGACAGCAAGCACAGGATGGGCTCACAGTGGACCGGGATGGGGACTGTCTTTTGGGTCATGTGCCTGGGCCCCAATATGGACTTTCTGTGGACATGGAGAACACAGCCCCAGAGGCAGGCCCGACTGGGAAGGTCCCATGGGGGGCAGGACGGAGGGGTGGGCCCTGGAGGAGGCCTGGTTGCTGTGGGCCTGGCCCGCCCCATTCTTGGCTCCCCAAGCGTCCTGCTCCTGCCCCCTTCCCTCCGATGTCGCCTGTGGCCCCAGTAGCCGCTGCTGCTTCCCGTCCCACTAAGCCCGGGCCCGATCACGTCCCCAGCTCCTTGCAGGCCGCACGCGGCATCTCCCGGCCTGCTGCCCACACGAGGGACAAGGACTGTGCCAGAGGCGTGCTGCCAGCGAGGCGGTCCCGGGACACGCCGCTAGCAGAGCGTGGGCTGATGCCGGGCTGTGCTGGGAACCTGGGATCGAGGCAGGAAGGGGCCCGCTTCTGCTCTTCTGGGGCTCTGGGTCCGGGGTGGTGCAGGGCTCTGTGGGCCTGGGACTCCGGCGTCCCTCCCACGTGGCTGAACCCCTGTTTGGTCTCCGGACGGGGTTCCCATGGCTGCTGTCCCAAAGGACCCCAGGCTGGGAGGCTGAAAACAGAAATGTATTCCTTCCCCGTTCTGGAGGCCACAGGTCCCAAGCCCAGGCGTCCCAGGGCCGTGTTTCCCCTGGGGGCGCTGGCAGATGGTCCTTCCTGCCTCTCCCAGCCTGGTGGCCCTGGGGCTCCTGGGCTGTGGCCGCCCCTCTGGTCTGCTCCGTCCTCACACGGCCTCTCCTCTTCTGTCTCTTGTAGGGCTTCTTGTCCTTGGGCTTAGGGCCCACCCTAATCTGGGATGACCTCATCTCGCGACCTCCTCGTAATTACATCCGCGAAGACCCGTTCCCGATAAGGTCACGTTCACAGGCTCCAGGAGGTGCAGCTTTGGGACCACCGTTCACCCCACTACCCTGTCTGGGCCTCAGTTCCTACATCTGTAAAATGGGGCTACCCTGGAGACTGGAGGGGGCGGGGCCAGATGTGCATCACTGCTTGTCCTGGGCCTGCCAGTTCACTTGTCCTTTACCCGCAGAGGGCTCCTCCCCTCCCAGGGGAAGCAGGCCCGTCCCAGGGGTCAGGACTGGGTTTTGGCCCCCGCAGGGTCACCAGCCCCTTCTCCACCTTGGAGACGTTGCTCCTGCATCTGGGAAATGGGAAGATTTTTCCTGGGCGGGAGGTCATGGGGAGTCCTGTCCCCTCCCCAGAAAAATGTATCTACGGGCATGTACAATTTTGGGGGATCACAGACACACAATCAACCTTTCATCAGGCGCAGAACGAGATGTGGAGGCCAGCAAGTCTCACGCATGGCCAGCCCCCCCACTCCCCCAGGCCCAGCCGGCACCCGCTCCCCTACCCTGCCAGCTCCTCTCTCCTTCCAGGACACCTTCGAGCCTGGCGCCGTTCCCTTGGAGGGACCCCACACTGGGTGCTGCCCTGGCCTGCTGCTGGTGGTCTGCGTGGCCTCCCCCGTGTTGCACTCCTGGCCCGGGGGACACAACCGGGGGCCTTGTGCCAAGTTCGTGAGCAATGGGTTGGGGCAGCCTGCAGGGAGAAGAGGGTCTCCAGGGGGCAGAGTTGAGGGAGTCCTGACCGGGCAGCCGTGGGGGGTCCAAGAGCCCAGGGGATGCCCAGGTGGGCGGTCTCTGTGACCACCTGCGTCAGGGCTGAGAGCACAGAGGCCGTTCCTGTGTCCCACGGGCAGGACAGGCAGGGCCACAGAGCACCAATCCTGCTGGGGGAGGGGGGCAGACGCTGGCCAGACTCTAATCTTGGGGTCTAAGGACAGGCCAGGAGGACCTGGGGGCTAGGCTGCAGCTCTCCGGGGGCGCCTCAACTTGGCGGTGTCGCCGGGGGCCCTCTGCGTTAGCCCCTCTGCAGACCACCCTGGTGCCTCCCCAGGCCCTCTGCTGAGCTGCCCCCCCCCCCCAGACCAACGGATGTGCGGTGCGTTCCTGCGTCTCTTCCCGCCTTCTCTTATTTATTTAGCCTGGAGTCGCCCCCACGGTTGCCTCTGCTCAGTGGGGCACCAGCAGCCTCCACACTTGGCCCCGTGACCTTGGGATTCTGGTCTGCCAGCTCCCCCTCCCTTCCAGGCCCGCATCCGGCGGGGCCCGATGGGCCTGTCCATGCAGAGCGCTGTGCAGGGGCGAGGCTGGAGCTACTCGGGGGGCAGGCTACACCCGCTTGCGCACAAACCCCTCCGCTCGAGCTGGGCTCCCCCTCCTCAGGTCACTTGTGACCTCTGCATGGCACCAGCTAGCGGCACAGCCCCGGTCCTCTGACTGGACATCACCACCTCGCACACCATCACCCCACTCCTCCTCACCCTTCCCTCCTCCCTGTGGCCTCGGGGAGCCCTCCCTGCTGGGACCCCTGCCCCTCCGTGGCGGAAGCGAGTGCCGGCGGACCCCGGGTCCTCCTCCAGCTGCCGCGCTCCTTTGAGACTTCTTCCAGGCCGGGCTTCCAGCTCCTTCGATGGGCCGAGGACCCCACGTCGCCGTCCTTGCAGCGCCAGTCTCCCCGGCCATGTCCCGCCTCAGACCGATGGGAGAAATGTCAGGGGTGGGTGGGTGGGGGCTGCTGAGCCAGGACAGTGCGGGGAGCAGGCTCGGCCTCCATCTCCACCAGCAGCTTTCTGGTGAGACCCCTGCAGCTCTGGGGTCCCGAGAGTCCTGTGACCTGGGCCGGCGGCCCTGGGAGTGGGTTCCTCTCCCCCTGGTGCTCCCGGACAGGTGCTCCTGCGGGGTGGGGACGAGGTCCCAGCACAGAGTTCTGAAGGTTGAGTCTCAGTTCCCGTGGTGGGAAAGGGCAGCAGGCGGCCTCCGAGGCCACCGCGGTCCCAGCAAAGCTCCGGCAGGACCCTCAGAGACCCCGGGGCAGGTGGGTCGGGCGTCACTGCCCCCCCAACAGGTAAGAGGCCCCGAGGGAGTGGCGCAGCTGCCTTATGGACACATTGGAAAGGTGCCAAGTTCTAGTACCTTGTGGTCAGGAGAAAGTCAGACGAGACTCTGCATTCATGGGGCGGAGGGGTCGGGAAGTGACAAAGCGGAATCAGTTCTACACCCGCGACCACCTGGGTCGACATTTGGGTGCACGTCTTTGCACTTTTCTCCCATGTGCGTGTGTGAGCATAAATGGGTGTGAGTGTGTGCTTGCCTACGTGTGGGTGTATTCATGTGTGCACACGTGTGTATGTGTGCATGCCATGTGTGGGGGCGGGTGTGCCGTGTGCGCACACGTGTGTGTGCATAGGCCTGTGTGCAGTGTGTGTGCACACCTATGTGTATGTATGGGTATGTGTGCACTGTGTGTGCACATGTGTGTGCATGGTGTGTGCGAGTGCATGCGTGTGTGCATGCCTACGGTGGGTGTATTCACGTGTGCATGCATGGGTGTACTTGTGTGCGATGTGGACGTAGGCATGTGTGCAGGTGCGTGTGCATGCATGTGTATATGCACGGGTGTGTGTGCTGGTGTGTGTGCATGTGCGCACATAAGCATCACCAGAATCGTGGTTGCTGCTGCCCCTCTCTTACTTTTTCCTGTGAGGTCCTTCTCCCACAGGGCTTCATTTTTTTAATTTTTAATTTTTTTTAATATTCCATTTATTTATTTGTCAGAGAGGGAGCACAAGCAGGGGGAGAAGCAGGCTTCCCACTGAGCAGGGAGCCCGATGCAAGACTCGATCCCAGGACCCCAGGATCACGACCCAGGCTGAAGGCAGATGCTTAACGATGGAGCCCCCCAGGAGCCCGGACCACATGACTTTAAATGTCCAGGAGGCGTCACATTGTGTAAAAGTTTGGCAGTTTACCCACCCCTCCCCGCCGCAAACCGTTTGACTACCTTTACTGTAGCGAACGCCGACATCCGCGTCTCTGATGGAGAAAGCCGGAAAGCGGCAGGTGAAGGGGGACGCCGCGCGCCACCCGGTGTGTGCGGAAAGTGCCCTTTCTCCTTCCAGGACGGCAGGTGGGGCCCGGGGTCCCTGAGTGCCTTTTCCCCCGTCTTGTTAATTTTAGGTGTTAGCAAAACAAAACGACACTGCCTGTTTGGTATGGGCCAAGATGTCTGCGTTCTTGTAACTTTTGAATTTTGTGACATTAAGCATTTTGAGAGGAACGTGTCTGTCTGAGTAACAGGGCGCCTTTCCCGGCCACGGGTGTTGTACATATTTTCCCAAATGGGTTCTTTGTCCTTTAGCTTTGTCTGTGATTTGTTTTCCTCGCGGGGCGTTACGTTTTTTCTCTCTCCAGTCCACTGGCTCTCCTTGGTCACGGTGGTCTCGGCGTGTGGGGCTGGTTTTAGGGCGAGCCTGGGGCAGTGGGGAGGGCAGCCCTCCGTGGGCTGGAGGGCGGCTCTGGGGGCTGACCCGGCCTCCCCGGGACTTTCTCTGGTGGGGTGGGGGGGGGGGTCAGGCACTGGGGCCATTGACCTCTTCCTGGAAATGCGTTTCGTGGTGGGACGGCTTGGGGTCATCCCTTTTGGCTGTTGTCAACCGAAGAGGACACTCTGCATAGTAACAGAGACGAGGCTTTGTTTGTTTGTTGGGAAATCAAAGGTATGTGAGTGTGTGTGCGCCAGCGTGTACAGGAAATGGGGCACGACTCACCCAATTAGCAGTAAAAAAAGAAAAAAGAAAGCCTCGACTATCCTTACAAATCCATGTCCTTTCGGTTCCAGAACAGTGTGGCTGGCGGTGGGGGGAGCTGCCCCAAGCTCTCGGCTGCCCCATGTCCTGGCGTGGGGGGGCCCCCTGGACGGAACACGGCAAGCATGAAGGCGCCGGGCGGTCCAAGGAAGACGGGGTCCCCTACCCCACACCCGGGCCCCCCCAAAGGCCAGCGAAGACGGGGTCCTTGGGCTGTTTCTGGGGTATTCCATCCGGTTAGTCAGAGATCACGTTTGCTCCAGACGAGGCCTGCTAGGCCCATAGGCGTCCCAGCACGACGCTCTCGGGGCCACGTCTGACGTCTTGCTTCAGACCCATTTGCAGATGGGGAAGCTGAGGCCAGGTGCCTGGGAGGCCTCTGCGGGCCTGGGCCCTTCTCCGGCTCCTTCCTGTTCTCGCCCCGCCATCACCCGGCTGTGGGAAGGCAGAGACCTCCACGGGCCGCTCGGGCGCCCTCGTCTCACGGCTTCGGGTCTCGCCATTGCAAGGCGGGGGAGGGGCTCCCAGCAAAGGGTCATGATTGCCCGGATCGAACCAGATGAGGAGCGTGGCACACAGTAGGTGCTCAGTCACGAGAGAGGGTTGGGTCTGTATTATCTCGTGACCCCGTGGGCGTCGGTGACACCCATGAAGCCATTGGCCTGGAGAGGAAGGGACAGACTAGCGGCTCTCTTGATGGGCCCTCCTGGTTGGGGCCACTGGCCCCCAGAGGTGTAAGGGTTCAGCGAGTGGTCAGACGGGCAGCCTCCCAGGGAGGCCCCGGAGTGGGCTGCTCACCCGTCCCCACCACCGACCTGGGGGGTGAGGCTGGCGTCCGGGCCCCGGGTCGCAGGACTCGTGGGGACCAGGTGCCTCAGAGCAGAGCCCTGGCCCCCCGTCTCTCTCCACCTGGAGCCTCTGAGTCCGTGTCTGCAGAATGGATCTGTCCGTCCCACCCCGCTGGTGAGAACCACAGGGCAGGGTCAGTCTGGGTCAGCCCTACAAGCCTCACGGGAAGGTAGAGGGTCGCAGTCTTTTCCCACACTGCCTGCCTGCCACTTCCTGGCCCTCCCAGGCCCGGGGACGGGTCAGCCGACGCTCCCGAAGGTGGCTTCAGAGCCTGGGCCTCGGACTCCTGAGACAAGGAGGCGTGCCTCCGGGCTGACCGCTGGCCCGCCTCAGAGAGCACGGATTGGGTCCCGTGCGTGGGTGCCAGCGCCCAGACTTCCCACCGGGGGGCCGCGGGCCTCGGCCCTCCTCTGCGGCCCACGCTGCTGTTGGGCTGAGTCCGGTACCCCCAGTGCTGGCCGTGGGGCCGCACGGGCTCCTGTCTGGATGGAGGGCCTGGCACTGTTGGGGGCCGAGGCGTCACCCAGGCGGGTGGCGGGAGGGCGATGGCGAGAGCAGGGGTGTTCCCAGATGGGAGAGAGTCAGGCAGAGCCGACCCTGGAGCTGGAGTCCTGCCCCCAGCAGGTGCCGGGCGCTGAGTGAGGGCGAAGTTACGGGCCCCCAGACACGCGTGGGGCCGTGCAGGGTCGGGAGCAGGACCCCGGCCGGTCTCTGAAGCCTGCAGGCGCTGAAAGCATGTGATTCCCTCCCACCCCGCCCTGCTCTGAATCCGGTTAATCAATAGAAGAAATCTCTCGTGTGGCTCCTCTCCGGGCCCCGCAGGCTCCTACAAGATTGATTAACACAAACATCAATTTCGCGGGCTGCACGCCTCCGAAAACACGGCACTTTTTCAGACTGAATTGCTACTGTGCGCCCGGTGTAAATAAAGGAGGGGTAACGCGGAAGATTTGTGGCTGTTTCCCGCTCGGCTGGTGCTGGAGGGAGCGGGCGGGAGGGGGGAGAGGCGGCGGGCGGGCAGGCAGAGGAGGTCAGGGAGAGGAGAAAACCAGAGGGATGGAAGGAGGTGGTGGGGTCGCAGGGGCTGGGGGAGGGAGGTGCTAATTGGTTCTTTTTCTGTCTGGCAGTTGGCAGGCGAGGGGGGACGGTAGGATGGCAGGCAGGGAGGGGGCACTGTGGGCCTTGTAGCAGCAGCCAGGACGGTGGCCCGGCCCCTCGATCCTTCCAGCCCCTGCAAAGTGAGGCCAGGAGGGCCAGAGCCCAGAGCAGGGAAGCTGAGCCCTGGTAGCTGCTGCCCACGGCTACACCCCTTGGCGGGATCCACGACCCTGCATTTGGTGGCCTCCGGGGCTGGTCCCCACGCACCGGTCGCCCCCTCCCCAGCCCGGGGCCCTCTGTCCGGCGTGAACGCACTCAGCTCCCCAAGGTGACTGCGGGAGGCGCCACGCGACCCCATGTGTGAGAGCCAGAAACACAGTTAAACGTTTTCTAGCAGCTGCATCAAAAAAGAAGAAGAAATCAGTGAAATTAGTCTCAAGAATGTATTTTAGATGACCAAACGCACTCCCCACACGATCATCTCAACGTGCCGTGAGAAGACAAGGATTCCTGCAGTTTTCGGGCTCGTCCTCGCGATCAGGAGTGTGTTTCACACATGGGCACTCTCGGTCGGGGCTGGCCACGACGCAGGTGCTCGGTGGCCAGCGTGGCGAGGAGGCCGTGCCGGACGGGCGGCTCCGGACCCGCCTGGGCATTGGCCTTGGTCTTCCGAGTGTGGGCGCCCTGTTTAGTCCTGGGAGCGAGGGGGCCCTCCTCTCACGGGTGAGGAGGGAAGGGAGGAGGCTGCTGTGAGGAGAGAACCACGTGCTCAGGGCCGCAGTCCCAGCTCCGTCACCTCCCGGCTTCCCCTCTGCCGCACTCCCCACCTGCAGGGGGGCTCCGGGGCATCTCGGGGGCTGGGAGCAGGGGCGGCAGCTGCTTGCTGGGATTGTGATTGCCGCCGGTGGGCATTACGGTGCGATCGCCTCCCCTGCTGGCATCCAACAGTGGCGGCTCAGTGGGGGCAGGACCGTCACCCCTGCACGGGCTCACGTAGGTGGCCTTTGGTATGTGGCCGGGTCCTGGGAAAGCACGGGGGTGTGAGTGTGGCCTGCTCCTGCCCTGTCCTTGCAGTGGGAGGGCGTGGGGACCGTGGCCGGCCCTGAAGCTGCCTGTCAATGCAACTAGACCCTGACCGTGTAAACATCGGAGCCCCTCACCCCAACCCCCCAAGGCGAAGCCTGGAGTTCCGGCCTGCCCTCCACACCGGGGTGCGGGATGGAGGGATGGGGTGGTGGGTTTGAGGGAGCAGCGGCTACCCAGGCCATTGACTCTGACCTGGCCCTCCCCTGCCTCAAGCCCTCCATAGCTCCCAAGTGCCCTCAGACTGTGAAGGGTGACACCCAGCTCTGCCTCACCTCCGGACCTCGGCCAAGGCTACTCCTTCCCTCAGGGGCCCGATGTCTGCTGTCCCCTTAGGATCCGGCTGCCTACTATTCTGGCAAACGTCCGCCGTGCGCTTGCCGACTGGGGGAAGTGGATGCCTCGGTGGGACCCTCGGCTGGGAGCTCCTGAAGGTTGAGTGGACGTCGCCTGGGGGAGGAGAGCAGGCACAGAAGCGCACAGGTGAGAGGCAGGGGGAGCTGGCTGCCGGCTGGCCGTGGGCAGGGGGGCTGAAGGCCGAGGCGAGTGGGTGCCCGAGGCTGCGGGCCCTGGGCCGGGGGGCGCCAAGGCAGCAGAAGGACGGGTTGGGGGGACGATCGGAGCAAAGGGCTGGACTGCGGGGGACCGAGTCAAGGAGGCTGGTGCCTCTTCTATCCGTTGGAGAATTTCCCTCATTTCTGGCTGTGGCACCGCACCAGAACCTTCCCGGGAAGGCAGGCCAGCAAGGCCAGCGTCCCCCGCCGTAGCTCCTGATTCGGTCCTCCTGACTGAAGAGAAGGGCCGGGGCCAGGAACATCCGAGCCCTCAGCTACCCCTTCCTGAGAGCCGCGGGATCTGCCGCCCCGTTTTCCGTTACAGCCCAAGGCCAATTTGTTCTTGAGCGTCTAGGTGAGGCCCCAGGACCCACGGCGCGTGTGCCGTGCTCTTGGCAGCCGCGCCTTGAGGGGGCTTCCTGGACTCGGGGGCCGAGGGCTCTGGGACCTGCGAGCTGCCCGGGACTATCCCTTGATGTGCAAAGACGCGTTCTGGCCATAAGAGGTCGCGGAGAGGGAAGCCAAGCTCCCGGCGTCGCCGCGTGGTCCCCACCGGTCCGCCTCTCCCTTCCAAGCTCCGCTGGCCTCCCTTCCGCCCTGCCCACCTGTGGGCGTCACTGGGCCTTCCTCCTTCCTGGAGGCCCGGAGCGTCCTCCCCAGGCAGCCCTGGCATGTCCCCAGCGCCCCCAACGGGGACAGGTGTCCGGCACATGGATGAAGTGTCCACCTGGCCCAGGTCTGGGCCTCCCTCCCTGACTCTCTCCAAGCCTGGCCACCCTTGGGGGATGGAAATCAGGGGGCCTGAGACAAGCAGTTATTTCTGTAGGGACGGCTTTGTGTCTGATGCGTCTGATGAGCTGAATTCGTGTTTTTATTAAAAAACGATTTTGGGGGGGCAACTGGGTAGCTCAGTTGTTAAGCATCTGCCTTCAGTTCAGGTCATGATCCCAGGGTCCTGGGATCGAGTCGGCGGGAAGCCTGCTTCTCCCTCTCCCACTCTCCCTGCTTGTGTTCCCTCTCACTGTGTCTCTCTCTGTCAAATAAATAAAGAAAATCTTTAAAAAAATAAAAAAACAAAACAAAACAATTTGAAAAAAGAATTAAGGTTAACTTACAAACAGTCAAGCGCAAACATCGTAAGTGCACGGGCCCACGAGATTTTATGTACCTTCCGTGTATAGTTTTCTAAATGTGACAAATCATGGGCGTTAGAAGAGTCTAAGGGAATCGCGTCTGCTGTGCGGAGGGGAAGGAGGTGGCGCCCGGTCTGGCCTCCTTCGCTGGGAGCTTGGCTCTTACCCCGCCCAGCGTCCTCACCCCGAGTTACTCTCTGGGGTCCACAGGTGAGTGAACGGGCTCGGGGGAGGCAGAGACGCCCGTGTGGGGACACAAGCCTGCGCAGACTCAGGTCTCTGGACTCTCAGGCCGGTGCTCTCCGCGCAGCCACGCACTGTCTCGGGGCCCTTCCCCGAGGAGCACCCCGAGGACGGAGGCCACCAGCCCCGGCGCTGTCAGCCTGCACACACACGTCCCTGCTTCCATCCGGCCGTCCTGCAGATGCCCAAAGCCTGCGACGGGTGCCAGGCCGCACGCCACGCCCTTTAGATGCCGTGCCCCCTGGTGCGGGGATGAGTGTCCCCCTTCTGTGCGCGGGGACACTGGGTCCCAGAGAAGGGAAAAGGCTTGCTCAGGGTCATAAAGCCCGGGCGTGGTGCGGTGGGGGAACGCCAGCGGGTGGCACCCAAAAGCCTCCAGACCCATTTTCTTCAAGTTCCACCCCTCGGTGTTTTGGCCCCGACCAGAAAGCCTTCTGCCACTCCGCTCAGTGCCTTCAGGGGTTCTCCGGGAGGGGGCAGCCCCTCTGTACAGAGGTCCTCAAAGGCAGCGGCACGCAGGATGGGCACGGCCTCCATGCGGGGCGGGCTGTGCGGACGCCGCTGTGGGGCTCTGGCCGCTGGATCTCGCCTGCGGTCGATCTCCTCCGGGCAGGTGAGTTCAGCGGGAGCACAGAGGCCCGGCTTACCCCTAGCCCCTGATTTAGGGAGGCCCAGCGGGGAGGCATACTGCCCCGAGCCACACAGCAGTGCCCCTGAGCTGGGCCTGGTGCCCCATCATCACAGCCTGGTTATCACGGGGTGGGGCAGAGCCGCCGGCTCCCTGCCTGGGAACCTCGAGTGGCATCAAGCGAGTGAGTCAGGCCCGCTGTGGGCTCGGGCGCGTGGGCCGGCGGGCGGGAGGCGGGCGGGAGGCAGGCACTTGAGTTAAGTGTGGCTAATTTGGTATAAGGACACGGACGCCACCGGCAATTTCTGCATCTCGGAGGAAACAAGGGACAGTATGAGGCCTGTTCTAGATGCAGCAAGAAGGTGGGGCTGGTGTGTGCGGGGGAGGCTGCTCGGGAGGGCTGCTGTTGGGACGACCACAGAGGCCCCGGCAGCCTCTTCCCCTGCCTGGACGCCGGGGCGGGGCACCGGGAGCCAGTGGGAAAGGGTGGTCTTCCTCACCGGTCGCGGGGAAGGCAGAGCCGAGCCCCGTGCCTGACCGTGGGCCCCCCGAGCCGGCCCGGGCCCCCCGAGCTTGCCGCCGAGGGTCCCGCGTGGTCCCCACCTCCATGTCTTGCTCGTCCTCCTCCTGTGCGGATGGACAGGAGGGCCTGGGGCGAGTGTAGTGTGGTCGGCCTGGCAGGGACCCCAAGGAACATGGGGAGCACCCCCGTGTCTGGCCTGGGAGAAGCTGCCCCCCCCCCCCCGGGGTGGGTGTCCCAGCCAGCTGTCGGGAGAAGCTCCCGGCCCAGGACTGGGCGTTCCTCCTCATAGACATCCATGACCCGGCTTCCAGACTGGAAGGAAAGAAATAGGGGGCCGGGGGCAGGGCGATAGAGGTCCCGGCTCCCTGCTTCGTTCCTTCCTGTGACAATGCTCCCTGAGCGATCCGGGAGCCTCCGTGTGTCCCCTGCCCTGCAGCTTCTGCTCTGACACCGGACCCCATGGGCCCAGTGACCATGGGAACATGGGAAAGGAGCCATAATATTCTCCACTTGAAGGGAATGTTGCAGACTTGGGGGGTCCCCAAGGCAGTGCTGGCCTGCGGTCCCCCCCGGGGCCCAGTGAGGCCTTCTTGATGGCTGTTGTCACATGTGCTTGGACTGGTTCATGGGGTTGGATCATGGGATGAGTGGTCCTTGGGGGGTCACGGCTGCCAGAGCGTCAGGAAGGCTGAGGCCCCGATGCTGGGACACCCGGGGTGGACGGTGAGCCCCGACTCACTCTCTCCCTTGAACAGTTCCTTTGGGATTGGCCTGGGGCCGAATGTTGTCTCTGCCAGACGCCGGATGCGAAGTCCCGGAGTCCCCACTGGAGCTCCCCTGTGCCAGCCGTCCCCAAACTCTGACTGCTGCAGCTGCCCGGGGCTGTGCGGTGAGTGTAGGGGAGAGGGTAGAGCATGGCAAATGACAAAATATCTCGAACCGACTGAAAATTAAAACAGCCTATCAACTTTGTGTGATGCGGCTAAAACAACGTTTAAGGGAAAATCATAGCTTAAATTTATTTGTGGAAAATTTATATATAGGAAATTTATAAAAGGAAGTTTATAATTAAATACACTGAAAAGAAAACCACAACACCAAAAAGAATCCGAATAATTTGATCAAAAAGTGGGCAGAGGACCTGGAGAGACATTTTTCCAAAAAAGACATACAGATTGCCCAACATCACTGATCATCAGGGAAATGCAAATCAAAACCACAACAAGATACCACCCTACACTTGTCAGAATGATTAAAATAAAAAGCACAATGAATAACAAGAGTTGGCAAGGATGTGGAGAAAAAGGAATGCTCATGCGCTGTTGGTGGGAATGCAAACTGGTGTAGCCACTGGGGAAGACAGTATGGGGGTTCCTCAAAAATTGAAAAACAGAACTACCCTATGATCCAGTAATTCCACTATTGGGTATATATCCAGGGAAAACACTAACTTGAAAAGATATCTGCACCCCTATGTTTATTGCAACATTATTTACAACAGCCAAGACGTGGAAGGAACTGAGTGTCCATTGATAGACGAATGGATAAATGGTGGTGTAGGTATACTATGAAATATTACTCAGCCGTAAACAAGGATAAACGAGATCCCGCCATTTGCGACCACATGGTTGGATTTGGAAAGTATAATATTAAGTGAAATAAGTCAGACTGAGAAAGACAAATACTGTATGATTCCAATCATAAATGGAATCTAAAAAAAGAATGAACAAAAATCAGAAGCAGATGTATGAATAGGAAGAATGAACAGATGGTTGCCAAAGGGGAAAGGCGGTGGGGGAATGGGCAAAATGGGGGAAGGGAGAGGGAGAGACAGGCTTCTGGTTATGGAATGAGTAAGTCATAGGACTAAGCATCAGAGCATGAGGAGTACAGTCAATGATATTGTAACAGTGATGTGATGGGGCAGATGGACAGTTACTACATTTGCGGTGAAGTTAGTATAATGTGTAGACTTGTCCAGTTACTAAGTTGTACACCGACACTAACATCATATGGTGCATCAACTACAGTCAAGAAAAGAAAAAAAATAAAAGCTAAAGAAAATCAATGATCTAAGCTCCACCTCAAGGAACTTGAAAAGGAAGCAAATTAAATTCAAAGCAAATGGAAGGAAGGAAACAGTAATGAGCAGACATCGACGAGACGGGAAAGAATAAGGCTATGGGAAAACACAACCGACAAGGTCAGAGTCGGCTCTGTGGAAATACCATATATAATCGACAAATTTCCAGTCCGACTGACAAAGAGACCAAGACAGAAGACACAGATCACTGATATCAGGATAAAAAGGAGACATCACTACAGATCGTGTAGATATTAAAATGTTAATAAATGTTGTTACAGTTTTGTGTCCACAAAGTCTACGGTTTAGAGATGAATAGACAAATTCCTTTAAGGACATAAGCTACCAAAGTTCACACAAGAAAAAAAAAATGGTGACAGTCCCATGTATATCACACTCCCATATGTTGGAGTTTGTTGTTAAAAACCTTCCAATCCCACTCCTGACACCAAAAAAAAAAAAAAAAACCTTCCAGAAACAAAAAATTCAGACTTAGGTGAGTTTTCTGGCAAATTCTACCAAATATTTATGAAAGAAATAATACCAGGCACCTGGGTGGCTCAGTTGGTTAAGCGTCTGACTTTGGCTCAGGTCCTGATCTCAGAGTAGGGCTCCCTGCTGAGTCAGGGCCTCTGCTTGTCCCTCTGCCCCTCTCCCTACTCATGCTCCCCCCTGCCCTCAAATTAAAAAAAAAAAAATTTTTAAAGAAAGAATACCAGTCATGCCCGACCTCTTCCAGGAAATGGAAGAGGAGGGAAGAATTGACTCTTTTTATGAGGTCTGCATTATTCTGATACCAAAACCTGACAAATGCATTACAAGACACATCAGCAAAAGAGCATATATGATGGCCAAGTAAGCACATAAAAAGATGCTCAGAATAATTAGTCATTACATCGTTGCAGAATGATGCACTGCTCTAACCTGTAATCACGGCTTTTAAAAACTGACAATGGCGAATGGGGATACGGAGCCCCTGGAACTCTCATACCTCACTGCTGGGAACACAATATGGCCCAGCCACTCCGCTGACAGCCCGGTGGTTTCTTACAAAGTTAAACACATGCTCTCAGTATGTCCCAGTTGGTTCCACTCCTGCATATTTACCCAAGAAAATCACATAAAAATCTGTGTGTGAATGAATGTTTATAGCAGCTCAATTTATAATTGTTCCAAGCTGGAAGCAATTCATATATTTTTCAAACTGTGGTACGTCCATCTAATGAAATACTTTTCGGCAATAAGAATGAATGAGCTATGGATACATGTGAGAACAGGGATGAATTTCAAATGAGTTATGCTAAGTAAAAGGAGTCAGCCTCCAATGTTGCACACTCTACGATTTCATTTAAATTATATTCTAGAAAAGGCAGAACTGTAGGGACAAATAGTAGATCAGAGGTTGCTAGGCACTGGTGTGGAGTTTGGGAGGTGATGGTCGTGTTCTCTATGTGGGTTCTGGTGACAGTTACACAACTATTTGAGGTTGTGAAGATTTAGAGAACTGTCCACTAAAAATAGGAAAAATTTTACTATAGATCATTATACTTCAATGAACACGATCTGAAAATAATCCATTTGGGAGAATTAACATCTTTATAATTTTGATTTTCCTGCACCATAAACATGATCTATGTCCCCTGTTTATTTAGGTCTTCATGAATGTCTATTAATAAAATTACATTGTTTTTTCTTTAGAGGTCTTGTGCATAGAACTACATGTAGTTCCACGTACCTGATCTCATTGGATGTTGTGGCAGGTGGTATCATTTAAAAATTCTCACTTTCGGGTGCCTGGGTGGCTCAGTGGGTTAAGCCTCTGCCTTCGGCTTGGGTCATGATCTCAGCGTCCTGGGAATCGAGCCCCACATCAGGCTCTCTGCTCGGCGGGGAGCCTGCTTCCTCCTCTCACTCTGCCTGCCTCTCTGCCTACTTGTGATCGCCGTCTGTCAAATAAATAAATAAATTCTTTAAAAAAAAAATTCTCACTTTCTATCTATTTACTCCCACCGCCTAGACATAGATCTGATTTTGTGTGTCGATTTTACATCCAGCAACCTTGCTAAACTCTTAATGGTCCTAGGTGCTGACCCGTGGATCATTTTGGATCCTCTGTGTCCACCGTCACATACTTTTTTTTTCTTTTCTCCTTTTCCAGTCTTTCCACCTTTCGTTTATTTTTCTTGCCTTATTGCGCTGGTGAGGGCTGCTGTTGGAATGTCAAACAGAAAGGGTGAGGGGAGAAATTCTTGCCTTGCTTCTAAGTTTGGAAGGAACGCTTTCACTATTTCACCACTAAGTAGGCTGACTTTGGCAGATCCCCTTCAATGGCTCGAGAACGTTCCCCTTCGTTCCTGGTTTGTAAGGGCCGTTTTGCTTTTAGTCACACATGGATGTTGAATTCCTGCAAGTGTCTTCGCCGCCCGCAGGAAGCCGCCGCCTGATTCTCCTTCATCGCGTGTCTCGGGGAATCACATCCGTCCCTCTCCCGGTGCTCACCGCTCCGCACTTCCGACGCACGCGCGATTCCTTCATTACGCACTGTCCTTTTAATGGCTGGATTCGATTTGCTGGCCGTTTGCTTTGTACTTTTGCCTCCGTGTCTGTGAGCGATGGTCTGCCTTCAACCTCGGTGTGGGGGCCGCCCTGCTCTTTCTTGCGTCCTCCCACAGGCCTGTGTCCTGGTCCCACCTTGGCTCAGGTCCCCCTCGTCTGCAGGGGTGCCGGGAGCCCACGCACCACCCCCTGAGCTCAGCAGGCCACGCTGCCCACCACCCTCTGCCTCTGCTCCTCCGCTCCGGAGACGTTTCTGTGTCTGCAGCCCCTACCGTAAGCTTGGGGTCGCCTTAGCTACGCTCACTCGGCCCCCCACAGTGGGATGGGAGAGACCCGGCCCCACGAGCTGCTGTGGTTGGGCATCCCCTTTGATCAGGAGCGCACGCTCCTGCCCGCACCTGTCTCGGCCTCTCCAACTCAGAGCAGATGACTTGTCTTCATCCTGAAAACCAAAGTCTTTCAGAGTGTTTTCTGAAAAACGTAGCTTTCCCTGCCAGCAGTTTGCCCCACCGCACCGGAGTGCAGATACGGCTGTGGGTTTTGTTTTTTTTTTTTTAAGTAGGTATTCTTTTTTTTCTTTTTTAAGATTTTATTTATTTGTCTGATAGACACAGATCACAAGTAGGCAGAGAGAGAGAGGAGGAAGCAGGCTCCCTGTGGAGCAGAGAGCCCGATGCGGGGCTCGATCCCAGGACCCTGAGATCATGACCTGAGCCAAAGGCAGAGGCTTTAAGGCACTGAGCCACCCAGGCGCCCACGGCTGCGGGTTTTAAGTCATGTTTTTCTTCCGTCTGCATCCCCCTCTCCCTCGGTGTGTGTGTCCGGGGCACGTCAAGGTGGTGCTGAGATCGGAGGCCTTTCTTTCAGTTTCTCTGACTCGCAGCCTTGCCCGCGCTCTGGGGCTGGGCCTCCCTCCTCCCCGCCTCCCCCTGGCAGCCGCCCCGCCACCCTCACTCCCTCTGGTGCCCCCTCCCCTGCCCTTCGCCTTCGTGGGCCCTCACGGCTCCACATCTGGCCTGGATGGGTGGCCCGTGGGGCAGTGGCCGTGGTGCTGAGGGCCAGCCCCTGGGGCCAGGCCTGCGGAACAGCCCCTCTGCATCCGTCCCACGAAGGACACAGGGAGACCCGGGCGTTTCCCGCCCAAAGTCCAGGCTCCCTCGCCCTCGTGGGTGGGTGCACCTCCGCCGCGGGGACAGGACAGCAGGACGCAGGACGCGGGACCAGGACTGGCGGCCCCTTCCGGCGGCCCCTTCCACCCCTGCCTCCCTCCCGCTCTCCGGGAAGGCCGTGCGGCTCCGCTCCAAATCCTGGAGGAGCCCCGAGCCACTTCCTGATTGAAGATCTCCTAAGTTCATGGAATTTGAGAAACGCGCGTTAATAAGGCAGAGGTGACCTTTGACCCCCCTCCCCCTCGCATCCTGCCACAGGAAGCCCCGCCTACCCGAGGGGCAGGAACAACACCCCTGGGAGGAAGGCCTGTTGCCTTTTCACCCCATCCTCTCTCTGGAAAGTTCTGTGCCCTCTTCCCGGGCCGGGGGAGGAGTGAGTGTGGCAGCCGCGCGTCCTCCTCCCGCGGTGCTTACGTAAGGTCCCTCGTCCTGGATGGGCCAAGGTTTGGTGGCGGGGGAGGCGGGCGGGGAGCCTGCCGGGTGCCCCGCACCTGTCGGGGGGCTCCCCCCCCCCGACCCGGGGCAGGGCGGGGCGGGGCGAGGCCGTCCGTCGGAGACTTTTATTTACCTTGAACGGCTCAGCCAAGCAGACACATTATTTAGGGACTAGAATAAAAAGCCATTCACTTTACTTCAATTGACCATTTAGTTCAATTTGTGTGTTACTGCAGGTAATTACTCCAGTAATAACGCGCGGCAGTCTGCGCGGACGGGGGAGCTGGCCCGGCTCCGCGCTCACGCCCCGCGCGGTGTAGACTAATTACCCGCGTGTTACCATGGTTATCTGCACGGAGGCCGTGTTAACGGCACCCTGGAAACATAAAGCAATAGCGGGTTTTGAATTAAATCTTTGTGTTCTCTTAGAGCTAAAAGTGCATTTCACATAAAATAATCATGAATAAAATGAGATCATCTTGGCGGAGTTGCCAGGGAGCTGATTAACGGAGCTGCGAAGCGGGGCTTCACCCTACTCGAGAATTAGAGCCTCCCAGACGTTGTCGGCGTTGCCAGGCAACCCCCACGATGACATCACTCACGGCCCGCGCAGCCGGCGATGTCATCTCTCCATATTTATAGCGCCTCCGTGGAGAGGGTGTGCGTTATGGAGAGGACGTGGTTTTCTCCTGGATGATGGGTTGAAGGAGGGGGTGGTGGGGGTCTGAGAAACAATCCGGGAACACCTGCGCGAGTCCTTCTCAGGTGACAGAGGCCTTATTTCCACTGGGTGACGCCGGGGCCCAGTGAGCAGGTGCGTGCCGCGGCCCCCGTCCGGGGGCTTGGTCGGTGCAGGTGCGGTCTTCCTGCCGGTGAAGGGCAGCCGCACGGTGTCCGGGCCTCGGGGAGGCAAGCTCCCAGCTGTGGGGCGTGCACCCCCGCTCACGGCCAGGACAGGCCAGCCCCCAGCTCTAGCCTGGAACTGACACTGAGCAGGGACACAGCTGTCCTGATTGGGCTGAGCCCCTCGTCGTAGGGAGCATTCAAGGGAAAGTCCGATGACTGTGGCAGAGAGGCAAGAGGGGGGAGAGGAGGAAGGGGGCGTGGTTGGCTCACTGATCGCCGCCGTCCCTCCCAGCTGTCACGTTCTGTAGTTCTGTGGCCGTGACTCAGCGTCCCCTCTGAGCCAAGCTGGCCACACAGCTGGGGCCTCCAGGAACTCAAGGTCGAGGGGGCGGAGGTGAATGGACCCCAGTGACAGGGGAGGGCTACCTGGGGGGGCTTTCGAGGGGCAAGGCCAGAGCGTGTCCTCCGGAGCCGTGAGGAGGCCGGGCCTCCACCCTGAGCACGCGGGAGAGCCCGGGGGCATCAGCGGAGGAAGCCTGCAGCTCCGTGTTCCCTGAAAACCGGCTTCCTCTGGCTACGGCCTGAAAGTGCCTGGGGTGGGGGTAGGCATCTGCGCCTGGTCTCTGGAGTGGGGCCAGCCCAGCCTCGAAGCCCTTCGGGCCTGGCCGTGGACTCCCACGCAGGCTCATTCCTGGCCACCTCCCACCAAGCTGATCCCACGGCCCCACGCACCCCTCAGCTGCTCTCATTCCAAACTCCTCCTCACATTCCATGGAGATGAACCTGCCCCTCAGGAGCGCCCCCAGGCAGGGGGAGCCCTTGCTCCCTGCTCTGCGTCCTCCTGTCCTCGTCCTGGACGTGCCAAGGTTTGGTCCCCCTATGCCCCTCGCACGTCTAAACCAGCAACCTGATCTTCCCGGTGTCTGCCTCTCCCTTAGAGGGTGCCGTCATTCTCCATCCGGCCCTGCTGTGACTCTCCTGAACACACTGTCCTCTGTGTGCCCACTGGCCAGCCATGGGGTTCATTCCCACCCCAGGGCCTTTGCACCTGCTGTTTCCCTGCCCGGAGTGCCTCCTCAGATGTTCTTATGGCTCACTCCCTCACTTCATGAGCTGTCAGGTCAAGGGTCCTCTCCTTGGGGGGCTGCCCTGCCTCCCTCTCTGTACCTTTCCATCCCTGACCCTCCTCGTTTGCTCTGTGATATCCGGGGTGCTCAGCAGAAACTACATTCCTTATTTACTTACGAGTTGTCCAACTCTCTCCCTAGAACGGAAATTCCATTAAAGCAGCGGGGTTTTCTGCCTTGTCCATGACTAGGTTCCCCGTGGACTTGTTGAATTCATAAGAAAGATAGGAGCTGGTGTTTTGGTGACAGGTGAGACTCCTGGGATGGCCCAGAACGTGAGGGCTGGAGTCCCTCGGCTCCCAGACGAGACCGGGTCGAGAGAGCCATTTGGGGTCTTCCTTTACTGAGCAAAGACACCGAAACAAACAAAACAAAGCCCCACGACCACGCTATCACCGTGATGACAACAAAGGACCTCCAAGCGTCCCTGCACGCGAGCCACATGAGCTCTGCGCCCAGGGTGCTCCCGTCACACCTCCTGGACTTGGTTGTCCCCGAGGGCCGGTCTGCAGGCTGGACCTGGGCAGCCCTGGTTTGGACTGAGTCTCTGACAGGTGCCGGGGGTTGGGCCATCTGCCGTGGCCGTGGCCTGCCGCCATGCGTGCCACGGGCCCCATGACTTGCCGCAGCTGTGCCCACGCAGTTGCCAGGCCTTCAGCAGCTAGAACGGGCATCCCGGGGGAGCTGGAGCCCAAGCCTGGCGCCCTCCCCCGTTGCGTCATCTTGTGGCCCAGGAGCACATTGTGACGGTTGTTCCGGCCCCAAAACGCTCCCCAGGGGCGAAAGCACGCCGGGCAGACGCTGACTCTCCACTCTCTTCCGTCTTCTTTACGCGCCGCAGCTTGAACAGTCCCTGCCGACTCTCCTCGGAGCCCGTTTGGCTGACGGCGTGGCAAGAATAGAGTTGGCCCAGCTGGTCTCCAAGCAGGACAGAGATCCTCGGAGCGCCCGGCCGCGTGGGCCCTGGGGCTCTGTGCGCGCGCCGCGGCCCCCGATGTAGCCAGCTCCCTCTCCTAGGCCTTTGCAGGCTCTCACGGTTGCCGAGCCGAGTCGTCCCGCTCCCGGGAGGTGTCGGTCCCTCCCTGGGCTCTGGCCCCACGTCCTTTCCACCACAAACCAGCCCGACCACGTGGGCAAACATGTGGCCGAGTGGGCCGTGGCTCTACGGGGCCTCGGGTGCCGGGAGCTGCGTGGGTGGACAGGGCAAGGACAGGGTCCCCGGGGGCCCGCAGCTGCTGGAGGAAACCAGCTCTCCGTGGGCCTAGAAGGCTGGGGAGGAGGGCAGCTGGCTTGGCGAAGGAAGGAGGCATTTGGGAGGTTTTGTGTGAGGTGAGGCAGTGCCGCTCAGCCTCAGGAAGAGAACGTGGCAGCTCTGGATGGGGCCGTGGGGCGCCAGGCCCCGGTGAGGGCTCTCATGACCACGGCTGCTGGTCGTGGGGCATTGCCAGAGCCAAGCCCCGGACCTACTGCATGACCCTTCTCCCCTCACGGAAAGCATACCAGGACCTTGTGGCATAAGTGCCCATTTTACGGACGAGAAGACAGAGGTGTCAGAGCACCTCAGAGAGGTGCTGCCCCTTGGTGCTGGCTGTTCGCAGAGGGTGGGCTCCGGGGCCCGACGCTAGGTGGGCTGGGTGTGGGCTGCATCAGAGGTGACCTCAGAGGTGCCTGGAGGGTGAGGGGATCCTCCGGGGGTGCAGGTGACTTGGGGCCAGAAGATGGACTGCTGATCTTGGTGTCCTGGTGTGGGAGGAAGGCTCCAGTGAGGACAGCCCTTCCCTGCTCCCCTCCTCCGTGGGGGTGGGGGGCTCACTCCAGCCCAGCGCTCCAGCCCTCACTGGCTTTAGACCCCGAGGCCACCTGGCCAGGGACGGGGAGGGTCAGCAGTGACTGCCAGGTCTCCCTCCCCTCCGGGGCAGACGGCCAGGTCGTGTCCCGCCACCGTGGGAAGGAGATGCCAAGACGACTGGTTGCTACTGGCACGTGGTGGGGATTGTCCCGGGGGCGATTCCCTCTGAACCAAACACGCAGCAGGCGGGGGCCGCCGAAGCCCTACGCTCATTAGCTGAGCGGAGGCGGCCGTGGCCCAGGCCCACTTTGTAAGTCATGCCTGTGCTCCGCGTGGGAGCTGATTAAAAACCCCGCAGGGCTCTGAACCGCTGCCATGCTAGGGCCAGGGTGGTTGGTGGTTGGTGTCCTTGCTGGCTGGCCTCGGGCGTGGCTGCTTGGGCACCTGTGGTTGCGTTTATTGGAGGAGCCGTCTGCGGGGGGTTTTCTGTGGTCTCGTGACCGTGGACACCTACCTCGTGCCAGGATCACGGCGTTAGTGCCTGGTGGTGTCAAGGGCCAGGTTCAAACTCCGGCGGATGTGGCCTCCACTTCCTAACCTGTGGGCAGGGACCATGTGACTCGGTGGGGCCACAAGGCTCATACAGGCTACGTGGGGAGACGCAGACGGAGTGGTCGGCTCAGCTGGACCACGGGAGCACTCATGAGGGACGCCTGCCTGGCCCCCCTTGGGCCTCTGAGGACCCGTGGGCGCCCGGTCTCTGGCTCTGCTATGGGGTACAGTCTCTCCGTGACTCCAGATTCCAGGAGGGAGACAGCACTTCGGAACCCCTGCCGCACGCCGCCTGCTGGATCGCGCGCCAGGAGCAGGGGTGAAAAGGGGAGGCGGTGGTTCCGGGGGCGCCGTCTCGGGGTGGCGGTCGGGCCATCCAAGGCTTCCTGCGGCAGTGAGAGCCCACGTGGTGTTGGGGGCGGGGCCCTGAGGCCGGGCGGGATTGGGATGTGAGTGGTGCTAAGCCAGGAAGGCTCCCGTGAGGTCACGTTAGGAAAATGGAACCAGAGTTCCGTGACTTTCTGAAAAGACGTGGGACGTACAGAAGGACGAGGCAGTGGGAGGGTGGTATTCAGCGTCCCGGTCTGAGGGACGGCGGAGGGCATGGGGTCTGGAACTCGGCATCTGGGTTTCCATCCCGGCCCCACCACCTGGGAGCTGTGTAAGCTTGGGAACGTCATTCTATCCCTCTGGGCTCCGATTGGAAAAATGGGGATCAGGCTGGCCTCTGTCTTCTGGGGTTGCTGTGGGTTTTATTTTTATTTTTTAAGGATTTTATTTATTTATTTGTCAGAGAGAGAGAGCACAAGCAGGGAGAGCGGCAGGCAGAGGGAGAGGGAGAGGCGGGTTCCCCACTCAGCGAGGAGCCCGATGTGGGACTCGATCCCAGGACTCTGGGATCATGACCTGAGCCGAAGAAAGACGCTTAATGACTGAGCCCCCCAGGCGCCCCTGCTGTGGGTTTTAGAGCCTGAACAGACGTGAGGTCCTGGGCCAGCCCCGGGGGAGGGCCCTGTACCTGTTGGCCGTCATCACGGAGGGTTTCTCTCTCTCTGACCTCAGAGCAGGGCTGATGTCCCCAAGGAAGCCACTCAGATGTACCTCTCTCAGAGCGGGCAGCTGGCCTGGGGTTTAGAGAGAGTCGTGAGCCCCCAGGATAGGAGTCGTTCTCATCCTGCTTGGAGTGACTGGAGCTCATAAGGCACCCGCCTTCCGCAATCCCAGGAGAGGCCAAGGAGGAGAGAGAAGGGAGAGGCAGTGAGAGACGGCCAAGACCAAGGCTTCCAGCAAACTTCCCGCAGGCGGGCAGCCTGGTTACCGGTGGGCGGGCCCTGGGCTGCAGGGGGAAGGAGGACTCAGCGGAGAGAGGTTCTGTCTGGGGGTTGGGGGCCCTGCCCGGGGACGCCGGCATCCTGGGTCTGGTGGGGACATCTGATCCGAGGTCCCTCCCCGACCCGAGTCCGGGGCCTCATTTCCCAACTCTGTCCCGGGATGATGTCTGCACCTCTGGGACGGGAGGGAGGTGCGGGAACGCTCCGCCCACCCCCAGCCCAGCCAGAGAGAGGGGCCCCTGACCGCGGACCCTCCCCTGGCCCCCAATTCTGTCAGCTCTGGTGGCCGTTCCAGGGTCAGCCTGGGGTCGCTCGCTGTGTGTGTGTTTTAAGGGGGTGGCCGCCTGGTGGGTCTTCCTGCCAGACCTCTGGGGGGGGGGAGGAGGGCTGGGAGGCCCCCAGGAGAGACGCTTCAGCGCTTCTGCTGACTTTGAATTCTCCCTGGGCCTGGAGGGGTCTGCAGAGAGGCAGGGCACGTGCTCACCTGTCTGGTCTGCCATCTGCCCAGGGGAACTGGCAAGGGCTGCGGGGTGGGAGATGAGGGGGGCAGCGCCCTGGACACCTGCCTTAGCAGAGGGCTCTGCACCCCAGCGGCTTGCCCTCCCTTTGCTGCGTGACCTTGGGCAGTCAGTTCTGTTTCCTCGTCTGAAAATAGGGTGAATGGCAACCCAGGACCGTTCTGTGCTGTGGCCACAGCGGGGACACAGCATAGATGCTCGTCAAAGCTGTCAGTTCTCGCTGGGGCGCTGGAGGGGGCTGAGCTATTTGAGACGGGGAAACCAAGGCCGGTGAGTGGAGCGGGTGCCTCAGCCCAGCCTGGACGGAGCGTCCTTTTGTCTTGGCGGGGGAGCTCCTCACCCCCGCCACAGCTGTCCTTGTATCCCTCCCCAGCCTCTCCCCAGCTCACAGGTTAGTCCCAGCGTTCCACGGGGTGGGGCTGTCTTTGTCTCTTCAGTGTCCCCAGGCCCCACGAGGGTCCAGTGTGGCCGATGGCCGGCGGCCGGCAAGGACAGATGGACTGAGGGCAGCCACACAGAGCCCTCCCCCTCCCTGCCCCCTCTAAGCCATAGCCATTCCCCAACTCCTGATTTTTCATTAAAACAGCAGCGGGCTCTGAGCCGCCCAAGGTCACGGTGGGGCTGCGAGGGGAGCTGACTGTGGGCCATTACGCGGGCCTCTAATGTCCCTGCGGCCGCGGCTGGCGCGGGCGCGATCAAGCACCGGGGACACTCCAATTTCCGCCTGTCCCGCGGCGATCATATCAGCGCCTGAGTGATCTTGCTGGCGGGCGGCGGGGACGTAAGGGGGCAGAGAGCCCGGCCACCCAGCGGCCCTCCGTTGGGAACAAAGGGACAGCACCGCGTGGCTGGCAGGACTGGGAAACGGCAACACCGAGTCTCCTGCGTCCCCCTCGCCTGTGCTCAGTTTAACCCCGGGCACGTCTGGGAGGGCCGGGGGATGGGGTGCGGCTGAGCTGCTGCCCTCAGACCCCCCCGGACCCCAGGGTTAGAAAAGGCCCGTGACTCCCGGTGGTCGGCTGTGGTCTGTGGCGACCTGCCCCGTGCAGGGGTGTCCCGGGGAGGGTGTCCGATGAGGGGGGCCCCCGAGCCCCACTGCCCCCCGGCACGTCTCCCGGTTCCCGGATGTCCGCACCCAGCCGCCCCTGTGGAGGGGGCTCTGTTCCAGGCTGGGAAACCGTTTTCTGGAGCTTGGCTGAGCGGAAAACCAGAAGCAGCCCCAATGTCCCTCCACGGGGAGGTGGACAGGCCGCCCGGGCCCGTGCCTGCGTGGGATACGGCTCGGCCGTAGAAAGGCCGCAGCTCCACGGACAAGTCCGCTCCAAAGGCCACAGGCCGCCGGGGTCCACGGCCAGGGCCAAACCATCGGCCCAGAAAGTGTCACGGACGCCGTCCGAGGCTGGGGTGGGGTGCCGGGGCCCGCGGTGGGTTACGTGACTACATGCGTGTGTCAAGACCCTCAGGATTGAACACGAGAAAGGGCGGGCTTTACTGCAGGTGCGTGGTCCCGGGATGAAGTACAGAAAATAATTCTCCTTTCAGCAGACGCAGCGGGCAGCCTGGGACAGGTCTGGGCCGGACACACCGCTCAGAAAGCAGTGACAACAAGGAAAAAGACCGGGACCTCCTGTCCCCACCCGTCTCTGGGCTCTCGGCGGCTGGTCTGCCCCCGTGGGGGGATTCCAGCCCTGGGCCAGCTTCCCGTCCTCCCCGGCCTGCCCGGGACTTTCACCCGACACCCAGACAAACCAGCCCCTGCAAGACGCTGTGCGGGGGAGGGGGGCGGGGGACGGAGTTGCTTTCCCATTCCCGCCGGATGGCCGGGAGATAGTGCGCTAACTAAGCGCCGGGGGCTGTCTCCCGAGGTGGGGGCCTCCCATTTGCTCCTCCATAACAGTAATTGGGATTCTAGGGAGGCTTGGGGAGGAGTCCGACCCTCATTTCCTGCCAGCCCGCCACCCCTGCCTGCCCCCGGCCCAGCTCCAGAGCCCCACGCAGGACCATGGGTCTCTCCATCAGCCCCTCACCACCGAATCGCCTGCGGGTGGGAGTAGCGAGTGCGAGGCCGCATGGGTCTCCCTCCCTCCCTCCCTCCCTCCCCTGGAATCCCGAGCCTATGGAAGGGCCCTCAGAGCACAAGGCTGCTCACAGGGCGGTGGGGGGGTGGTATCTGCTAGACAAAACCCCTTTGACCACCTGTCACTGTGCTACTTTGCCCCAAAGGAAATGGGGAGCCCCCCAGCCCCCTTGAACGATGGGCCGCAGGAAGGCTCACATTATGACAGCACACACTAGATGAGCGCCTACTGTGTACGCGTTCAGCGCCTAGGCCGTGCAAGGGCTGAGGCCACCAGACAGACACACTCTTGGGGTGTCCGGAGGCTGCAATGTGGAGTGAGAGCAGCTGCCTCCCAGGGTCCGTGCGCCTGGCTCCAGGGGCATCAGGAACATCCTCTTGTACAGACGAGGAACTGGAGGCCAGCAGGGCCGGGGCCACCTGCCCTGCTTGGGGTTGGCGGCCGTCCCGAGGGTGACTGTGCACAGGGGCAACCCCTCTGCCCCCCTGCCAGCCCCCCTGCCCGGACCCGGTGTGCCAGCATCCTGGCCTGGGCTCCAGCGTGCTCCAAGTTCCCAGGGGCTATGGTGGGGACAGTCTGGACCCTGAACTGACTGAGAAATGACGATCTGAGAGGAAAACCATGGGAAGTAGAACTTGTTCACGTAGAATTTCAGAGAAAATCAGTAGCTTGCTTTCACTGCAATATAAGGACACATTAAAAGAAAATGATGGATAACAAAATAACGCGTGTATGTCCATCCCGGAGTGCCCCGTCCTGTCCCCAGTAGGGGCTGCCGGACGTCTTCCCCAGTTCCCAGATTCCAGGTGGCGCTGGGCATGGGCGTGGACTGTCAACTTGGCGGTGGGCTCTGTCTGGGACGTGCCTTCCCCGAAGGGAAAGCTCCAAACACTAGTGCACAGGTGGGCGCTTTCCCGGGAAAGCCGCGCAGAAGACGCTCTGGGATCTGTGGTTTGGGAAGAACAGTCTGTCCCGGACCAGAGCGCCGGTGGGAGACTCGGAGGGTGGGACTCTGGAGGGAAGGTTGGTGGGCTTGGTTGGCAGCACGGAGGGGCCCTGCTTGCTGCTTACTGCCCCCGCCGGGGTCATTCGACGACTCCAAGGAGCATTTCCCGAGTCTCCAAAATGTGCCATCGGACGGGAAGCTCTTAACGGCCGTGATGTACTCTGGGGGACATGAGGAGCCCGACCGGAGGAAGCCTTCCCCTGCCGGGGGGCCTGGCGGGTGGCAGTGCGAGGGATCCAGAGGCCCCGAGAGCGGGTGGGGGGGCCCCCAGGCACAGAGCGCGGGAGCCGTGGGGTGGACCCGGGTGAGGAAAGCCAGGCTCCAGGAAACGCCTCAGTGCAGAGAAATAATGCTTTCCCGCAATATTTTTAAACATGGCAGTTAATGTGAAACATCCACAAGGAACAAAATACCTCAAATGGCCAATAAATAGAGAGGGCCAGCGTTCCCGACTTTCCCCTTCTCCTCCGTGGGGCAGGCTGCGACCGGGGCCCTCGGCGCTGGGGGCTCTCTCCCGGGCAGGGGTTCGCTCGCTCGGGTGGCCCTGGGGCGCGGTCCTGGGAGGCTCAGAGCCTTCCGGACCCTTCGCGGCCTCACTGCCGGGCCCCGGTGCGGGTGCTGCCTTCCTTGGCTGCGTTGCTGGGCCCGTCTGACGGACTCCCGTGGGAGGCAGGAGCCCGGGGGGCGGCCCGTTGGCTCCCGTGTTCCACCGAGACTTCCCGGAATGCGCGTGGGCATCCGTGCGGCCCACCTGGGCAGCGACCTTCACGCAAATGGCCGCGTGGCTCTGGGCTGTGCCGGCCCATTCAGGGGGTTTGGAGCCTCCCGGGCCCCTCAGGAGCACACGCAGGCAGGGGGCCGCTTGCTGGGTGCCCGGAGGAACGCAAGGGGCATGGGCTCTGGCTGTCCTCGGCCCGCTGGCTGGCCCCACGGTGAACTCATCTTTGGGCCTGGGTGTGAACGTCTAGAACCCTCTCTAGGAGGTTCAGCTAGGGCTGAGCCCGTGGAGCTCTGAGTCTGGAGGTTAAATGATCTGGAGCTGAGATCAAGCCGCCCCTGACCCTTTCCAGGAGTGGGGGGGCCGGCAGTGTGCGAAGGTGCGGCGACTTGCATGATATGCGCGTTGCCTTTGAAGCGCCTTCACCACCCTCCTCCCTCGGGAAGTAGTCATTGCAGGTGAGCGAGATTGCACCGTCCCGGGGGGGTGGGCACGCTCTCTGGTCCTCACCCTGTTCCAGAACTTCCCAGCTGTGTGCGCTCTCCGGGGCCCAGGGCAGCCCCGGCGGGCCACCCCGTCTTGCAGCCCTGGGAGCTAGAGCCCCAGGAGCAGAGTCAGCGGCTCGGGGCCCCTTACGGGTCATGCCCGCGAGTCCGGGCAAGAGCGGGGTCCTGGGCACCTGCCCCCGCCCAGGCTGTGACCCTCTCCACCTGGCAGGCTGAGACCTCTCTGCGCCCTTTAAACGTCACCCGGGGCCCGAGAGGGCAGCTTCTCGGCGGTGACGCCTGCTTAATCTGTCTGGCTGGCACCGTCTTCCCTCCGTTATTGCGTTACGCGCCGAGCGCCTTGGATTTACTGAGTTATTGGCTCATTTTTCATCTTGCATCTGTGGTAAGCAGACTTGGAGATGAGCAGTCGTGTGACGCCACAGCATGATGGAAGACGGCTGAGCCCGGGGGGCCGGCGAGCCTGGGAAGGGCTGGGAGCGGGCGGCCTCCCACGTGGGGGCCTAGGGCTGAGACCAGGTGGCCCCGCGGCCAGGGCGCCGTGGCCGTGAGCCGCCGCCGTCTTCCGGGCTGCCGAGCCGGAGAGCCAGACTCACCTGGAGAGTTTTCCAGCGCGTAGTAGGTGTTCAGTAAGTGTGGTCTTGATTATGGCTCTGATGTGCTGTGACTTTAACGTATGTTTTACAAGTCCTGAAATGATGGAACTATTTTATTGGGGGGCCGCTTGGAGAGCAGGAATGCGGGAAGGAATTGGGATACGGCCCGCTCGAGGATGGCTTCCTCTCGGATATTTGATTATCTTCCCCCTCCCGCTGGCCGTCCACCCGCAATCCGATTATTTTGGTGCCTACGATGCCCTCGTGCCCACACATCAGAGCCTCTCCGAGAGCGCGGGGGCCGGCTGGGCTGCGTGCACGGCAGCCTCTCTCTTTGGGGTTGGGGTGCCATCAAGACTCTCAGAACAGCCTTTTGTGCTTAAGATCCACGGGCCGGCCAGGTGGCGGGGAGAGGCCGGCCTGTGGTCTCCGGGACGTGCTCTCTGTTCCGTGGACGGGAAAGACCATGTCAGTGGCCCGTGGTCACCACGCAAGTCAGCCGCAGGGCTTGCACTCAAGCTCAGGTGTCCTGATCACAGATTCCCCGTTTCAACGCTCAGGCACCGCTCAACAAATATTTCCCTGTCTCTGGGGCTCGGTGTCTGGAGGTCAGGCTGGGACCATGTCAGGCCCCACGGAGGCCGAGGCAGAAAAGCACCACAGATGAGATCGTGGAGCAGAATGACTCGAATACGGCCACGGGCTGCGAGGGACGGCCACAGGGGGCTGCCTCGGTGACCGGGGGGTCGGGAAGGCCTCGAGGAGGAGGAGGAGGAGATGTGGGGGACAGGGAGTGGCTGGCATCCGCTCTGGACAGATGAAGCGGCAGAGGCTGGGGGGTAGGGGGCCGGCAGAGTGGCAAACAGAGCCCCGTACGGTTACAGCCACGCGCAAGGGCTCCACGCAGGCTTGTGACACCGACCCTCCTCGGGGGCGCGGGCGGCCTGGGGGGACGGGAAACAGCCCCGCAGAGAAAACAGCAAGCCCACCCCGAGAAAAGCCACGTGCTCCGAAAAGGACCCTCCTGCTCGTGTGGGATTATTCTGAGTAGTGGGGCGGTCCCGTTCACTCTTCCCTGAGACCTGCCTGCGTCTCGCGGGGTTAGGGTTAGCTGATTCCTTAGCCAGACACGTTTCTTGCCGGTTAAGCAATGTTTCAAATTCTGGGTGGCTGTCCCGGGCCGGTCAGACCTGGGGTGTGGGTGGTGGTGTGGCCTCCCCGGGCCCCCGAATCCTGCGAGGCAGGGGGGCCCATCCCACTGCAACGAGCCCGGCTCAGTGCCGCTCGGGTCTTTGGCGTCTGGGGTCTGTGCGACAGCCTTGCCTCACCGAGTGCGCGGGCCCCCATGTGGCGGGAGACAAAGGTCCTGTGGCCTCATTTTGTCCCTTTCCCTAGTGGGCAAAAGCCTAGGAGGCTGTCCAGGGAGCAGTGGGTCCTCTCCCACCGACCCATCTCACAGGTGGCCACGTGTGGCTGGGGCCTCCTCCGTGGTGGCTGGTGGTGGCCCCTGTGGTTCTCCCAGCTGAGCAAGTCCTCTCACCCCCGGGGCCCCCTCGGTGTGCCCGAGAGCATCCTCCGTGCTGACCTGGGTCTTCGAGATGCCGCTCCCATGAGTGAGCTCCCTTCCCACGGTGCCAGGGCCCAACCTTGGCGATCGCACTTCCGGGAGCAGCAGCCTGCGCCCTCGCTCCCACCTGCCCGTCCTGGCCCCTCCGACTGGCCACGGAGCTTCCAGGGTCCGACCTCGGCCAGGCTGGAGGGGTGAGGGAGGCACGGTGTCTGGGGTCTGTCCCCCGTGGGTGGCCCGTGTGTCAGGTTGCCCGGCTGAATCTTCTTCTTTCAAAAAGACATTCGTTTCATTGAGATGAAATTCACACACCGTAAAAGGAACCATCTGAAAGCATTGAGCACATCCGCGAGGCCGGCGTCCCCTGCCTCCTTGTATCTAGTCCCGAAACGTGTGCCCCGCCCCACAGGGAGCTCCCCTCCAGCTCCCTCAGCCCCAGCGACCCCCAGTGAGCTTCCTGCCTCTGAAGATTTGCCAATTGCAGACATTTCTTATAAAAGGAATCCGACACCATGTCCGCCTCCTTTCGCGTCCCACGACGTGTCTGAGGCTCCCCACGTGGGGACTGCACGGCGACATCACTCCTCTCTGTGGCAGGCGGGTGAGCCCCACCGTGCTGGGCCGGCGCTGGTGCGAGTCCGTGTGCTTCGCGCGCCCCCTCCGTCCCGGGCTGTGCACACCGCGGGAGCTTCGTAAAGGACCAGGCCATGCCTGTCAACGGGCACCTCCAGGTTCCCACCAACCCCAGGCCGTGGCCGTGGCCTGGGTCCACCCAGATCAGCGGTCCCCACGGGGGCCGGCCCCAGTGCTTGTGACCGTTGGCCACCTGTGGGTCAGCCGCTTACGAGACCTCCTTCCGACCTACAGGAAAACCGTGCATTTGGAGAACAGGATGTTGCCAGGAGCCCGAATGTCTTACGTTTCTTCTGGAAAAATAGATCAATGTTTTCCCATCTTCTACCCCTCCCCGTAGCGGAGCAGATGTTAACTTTCCAATAAACAGAGGGAAACAAAATAGATGAGGGACGTTTAGCGAACGATGGCTGTGCAGGCCAGAGTTATCACTCTGATTTCAACTGGGACTATAAAATTTTATGAGCTATTAAATTGTCCTAAAGCTCCTTTAACACACAAACTCGAGTGTCTGAGATTACCCATTACGAAAAAGTGGGTTACATCGGGAGAACTTTTACTACTTACACTCAATTGTGTTCAATCAATAAAACTTTTAACTAGCCGTGCTGCTTTGGGCAGATGACATGCGTCCTGCGGCGGACGGGCCGGTTGGACGCGCCTGCACACGCCCTGAGCACGGCCATCGCCGGACCGTGGGGCTCTCGGCTGTGGTGGGTCACCTGAGCCTTCCTGAAGTGTCCGCTTCCTGCCCGTGGTTCTGTGATGGCGGGGATGATGGAGTCGGGAGGTGGGGAGGGGGGCAGAGACGGGCGTGTCACAGAGGTGCCCATCCAGCGGGCGAGAGGGAGCCCGGGACAGTGCCTCGTGTGAGCCCAGCGCCCTGCAAACCCCCGGCGGGGAGGCGTGTGCAAAAGGCGGGGCTGGTTGTCCCAGGACGTGGGAAGGAGGGAGCCCCTGATGAAGAGGAGGGGGCTGGCTTGCTGCGGGCCAAGCACATGTCCCAAGCACGTGTCTTCCTAGCTGGCCCTAGAGGTAGGCATGGCACCCCTCCTGGTGTGCAGACGAGACTGAGCCTCTGGAAGGGTATTTGGGACAGCGGACTGGTGGGCCATGTTCTTGAGCTGGGGTGCCAGGCCCACTGTGTCCCTGTGGTGGGAGGCTGAGCCCCAGGATGGTAGGCATCTCACCAGGGAAATGAACGCAGAACGGAGGGGGGTCCCCTGACCCTGAAGACCACGGGAAGGCAGCCACAGCTGTATAAACAGTGCTCCTGGTTCCATCCAGGACCCTCACTTCGGAAGGGGGATAGAGGCCCCCGGAGGCACAGGCTGCAGGGGGTTGACCTGCCCCTGAGACCCCACCGGGGGACGTCTGCCGCTTCAGGTCTCGCTGTCCGCTCAGAAACAAGAAGGAAACCCCATGGCTCCGGCTCCGGGTGTGGTCCTGGCCTCACCTGTGGAGGGGGGTGGTGGCATGGGGTGGGGCAGGAGGGAGGGAGCGTCCCACCCGTCCACACGTGCGAGAGCGCCGTCCGTGTCTGCTGGACTGGAAAGAAATTAGTGTCTGCAGAGCAAAGGGGAGATTTGGGGCCTGATGGGCTGGCCTTGCCTTTGTCCGGGGAGAAGGAAGTCTTGGCAGGTTCATGGCGGCCTTGCAGCCGGTGTGTGGCAGGAAGGGCGCGGCCCAGCCACCTGGGTGGACCCCTCCGAGCTCAAGGGACCTCCGGAGGCCCGAGCTACGTCTGTGGGCAGGGGGAAGGGCCCTCCTGCTGGTGAGCGCTCCGCTCCCCAGGGCTGGCACTCTGCGGACAAGGTCGGGGAGCCCCGATGGGGCAGGACCCATGGGGGCAATGCCGGGCCTCTTCCCCGCTTCCCAGGGGACATCCCAGGACTGTGCCAGGAGGGGAAGTGTCAACTCTGAGTCACCATTGCCCTCAAGGTCCCATTCCTGCCCTGACATGTCCGGTCCATAGATGATAGGGGTGGGGGCCAGGACATCTGACCTTTCCACCCTGCTTGGCAACGGTTGTCCCCAAACCTTAGGCGCTCAGCCGGGAGGCAGGGAGCCTGGGAGGTCTGGCCCTGGAATCCAAGCCCGTTGCGACAGACCCGTTGGGCAATTCCTGCTGGGCCGTTCTCTGCCCAGAGCTCGGTTTCCTCATCCCGGCCTCCAGATCAGCGCGGACGCGGTCGCGCTCACTGTTGGCGGCTGGCTCTAATCTCCTGGCCCTCCGCAGCCTGTGTCTGTCTCGGGCTCGGTTCCCCGCGACGCTCAGGCCCCCGGTCAGGCAGACCTTCTTTCCAGGCCTGCAGCCCCCGCCACCGTGGTGCCTCTGGGCTCGCAGAGGGCCGGGGTCAGGCTTCCTGGGGTGGCCCGGGCAGGGCAGAGCTGGGTCAGTTTGGATTTTGGGGGGTGTTCCGGGGGTGGTGTCAAAGCACGGAGTGGGAAACCAGGCCTGCTGTGGGGGAGTGAGCTCTACCAGACGCCAATTAGCCTGGAATCTGAAGGCCTGTGGCCTCCCTCCCCGTCTGGTGACTGGGGCCACGGATCCACCCCCCACCAGACCACTCCCGTGGGACTCTGCTCTGATTCCTGGAGTCCCACGACCAGGGGACCCTTCGGGGGGTCAGAGGGCTCTCAGCCTCCTGCTCTCAGCTGGGTCGGGTGCAGGCCGCACCCCTGGGATCCTGACCCAGCCTGGCCACCGACTCGAGTAGAGGCCGGTCAAGTTACTGTCCCACTGTGGGCCTTGAAGAAGGAGGGGAGCTGGCGGAGCTGCGGGGGGGCATGGTGGACAAGACAGCACCCTAGCTTGGGGCCCGGGGTCCTTCTCTGCTCGGAGACTGAATGCCTTTGGCTAAAGGGTGACTTCTTTGTTAATAGTGATGTATTTCCAGAGGAAACTTGTTCAGCAATCCAGTTTTCGGCCGTTTCCACTTTAGTACGAGTTAGCTCTTCTGCCAGCTTGTGCACAGGGCGTGGACGGAAGGGACGGGGTGCAGGACCTCTATGGCCAGGGGAGTGGGGCAGACCCGGAGGTGAGTCCTGGAGCTGCCCATCTTTAGGGTCTCCGGGAAGAGGGCCCAGGAGGAGGAGGTGTGAAGTTGGGCAGGGGAGCTGCGCTGGGAGAGGGAGGTGAAGCTCGTGAGTGGTGAGAGCGTCCACGCGGGCGTGACGGGCGGCTGAGGAGGGTCGTTTAGCAAGCGTGGGGTGGGCTGGCACCCATGTTTTGGGAAGTTGAGGCTGCCAGCCGGTGTGCGCTGGACGGCAGGTGGGGGATGCAGAGGCGAGGCTCTAGGCTTATAAGCGTCCACTGAACCCACTGAGACACGCCCAGCGTTGAAGAGCTTGCCAGCCTCGAGTGGCGGGGGCAGGCTGACTTGGTGGCTCTGTCACAGGGGGCCCCCCAGACTTCAAGGCCCTGCCTCCCTGAGGTCGAAGCTCTGTGCTCCGCTGGGGGTGGGGGGCGGGAAGGCACTGGAGCTCCTGAGCTTCTAGAAGCTGCTCCTGGAATACCAGGTCTATGATGTGTCGGCAGCGTCCCTGGGGAAAGGGCTCAGGGGGTGCAGAGGTCCCGGGAGCTCGGGGGCAGGTGAACCGGCATCTCCGTCACAGCAGAGACGGAGGCAGAAGCTCTAAGCAGCATGGCCCGGCTGCCCACTGCCGCCCACGGCTGCCCACGGCTGCCCACAGCTGCCCACGGCTGCCCACGGCTGCCCACGGCTGCCCACGGCTGCCCACGGCTGCCCACGGCTGCCCACGGCCGCCCACGGCCGCCCACGGCCCCTCCTGTTCCAGAGGACCACGGCCCCCTCCTCTCAGCCCTCCCTGAAGGCCTGTGTCAGGAGAGGGGCTAGGGAAGCCTTCTGCCCCCTCCGACTGTCAGCTTTCTTTCCACTTTCCTTTCTGGCCTGGATTTCCCCTCTCCGCAGGCCGCTCCGAGGCATAGATGCCCCCGAGTCCCCAGAGGGCCATTCCGCTCCCCTCCCTCCTCCCCGTCCCGGCTCAGCTCATTTCTCTCTCTCTCCACAGCACCTCCCAGGGGCCTTGCTTAGAGAATTCGCTCAGGGATCCAAGTGCCCCCGTGAGTTTTCACAGGCTCGGCCTTGGAGGCCCCCCTGACCCCCCCCCGATCCAGCCTCCGCCAACCCTGTTCCCTCTAAGGCCAGGACTTTGTGGGGGGTGGCAAGGTGTGCAGGAGTCCTGTGTTCTGGGTGCCAGTCCCAAGGGGACCCCTCGGCCCCAGCACCCTTCCTCCCGAGCACCACTGCGGTCTGGGCAGGGGGCAAGGACGGCAGGCGAGGCCACCTGGGGGCTTCTGAGGCAGGACTGGTGTTTGCTGGGGTCGCACGGATGCCAGAAGCTGGCACAGGGCCTGGGCCACCTCCCCCCACTCCCCGATGGACTGAGGAGCTGGGGGGCCCCTCCCGCTGAGCTGCCCCTGCCCTGACCCCGGTGAGGAGGACCCTAGTCCAGCAGGCCCTCTCCTTCTCGCGATGGGGACGGAAGCCCGGGGACGGGCTGAGGGGCTCAGGGTCATCCAGCCAGTGGTGCTGGGCTAGGGCTGCTGCAGCCGGCACCCTCCCCCACCGCGAATCCTCCCACCTCCCCATCTGTCCAGCCTGCCCCGTCCTCCCCCTGCACCCTCCTCCGAATTTTCCCACCCGGACATCCTCCGGCACACAGACGGGGAGGCGAGGCCCTGCCCTACTGCCCAGTCACCACCTTCTGTGGGCGGCAGCTGCCCCCATCCTGCCCGCCCCAGGACAGACTGGAGCTCTGCGCTCTCCTGTGACACCCTTACTTGGTTTCTAGCCCCACCCCCCCACCCCCACCCCGCTTCTTGGTGCTGGGTGTGGGGGGGGCTGTTTCTCCCCTCCTCCCTTCTTTCCTTCCCAAGGTGGGGTTTAGTGGCAAAGCGTTTGTGACTTAGCCATTCGGCCCTTGGGGACAGAGGCGGACCCTGGGTTCAAGGCCTGCCCCTCCACCTGCCGTGTGCCCCTGGACATGTCAGCTGGACACCCACAGCTTCATCGATGTGGTCCTGGCACCCCGTCCCTAGCTGACGGCGACATGAGGCAGTGCGTGCCTGGCCGGGCCCCGAGGCTGCTCCCCTGCCCGGCGTGCAGTGCCCAGGGTGCAGGGACAGCAGGTGACCTGTGGACACCGGGGCCCAGGGAGGGGAGACCCAGCCCGGCCCCTAGGAGGGAGCCCCAGACTGTGGGAGGAACACTGCCGCGGCTGAGAGACGGGGTCCCCATGAGACTGTCTTGATGGCTCGGCCTCGTCACCCCGTCCTCACGCTGCTCCTCCCGGCCTGGGACGCGCTCGGCGCCCTCGTCACTCTCCTGGGATTGGGAGGGGCACGGCAGGCACTGGCAGACTTCTTGGGGCCAGGACCAGCACTGGGCAGACAAGAGGGTGTCCTGAACACGCGTCCCAGCGCACAGTCACACACAGTCAGTGGGGGGGGACCGAGGCCCCCGGAGGTGGGGGCAGCTCAGGGCACGGGATCTGCACCCCGCCCCCCCCCCATGGCGGCGCCGTCTCATGCTCTCCCGGGCCGGGGTGCTGGCACCGAAACCGCGTGTCTCCCTCACTCCCTGGGCACTTGAGAAAGTGGGTTCATTTGGCCTGTGGTTTCTCAGTGGTTTTGGCTCGCAGGTACCCGGAGGCTGGGCCCTGCTGGGGAGCTCCCCCCGGCAGCCGCCAGGAGCCCGAGGGGTGGACGGCCTGGCAGCCCCGGCATTGGCTGGCAACAGGGGCCCCTCCCGCCCCCGCAGCTCCTAAATGGGCCTCCTGGCTGGGATGTCTCCTGCTGCAGCCAGGGGAGGGAGGGAGACGCCCCTCTGTCCCCCGGGGGCCGCCCCGCGGGGTTTGGGCAGGAATTCAGGGCCTTGGCTTGCAAACAAAACAGGAAAGATGGGCTCCCCTGCGCCTCAGGAGGGGCACAGCCGTGGGGCGAGGCAAACTGGGGACATTGTGACCTTAGAGGGACATCCCGCTGGGTTTCAGTTTTCTCCAGCTTCCCAGGGCTCAGTGGCCGAGGCTTCACGCATTAACTGAGCATCTACTGTGTGCCTGGTGCGGTCTGGCCAGTTCTCCTGGTCTGTCCGCCCTCACCCCGCCCCTATTCCTGCAGGCTTCATGCATTATCTCTTCCCTGGAGCTTTTGCTGCCCTACGTCCCCCTCCCCCACCCCCAGGCCAGGCTGCTGCCCTGCTGTGGTCCCAAGGCCATAGGTGCGTCCCTCCCACTGCCCAGGCTCTGGCTTGTGCCTGTGCCACCAGCAGAGTGAGCTGGCCTGGGGAGTGTGTCGTCCCTCCGGCGCCCAGCCCTGAGTGGGGCGGACTGCCAGGTCTGGTGGCTTCTGAGTGTTGCGGAGCGACGGTGGGGAAGCGCTGATTATGGGGAGAGGGGTGACATCCTCTGCCCCCTCCGTGTCCTAGCATGCTCGAGCAGCGGGGCCGGGACCTGGGCCGCTCCGCCCAGCTGTGGCGGCGAGGTGGGCGCTGGGAGCCGTGTTGCAGACACCTTGTCCAGCAGAAGCGCTTCTCCTCTAAACCTCACGACGGCCCTGGGAGGCAGGTGGGATCCTGCTCATTTTACAGATGAGGCAAGTGAGCCTGAGTCCTTAACCACTTGCCCTGGGTCAGCTGAGCTGGGTGTAGCTTACCTGGTACTAGAAGCTGGTCTTTGCCAGGAAGGCCAGGCTTTGGCGTCCGCCCCTCCCCTCATGCTGGGTCGGGGGTGAGCCTAGGAACGCCTCTGCCCTCTGCGCAGTGGTTTCTGTGCGAAATCCTCCTGGCCGGGCCCCAGGCATCTCTTCTCACCTGACTCACCTCGTCCTGCAGATGCCAGGTCTCCTGGCTCCCAGGCCTTTAATGAGCTCCCTGGGGAGTGGGGCCCCCTGCTCCCTTCCGAGGGTGGTGCTAACCTGGGTCTCCTCTGGCCGGGTTCCCGGGAAGTGTTGGGGGCAGCCGGGGAGCTGTGTGTCCCCACGTGTGTGCAGTCCGTGTGTGTGCAAACACACCCGCCCCCGCCTCACGTGCAGACCCGGGGCACCCCGTGGGGGAGGATGGGCTCCCGGGCTCCCAACCTGTGGGTGCGGGTCCCCATGCGTCCTGAGCAGCTCGCATACAGAACCACATCTGCACACTCAGGCCGTGGCCGGGAGCCCAGGCACGCACACGGTGACCTTGGAGGTGACCCACCGGGAGCTGGGGTGGCGAGCAGCCGGGATGCCCTCCCTCGCGCACGCTCCTCCCTGCAGCTGGGCCCCCTTTTGCAATGCGAGCCTTCATTTCAGTCCTTTGTATCGGCAGCCCAGCCGCAGCCGCTTTCAAAGCACTTCAGGCTTGTTTACTGAGCTGAGCGAGAACATTCTGTCTCCTCTGCAAGCCGGCCTTCCAGAAGGATCAGGAGCGCGCCCCTCTCTGTGCTGGCCGAGGGTGCGCTGTGCCAGCAGCAGCCCCCAGCGCCTTAAAGGGACAACTGGGTGCACCCCAGAGGGGGACGTGTGGGCCGGGACACAGAGGGCTGCAGAGAGGGGAGGTGCAGGGGTCAGTCCCCCCCCATCCCCCAGATGCTGCTGATTCGGAGAAGGACCCTGGTCTGGGTTTTCCCACGTGGCCTCTTCCCGGAGCCCCTTCCCCCATCCAGTGTCCCGCGCTGGCCCCACCACGTTCTAGCCTCCACAGTGACGGCCCCTTGGTACCCAGCAAGGCCCCTGAGCAGCCCCACAGAACCTTCCCCCCCACCCCTTCTCCCTCCTGGCCCTGGACCCAGGTCGACTGCCTCCTGAGCTCGAGCCCCTTTTGGACGTTAGTCTCATTGCCTCGCTCGGGGCTTATAGCAAATGCCTCCAAGCCCGCCTCTCCCCTGCGGGGTCTGAGGAGGTTTGCCGGGTTGCAGGCATCTCGAAGAAGACAGGCAGGCAAACGGCAAAGGCAGCCCCAGCGAGCGTGGCTGGGTGGGGAAGCAAGCAGAGCCTGTCCGGACTGTGGTGCTGAGCTTCCTGGCAGCCAGGGCAAAAAGGGACACATGACCAAAGAGAGGCTCTTCCTGTTCAGGAGAGAAGACGTCTATGATGTTACTTGGAGGATCCCTAATCCAGGCCTGGAAGGGCGGGGGTCTGAGGAAGAGGCAGCCCTACTCCTCCTGGGGCTCTTGCGCTAAGAGGTGCCACTTGCTGGCAGCTCAAGGTGTGAGAATTTGCATTCCAGCAGGAGGAGCCCAAGGAGTGAGAGCCATGGTGGGGCTCCAGGCTGAGGGGAGAGTTGGGGACAGGGCAGTTTAAGGCCGATGGCACTTGGGGGCCCCTGAGTCTGCCGGGCCTAGGTATGCAGAGGCCTCAGACAACTCCTGCCTCCCTGGGGCTCTGGGTGCCTTACCCTTGGGCCACTCTGGGGAGACAGGGCACAGACAGATGGCTTCCCTGAATCCCCTGGCCACCGCCGCCTGTCCCTGCCGTGGGCCTGACACCTCCCCCCACCACGGCTGGAGGGAAGCTTCATTTTCCAGGGTTGTTTGCACAAAGGGTGAACCAGCCCTGGTGTGGCCTGTCCTTAGCTTCCTTCGGCCCACGGTGACACCAAGGACGCGAGGCCCAGACCCCAGACAGGGCTTCTTCCTCCTCCTGCTCCTCCCCACGGTTCCGCCCAACCCTTCCCCAACACACCTCCAAGCCTGTTGCCTGCCCGAGGCCTCCATCCCTGCCGGTGCCGCGCCCCTCCAGACCCCGAGTGCATTTTCTCTTCTCCAAACCGCTCCATGCCCTTCACGCTGAGGAAGGCAGCAGCTCCCACAAGCACAAGGCAGGTGTGGGGCCATCCCGGGACGCTCCCACCCCTCCCTTTGCCTGCAGGTCTGGGCCGAGCCCTGGGTTTCCCAGCAATGGGCCTGATCCGGGGCACAGAAGACCTGGGACAGAGGCAAGGGGTCTGCTGTGTTCCCGTGTGAACCCAGCCCATGTCGGGGACACAACCTGGACACGGCCTCTCTGATGTTGCCCCCCGGGTCTCCAGGGGTCCCGCCTCCTGGAGCGCCCAACCTGGCTCCCGGCCTATTCTGGGAGCAGGGGGGGCTGCCCTGCTCAGCTCCGGGGGCCCTGATCACACGGCCTTCAGGACTGGTGCTGAGGGCAGGGCGTCTGCAGGAGGGGCTGGGGGAGCCAAAGCTGTCAGTCTGCTGGGACCAGGACCTAACCGTCTGGCTGCCCCTTGAGGCTGTCCCCCCACCCCCGCCCCCACCCGGGGCAGCGCAGCTCAAGGGTAAGCCCACTGGCCTGAGTCAGAGGGGCCTGTGAGGCCGGGGCAAGAGACCGCTTCCCTGTGCCTCAGTTTCCTCATGGCGGCCCTGTGTTGTGGACCTTCTGCCTCTGGTCCCCGATCCCTGGGGTGTGAGACGGGGCGGGAGCCTGGGCGGAGGGGCTGGAGGACTCAGTGACTGCGGGAGAGCAGCCAGCGCTGCCCTGACCCATCGCCAGGGGCCACTGGCTTGCCCCGGGACCTTGGCAACTTCTGTGCCCCAACCCCAGCAATGGCCAGAGACCACTGTGGGGACCCGAGCCGTGGGATGGCCCACCGAAGCTTCCAGCTTTCCTTCCCACCCCAGGTCTGAGACGTGAGGTTACTAACCCTTGCTACGGATGAGAGCCCCCCCAGCCCCCACGGTTGCGGGACCCTCAGCGGTGGTCCCTCTCGTGCCGGTGGGCGGCCTCCGTCCCGGGGAATCAGTCACAGTGCATCTAGGCTCCCCCGGCCCCGCGTGGATGTCTGTTCCCGCTCCGGTCCTGTGGCTGTATCTGACGGCTTGTCCCAGCAGAGCCCAGGGCCCGCCCCCGCCCCCCCACCGCCCCGCCCTGGGCTGCAGCTTCCTCTCCGAGGCTGGGAGTGGGGACCCCGGGGCCTGGGTGGGGTGCTGCGTCCACCTGCTGGCCCGGGCCCCTGCGTGCTGTCGTGTGTGTCCTTCTGCCGAGGACAGCCCGCCTCTTGGGAGGCCGGGGGTTTGCGGGTCTCAGGCAGCGGGCATGGTGCATGGTGTGCGAAACAAACACAGTGAGCGGGACCCCCCCGTGGTGGGAAGGGGCTTCGAGGTGCGTCCTCTCCGCGGGCTCCAGCGGGGACGGGCTGAGCCCCAGGTCCCAGCCTCTTTCCTCTTCTCCCCTGCCCCACCGGCCCGCTTCAGTGCTGTAGGGCTGTTCTGGCCCCAGGTGGTGGGATCCCGGGGCTGTGTTCCAGTCCAGCCGCTGTTTCCCCGACCGCATTGGAGGCCTGACCGCCCTTGGAGGAAGGACTCGGGCTCAGTGAGGCTGAGGACTGGCCAGGGCCCCTCAGCTTGCCCCGCCTACTGGTGCTCCTGCTCCCACCGGCTCCCGCCCAGGCTCCCACAGAGACAGCGGCTAGGGAGACTCTCTGGAAGGAGCAAGTTCTCCAGGGTGGAGGTAGCATTTGGGGGGGCTGCAGGGCAAGGGGGCTGACCCGACCTCCCCCATACCAGAGGCATCCCTTCCCCCCCTCCCCACCGGTTTGGGCAGCCCAGATTCTCCCCAGTGCCTGCCCCCTGCTCCGTCCCTATCCAGTCCCACCCCTCCCAGGCTGACCACACAGAGACATCGGGTCAGGCCATCTGAGCCAGGCCTGGGCTGTCGGACCACAGGCAACCCCGAGCCCCTCTGTGCCGCAGGGACCACGTCCGCGTGCTGGGAGGCAGCAGAGTCCCGTGCTCGCTATGACCTTGGCTCAAAGGGCACAACTTACCTACTGTGCCTCAGTTTCCCTTCTGTAACACGGGGATAAGCATCGGGGCTGCCCCCCCAGGCGGAGGGGAGGACTGGCTGGCAGAGCCTTCCTGGAAGTTCAGAGCCCAGACTGGGGAAACAGAGACCCCCGGGAGAGGCCCCCTCACTCTGATGCTTGACCTTCAGTCCTGCCCAAGGGCGAGGCCATTCCCCTGGCCAGTAAGCACCTGCTTGCGTTGGGGGGGGGGCTACAGCCAGCTGACCCACACAGACAGCGATCCGCAAGCGCCCTTTTCTGGAGAAGCTTACTTATAAAAAAACCGCAGTGAGCATGGTCAGGGCGTGTAGGTTTGGGGTTCCCTGAGACAGTCACTAGTACTTGGGCCTTGGGGCTGTGCCTGCAGAAGACACAACACGGGATGGCAGGGATCAGGTAAACAATCTAGGCAGGCCCTCCGGGGCGATGGGGAGCCACAGGAGGGCAAGGGCAGGGAGTGACACTGAGGTGTTTGTCCGGGTCCCCCACTTTGGCCCTGCCCTGGATGAGGCTGGCCGGCCCCCACCCAAGCCCCATGGAAATAAAAGGCAGAGTCCAGGAAGACCCCAGTGCTGGGTCCCTTGCAGCCTGGAGGAGCAGAGGGGCGGCAGCTTCTGCCCAAACCCCCTTTGGAAAAGAGCCTTTCCTGGACCCTTGTCTCTGCCCCCCCGCCCAGTCCTCCACACCCCTGCCCCGGGCCTGCCGCAGGCTCGGCGGCCCAGCTCCCCGGAGCCTGACAAGCCGGGTCTTCTTTCCGTTCGAACGCGTCCTGATTTCTGCTCAGACCCGGATCGGAGGGGTGCCCTGCTCAGCGCTGCGGGGCTGGGCTTGGGTCCAGATCCTGCCTCCCCACCAGACACAGGGCACTTCCTCCCTCTGAGCCTCAGTTTACCCGGCAGAGTGGGGGCCATGCCAGGGTTTGTTCAGGTTGTGCTGGGGCTCAGCGTGGGCCCCCCGGCCGGTTGTGGATTGGGTGGGTGCCACGTCCAGGACAGCCGAAGCCACCCCAAGAGTGTGGGGACTGAGCGCTATGGGCGAAGCCCGCAGTCAGAGCTTTGGGAGGGGGCCAGGGGGCCTGCTCAGCCCTGCCCCCGTTCCTCCCCTGAAACCAAGGAGGGCCCCCAGGGAGGCGGGAGGTAGAGCCTGGTATACAGTGGCCGTCGTCTTCTCCCGTGGCCCCCACCCCTGGACCTCACGATTCTCACAGCCCTTCCCACCCAGGGGACCCCCACCCCACTTTCAGCTGCCTGCTGGCCTCAAGGCCGTATCCGTGACTTCCTCTCGGGGCTCCACGGCACCCTGATGCCTCCTTCTTGGGCCTCCAAGGGAACCAGACCCAATCAACTCCTTCCCCGCTCTGAGGGAGGCAGGGGCCCCAAGTCCACCCCCGAGGAGGGCCCAGAATGCAGACAAAGTTCTCTCTGAAATGCCCAGTGTCACCGAAGGAGGCAGGGACAGCTGTAGCCCCTCTGTGTTGGTCCTGTGGAACTTTCTGGGGGGTGCAGTTTTGATGTCTATGTGGTGGTTCCAAGTGTGTGTGTGTGTGTGTGAGAGAGAGAGAGAGAGAGAGCGATAGAGAAAGGAGGCCTCCCTGCCTGGGGGCACATGCCTCCCGGGGGGCAGAGGCTGGCAGTGGGGGGTTCTGCTGGGGCACGACTTGTACCAAAGAGCCAGGCCCGAGGCAGCGGTGAGCTGCTTAGAACCCGGACCGGAGGGCTTGCAGTCAAGAGTAAGCTCGGCTCCTACTGAGGCCGCCCCGTGGGTTTGATTTCCGTCCTCCCTTCTTTCCGGGACGTCTCCTTAGGCACCTGCTGCGTGCAAGGCAGGACCGGCCGGCATTTCCCAAGGGCACCATTCCAAGACGGCCCGCTAGAGGGGAACCGGGACGCCAAGGTGGTGACCCTGCAGGGGCTGTCCCTTACACTCTACTGTCCTGGGCTCCCTTTTGGAGGCAGAGGGACGGGAGCCGAAATGTCAGCAGAGACGCTGGCAAGCACCTGGCTTACCGCTTAGTGTTCCGCCTGCGTCTCACGTCGTGTGTTCGCGCCCCGGTGAGGCAGGCGATGCTGCCTCCGTTCCCCGGGGTGCAGAGTCACGGCGCAGGTGGCAGGGCTGGGAGTCCCAGCCAGAGCTCTCCACTAGAAGGGCCGGCCTCCAGCCAGCGCCCCAGGCCCCTATTGGCGAGCAAGGGCGGCTGCAGAAACAGCATTTGTGCAGGCGAGGTGAAGACACCAGGGCCGCCGGCCAGCGTTGCCTGGGTGCTCTCCAGGGCAGGGCGTTAGTGGGGTCCTTATCCTTGGTAATTCACACATCATATCCTGCTCAAATGTATTATTTTTGTTCTCACGGTGCACATGGAGTCCCTATATCATCAGCAAAGCTAGTCCTTTGAGGACAGGAGGGAGAAGGCCCCCGGGGCCCCCCTCACTCTCCTACGTGCCCTCTTCCCATATCCCCCTGTAGGAGGAGGTTTCAGAAGCCCGGCCGGAGAATTTCTGTTCCTTGGGGAAGGATGGAACCCAAGCAGAGCATCTTGGTCCCTCCAGACTTGCTGCCCGAGCGGGCTCTCTGGAGTGTGAGGGCAGGGGGGTGGGATTCCCGCACGCCCATCCAGGAGGCAAAAGCTATATCCGCGGAGTCGGCTTGTCTCGATCTGTGCGCTGCTCTTAACCGTCCCGAGTACTTCCAAGTTTTGTGTCTCCCAGGCCATCAGATGTCCCAGTGGCCCATGGAGGTCAAGGTTAGGGACCGCACTTAGGGGCCGAGCAGGTGTGGGTCCAACTGGGACCAGAGGAGAGAGCACACAGGCTGGGAAGTGGGAGGACTGGCTTTCCCTCTCCACCCTGCATAAACTTCCTGGGCAGCCCAGGTGAGAATATCCGTGTGGAGGGGACTTAGAAGTCACCCTGCGATCCGCCGGGGCTCAGCGAGGACACCAGAGCCCACGTCAGGAGGCTCAACAGAGAGAAGTCGGTTTGGGGAACTGTCTGAAACATGCCAAAGAGGCCAGCTGAGAGGGTGAGGCACCTGGAGATGAGAACCTCTGGGGGCCGAGGGTGTTTCTGAGGAAGAAGGAGCCGCCTGGCAGGCAGGGCCTGAAACACAGAGGTGGTTGCCATGACACACTGCCCAAATCTCCACTTCAGGGCTGAGGTCCCCGTCCTCCAAGCTGCTGGGAGTGCTGTCGGCTGACGGTGCACAGCTAAGCACTTTTCTGGGAATTGACTGGGTGGAAGGGGTCCGCCTCATCCAAGCACAACCTGCATCCCGGACTGGCGGGCGTGGGGCACAGTCTCAGTCCCCTTGCCTTACCTGGGGAAACGGCAAAGGGCTAACCCACCCGCAAAGCCCCCCGTGCAATCAGCATAGGACCCTGTGGCGGGCCTCCCTCTGGCCAGTCCTGCATTCCTTACTCCCTTATGGGTCCTGCCTCCCAGTGAGCCTCCTGCTCGCAAATTTCCATTTCAGAATCTGGTTCCTAGAGTATCTCACTGAAGGTGGTTGGCCCAGGAAGTGGCCTCAGGAAGCAAATTCTAGGACAGGATCTAGAGCTGAGCAGCTGGTTGTAGTTGAAGTAGTGACAGAGCCTGGTGTGCGAGAGTGGCGTGAGTGTTCAAACTTTACCCAGGGGTGGGCTGGGATGTAGAAGGGACTGGGATATCTCAAGTGTCTGATGTTTGTGGGGAGAAGTGGTCATTATAAAGCCTATGGATGGCCTTGGGTGGCTGTGGCTGGGTGTTCCCAGGGGCTGGGGAAACAAGGAAAGTCTGAGCTTGGTTATTCTGCAATTTAAAGCTAAGTGTGGGGTGACATCAGCGACAATGGTGGACTCGAAATTCTGCCCTTCTACAAGACAATGAGAAAAATAGGCAAAATCTGTTAGTATCTACTTCCCTTTCCCTGCTACTGTAACCCACTGGAAATTAACCAAAGGCTTGCAGCCACCCAGGGAGCACTTATTTAAGCATCGTGGCTGATTCTCGGTAAGAACGGTGGACTTTCTGGCATTCTAACGTACCCCAGTCCCATCCCTGCTCTTCAGCTCAGCAGTAGCTTTGAAAGTAAGAGCCCACATTCCCAATACTGGAGAAGGCAGAACAGAGCTCACTCAGAACGATCCAGAATCAGTCATCTGTTTGGACTTGTCTTTCACTCTCTGGAAGACCAGCTCAAGAGATAGCCCACCTAACTCAGAATTGGCCTAGTGCTAAAGAGGCACACCCAGGGGCATTTGTGAAAACACTTTACTGACTGCTGCTAGTGTTGATAGATAACAGTGGAGGCAAACAGGAGACCGATCAATGTTTGGGAGGAAAAGCTGGGGACTGGGATGTCCTTAAGGGCTTTGGAGAGCTCTGAATTATCCCTAGGGCAGGGGCACATCCAAGAGCATATCGTCAGAAAAGACTGAGAAGGTCCTTAGCTCTCCCCTGCTGCTGACCTCCAGGCTCGAGAGGAGTAGGAAGTGAAGTCTAAGGCAGAGTTGGAGACCACCTGGCTGAGAGTTGAAGGTCGCTGCAAACATACACAGAGCCTCTTGGCAGAGATTGGAGGATTTCTTTTTGACCTGGAGACTTTAAAGAAATCTCTGTTTAATCAGAAGCTGATTCTAAACTAGTAGAAGGCCACTAGTGGCAACAAATACAGACTTTACAGAATTAGTTCAGAAGAATCACTAACAATAACAACCAGAACAAAGAACCCAATGACTACAATAACTAGCAGCAACAACACATCCTGCGGGTGGGGGAGAATCTGGTCTCCAGGGTTGCCGCATTATAAGGTTCAAAACATCCAGCTTCCAGTGAAAAATTACAAGGCATGCAAAGAAGTAAGAATGTATGCCTCCTACACAAGAAGAAGAGAAATTGGTAGAAACTGTCCCTAGAACTTCAGACACTAGACTTTCTAGGAAAGACTGTAAATCAACTATTTTAAATATGCTCAGTGAGTTAAAGGAAACTATGTCTCATAGTTTTAGTTCTTTAGAAAGAACGAAATATCTCATTACGCTGAGAATATCAAGAGAGATACAGAAAATATAACAAAGAAAAAGAAATTTTGGAATGGAAAAGCGCAATAACTGAAATGGGAAAAAGAAAGTCACTAGAGCAGTTCAACAGCAGATTTGAGAAAACAGAAAGAGTCAGCAAACTTGAAGATAGGTCAATTAAGGCTATCCAGCCTGAAAAAAAGAAGAAAAGTGAACAGAGCCTCAGAGACCCAGGGGATACCATCAAACATATCAAAATATGTGTAATGGGAGTTCCAGAAGGGGAGAAGACACAGGAAAAAAAAAGATAGCATATTTGAGGAAATTGTGGCCAAAAACATCCCAAATTTGATAAGAAGCATTAATTTAGGCATTGAGGAAACTCAAAGAACTCAGAGATTCACACCTAGAGACATCACAGTCCAACCGGCAAACACTGAAGACAAAATGAGAATTCTGAAACAGGAGAGAAGTGATGTGTCATGTGTAGGCAATCTTCAATACAATGAACAGATGATGTGTTTTTCCTTTGTCACTCCGCTTAAAAAATATCTGATTTAAAAGATAACTACATTGGGACGCCTGAGTGGCTCAGTGGGTTAAGCCTCTGCCGCAGGTCATGATCTCAGGGTCCTGGGATTGAGCCCCACATCAGGCTCTCTGCTCAGCGGGGAGCCTGCTTCCCCCCTCTCTCTGCCTGCCTCTCTGCCTACTTGTGATCTCTCTCTGTCAAATAAATAAAAAAATAGAATCTTAAAAAAAAAAGATAACTGCATTGAAACAAATAAAGGGGACTAAGAGGTACAAACTGTCTATTATAAAATAAATAAGTCATAGAGATGAAAGGCATGGCATAGGCAATATGGGGACAGATGGTGGCGACACTTGGCACAAGCACTAAATAATGTATAGAATTGCCACATTGACGTGTTTTACACCTGAAACTAATACAACATTGTATGTTAATTACATCTCGATAATAAATAACCACACAAAGTAATCATTATAACCCTAGGTTGATGGGCACTTCATGTATAAAGGTGTAGTTTGGATGACAATAATGGCATGGGGGTAGGAGGTGGAGATATACAGGTGTGAAATTTTTATATACTATTGAAACTAAATTGGCATTAATCTGAACTCGATTGTTATGAATTAAGATGTTAATTTAAATCTTTAGGCAACACAGGAAAATAACTAAAAAATATGCAGTAAAGGAAATTACACTGGGAATGAAATGGTGCACTAGAATATGTCTATTTGATACAGGAGGTAGTGGAGGAACCTAGGAGAAAGAAGACATGTAGAAAATAAATAGCAAAATGGCAGAAGTGTTTCTTATAAATGGGTGTTGCACATCAACAATGAATCATGGAACATGGCATCAAAAACTGATAATTTATTTTATGGTGACTAACATAACACAATAAAAATTAAAAAAATACTTACATTAAGTATAAATCAATTAAACTCTTCAATTTAAAGCAAGAAATGAGTGATTGGATAAAATAATTTGACCCAATGACATGCTGTTTACAATTGACTTAGTTCATTTTATTCTATTAAAGATTAAAAAAAAGATTTTATTTATTCATTTGAGAGAGAGAGAGAGAATGAGAGCACAAGCAGTGGGGAGAGGCAGAAGGAGAGGCAGACTCCCCGCTGAGCTGGGGAGCCTGATGTGGGGCTTGATCTCAGGTCCTGGTGGTCACAACCTGAACCAATGGCAGACATTTAACCCTCTGAGCCACCCAGGTGCCCCGAAGATTCTATTTTATTTTTTAAGATTTTACTTATTTATTTGACAGAGAGAGAGATCGCAAGTAGGCAGAGAGGCAGGCGGTGTTTCCTGCTCAGCAGAGAGCCCGATGCAGGGCTCGATCCCAGGACCCTGGGATCATGACCTGAGCTGATGGCAGAGGCTTTAACCCACTGAGCCACCCAGGCACCCCCCGAAGATTTTATTTTTAAGTTATCTTCAAACCCAGTGTGGGGCTCGAACTCATAACCCTGAGATCAAGAGTTGCATGCTCTACAGACTAAGCCAGCCAGGCGCCCCTACAATAGACTCACTTTAGAACCAAAGACACAGTAGTTTGAAAGCAAAAGAATGGAAAATGGTATTGCATGCAAACAGCAGGCAGAAGAGACGTTAGTACAAAAACTAGTATTAGAGACAAAGTAGATGATTATAATGATAAAAGGGCCAATCCGTCAAAATCTAACAATTGTAAACATATATGCACCTAACAACAGAGCCCGAAAATACATGAAACAGAGAAAGGACAGAATCGAGAGATCTAGACAATTCAACTCGAATCGTTGGAAACGTTGATATGCCACTTCCAGTCATGGATATGACAGAGAAAATCGGCAAGGAAACTGAAAACTTCACACAAAACTACCCATGAGAGCTGACAGGTATCCACAGGGTGTTCTACCCAACGGCAGCAGAACAGGCATCCTTCTTTGGTGCTCATGGAACATTCTCCAGGGCAGGCTACGTGTTGCAGCACAAAACAAATCTCAGTGCACTTAAAAAGACAGAAATTGTACAAAATATGTTCTCTGACCATAATGGAATGAAATTGGAAATTCATCCCGATTCGGAAGGGAGTTTGGAAATACACAAATAGGGGAACGAAATACGACTCGCCTGTGGAACCAGTGGGTGGAAACAACGATGAGGGGACCCCGACGGCACTTTGAGGAGGTGGGAGCACAGGGACAGCGCCCAGAGGGGGATTCGCGGCCGACCGCCTGCACCTCAGGAAAGGAAGCGCAAACCCGTAGCTTCTCGGGCCACCTTAAGACACGAAACGGGGGCACCTGGGGGCTCAGCTGGTTAAGCTCCGACGCTTGATTTCAGCTCGGGTCGTGATCTCAGCGGTGTGGCCCCCTCTCTCTCCCTCCGCCCCTCCCCCACAAAAGAAAAGAAACCAGGAACAGGAGGGCCAGCGTGACACCAGGGAGGTGTGGCAGCGGGCGCCTGGCCGTGACCGCAGCACGCGTGGCAGCTGCGGGGCTGCGGGAGGCTTGAGCAGCCCCGTGACACCTGGCTCGGAGAAGCCGCCTGTGACTCGTGGTGCCGTCCCTCGGATGGGAGCTGCTGTGCCCCCGGTAGTCAGAGTCCCGGATTTGGGAGCCCAGGGTTGTGATAGCCGTGGTTCCACGCACCATCGCGCCCGGTGACGCACTGGGGAAACTTGCCTTCTCCACCCCACGACTCTGGGCTCTGTGGTCTAGAGGTCCTGCCTCCCGGAAGGGGAGACTTCCACCAGGGGACACCATTCAAACCCCATTAAACGTGAACTCACGCTTGTCTGCTGGTCCCTATAGGCTTCTTTTTTGCCCGGAGACCATCCCGCAGGGGTGATTGGCCCGGAGCGTCCGGAGGCGGTGGGCTGATGCTTGTCCGCTGGAGGCATCTCTTGGTGTTTCTGTGCCCGGTTCTCTCAGGGAGCAGACCAACGAGCAGCCACGGCCGGGGAGGGCAGAGCCACCAGGGGCTCTGAACCTGGGGGGATGGGGGTGAGGGTCTGGATCAGCCCACCAGGTGAGCCTCCCAGACTAGCAGACGAAGGAGTCTAGAAGGGCGGCAGAGGACGCAGGTGAGTGTCACCATCCCACCTTGATGCCAGCCACAGTGACTGGGGCCTTAAAGGGGAAACACTGGTACACCGTCCTCCTGTGCCCTCCCCTTAAATGGGTCACAGGCACATTCTGGGGTGGGGGCAGAGAGCAAAACACTGTCCCCAGAGAGCCTGTCTCTTGATGCCACCCTGGTGGGACATTCGGACTGTCACCTCAGCTGGTCATGTCTGCAGACCTTCCTGGGAGGGGTGCTGCCTGCCCCGGGGGTGCCTACCACCCACCCCCACCCCTGCCGGTGGGGACACCTGCTCGCAGACCTGGGAGGGCCCTGATGCTTGGCTCCCTGGCCTGGGCCGGGAGGATCACTGCGCTTCTCTCCCCTGGATGCCGCTGGGGTAGGTTCTGGATCTTTGGGGTTAATAACTTCAGTTCGGGGCTCTGGGGACCTGTGGTGGAGGCCGTGATCTGGGCTTCTTCCAAGTCTGCAGTGACACGCAGACCCCGGTGGGCCACTGGCTCTGTATCTTCCAACAGAAAATAAACAACCCGGTTAGAGTCAAGCTCTTGGGGAGGCCGACGCCGACTCTGTCTGTGCACTGGATGGAGGAGACTTCTCGGAATTTAATTATAATTTAAGTGTAAAATATGCCTCTTCCGGGGACTTCCCCGCCTTGTGCATAATTACTCCCGGCCACCCCCTCACGACGCCTCAGTGAGCCGTGAGCGATTAATTTATAGGCTGGTAATAGGCTAAAGCAGTATTTAAAGACAGTTTGCCCTACGTAGCTTTTAAGGAGGATCTGAGATAATAATTATTTCAAGGCTCATTTTATCACCAGCCTCTCCCACCTGGCTCCCGGCCTCACTAGCGGCCAGCCCCGCTCTCCACACCCCCACCCCAGCACTCCCCCGCCCCTGTTCCTTGCCACCCGAGGGCCCTGGTCAGGGTGGGCGTCTGCGGGAGACGGGAGCGGCCCACGGACTCCCCGATAACTGAATCAGGGCAGAGTTTCTTGGCCACTCAGCAGGCAGGGTCACTCGGGGGGGATGATCGGCGGGACCCCTCCCAAGGCTGCTGCGTTAACTGGGTTGTGGGACGCTGGGCGTGGAGGGTGAGCCTCTGTGCAGGGAGGTTGCTCTATGTTTGTGACTCAGCCGTGGTGGACAGAGAATGGTCACTGTCGTCCGAGACCCAGGCGCAGGAGCTCAGCACTGCCCCACCTTGGGCAGGCCAGTGACGGCTGCTGGGCCTCCGCGTCCTCCCAGGGGCCGATTGTCAAGCACAGAAAGGAGGGCATGGCCCGTGTGGACGGCTGGCCTGGGCTGGCCTGGGAGCCTGTCAGCCCCCTGGCAGTTCAGGGAGGGGGTCTCAGCCCCAAAGCGGTTCCTGAAGTCTGTGCCCCGAGGGCAGACACACGGGCAGCGGAAAGCGGGGAGCAAGGGCTCCTGCCCCCCTCTAGTCTTGAGGACTGTGGTTTTTATTCCTTTAAGGTCATTACAAAATGCCTGCATTTGTCTTGGGTCGCGCCGTGGCCCCTGTTTGGCCCTCCTGGTGCCGGGGCTGGTAAATACCTCCACAAGGAGAGGAATTCTTAGGGGAAGGAGCGAGTGAGTCCTGGTGTCACATCACTTGCCAGAAATTGTTCCTCGGAGACAACGAGAAATCTCAGTTCTTGGCTTTTCTTGAACCAGAGGCAGCTGATGCTAGAGAGATTGAGAGGGAGAGAAAGAGAGAGAGAGAGAGAGAGGGAGCGAGTGTGAGGGCAAGGGCCTCCGCCCTCCCGGGAGGCCAGCCTGGGGGCGAGCAGGCACGTGGCTGGGACCGGGCTTCGCTAGTGGGTGAGACGATCCCAGGCGAAGACGGTGGCTCCGTCCCGCTCCTGCCCCCGCCTTTGGCAGAACCGTGTGGTCTGTGTGCTCCGAGGGGACAAGTCACCTGGGCCTCATCTTCCCTTTCCGGGTCTCATCTCTAACGTGTCTCTAAATCGTCACATTGTCCTCTAAATCTGACACCCTAGGATTCTGTAACTGGGCGCGTAGCAGGTGCTCAGAAATGCTTGTAGGACCCAAGCTTCTCAGTGGGCGCTCGGCGGGGCTGCGGTGGGTGGGAGCCCAGGGGCCGAGGAAGCCCATAGCAGGGCCCCCACGGACCCCGAGGGTTCCAGGAGAAATGGGGCTGGGGGACTAATGGGTCTGGGTGGGCGGGGAGGGCCTCTGGTTGGGGAGAGCTCAGCCGGAGCCCGGGGAGCCAGGCTCCGCAAACATTGTTGGCTGACCCGGCGTGTTGAGCTCAGAGAGATCGCAGGTGTTCCCTGGGCAATGAGGGTCTTCCCGGCCCCAGATGTCCGCGACCGCTGGAGGACAGGGCAGGGCAGTGTCCCCTCGCAGCGTTCCCCACCCGCTGCCTCCTGCCCGGCCACCTCCCGGCCACCACACCTGCCTTCCCCTTGGGGGGTTTTTGTAGCCCGGGGCCTGGGGAAGGGGCAGCGTCCGTGATGGTGGTGGGCCGTATCCATGTGTCTTCTGCAAAGAACCTCATAAAAGGGGCCCAGACTGGAAATCAATTCTTTAAAGCTGAAATCAATAACCATAAGTAATATTAACACTGATTACCCTTTCTTTATTGCTCTTTGCAGAGGGGATGAATTGTTTGTCAGGGTCAGCTGAGGGGGCTTGACACCGTGGCCCCGGGCGGCTTTCCCGGGGACCCTAGGATGCGTGTTGGGCCGGAGGGGCAGGGGGAGGGTACGACCTTGGGACGGGGTGCTGTGAAGGGGCCCGGGGTGGGGCCGGTTCCCCAGGCCCGTATCGCCCCGCGCTGGGTTTGCTGGGTGGCGAAGGGCAGGCGCCAGCCTTCACGGAGCCCCGAGTACGGAGGTGAAGAGGAGGGGAATAGCCCTCGCAGCAGCCCCACACCCCCAGAGTGGGGCATCGGGCTCAGGCCTGCTCTTTGTGGGGTCCTTTCTGGGGCCAGAGCCTGTAGGTTGGGAGCCCAGAGTCAGAAAAGTGATAGCACCTGCCACGAGCGGTGACGCGTCTCTCCCCTCTGAGAAGAACAGTCACTGACTCCCATCTTCCAGGTGCACAGCGGGGGGCCAGGAGGGGACCCCGAGGCTGCATATTCCCAGGGGAAAGCAGGCCCCCGGCCTCCGTCTGCCGGGCCCCCATCCCACACCCACCCCCCGGCAGCATGCACGGCGGATGCGGTGTGCTTTGATGCAGAGCGGCGGGCCTCGCGGGGGGTTCGGGGGCCGGGGGTTGGTATTTATATGTACTGGAAGGGGAGGCACGGAGTGGGCGTGGGTCCCCGGGGAGCCTCTTGGGTCCTCCAGTCTGTCATTATGGGAGGTTCTGGGCCTCAGTTTCTCCCTCTGTAAACAGAACAAGGGCAGCACCCACTTCCCAGGGCGGCCACGAGGGTCCCCCACCCGCCTGAGTCCACACACCACTGCCTGGCCCCGCGGGTGCGGGGAGGGCTGTAACTGTAGACAACAGAGGCCGTGCAGCCCGTCCTCCCTTTCTCCATCCAAAACAGAATCCGAGGACAGCCCAGCCTTCCCCTCCCCTCTCCCCGTACCCCCGGCGCCGTCCAGGTCTGGAGCGGCCACTCCGCAGGGCCTCTGTCCTTCCCTCCCCTGTTTCCACCACGCCTTCGAGGTTCTGCTGCATTCGGTTTAGCGCACAAACGATACACGACTGTCTGCACGCCAGCGTGTGCACACTCGGCCCTTTCGGGTGTGATGGGTCCAGGAGAGAGGACTAAGGGGAGGGCTTCGTGTGCGCGTTGACGAGCGCTGACGAGCATTGACGAGTGCTCTGAGGACACAGGGGGAAGGAAGGTATTTGTTACACAAGGTTAGGTGCCTGGGGCTCTCACACAATTCGATACTTTCTATGTCTAAGTTGGGAATCTTGTTGAAAAAAATGCATACTGAAACAGAACATAAACCCAGAAATCAAAGAAAAAGCTCTGGAACGATCTAGAAGGAGAGAGGAAAGAGAATCAGCCCAGAACCAGAGAATGTGTTGTTGGACAGTTAACGTGAGCTCGAGCTTCCTAGCACCCCTGGCGAGGAAAGAGAGTGCGGTGAGTTTGCCGTCGTGACTGTGAGACAGCTGTCACCCGGAGCACTGGCTTTCCTGGAGCAGAGCCCAGCATTGCTTTTTCGGATGTTTCCTCGTGCAAGAGGAAGAGGGTGGTTTTGTCCCTCCCGTGGGTTCACAACAGAAGCTGAGGGTTTTCTGAGGGGTGGGGGTGTAGCTAGCAGGCGTCTTGACTTTCTGGCTATGGAATCCCACATGGACTCAGACCAGAGAGTCGCCCCCGGGGACAGGACTCACACCCACCTTGCTCACTGCTGCATTCTTGGGGGGCCAAGTTCGGTGGCCACACCTGTCCGGTGCTGGGTTAGCGATGGTCAGGTGGGGGAATGGTGGTTCCCTTAGTCCCTCGGAGGGAGGAGGGGGCTGAGGGGCTCCAGGCAGGCCTGTGCCTGGCTCTGCGGGTCAAGGCGAGAGGATGGGGCCCCTGTTGGTCTGGGAGCCTGGGAGGATGGACGGGGAGGGCTTGGTGGCCGTGCCAGCCCCGAGCTGGCGGTGAGCTGCAGGGCCCGGGTGGTCATTCCTCATGTGAACACTGGGTGGGCGGGGCGGGCTGGGCTTGGGCCGTCTTGTGGGCCAGGCCTTCACCTCCCCGGTACCTGCGGATCGAAGCCCGAGCTCGCCGCGGTTCCATAGCCATCTTTGGTGGACGGTGAGCGGCGTGGGAAGGCTGGGCCGGCCTCTCCTGGTTCCGTGGGGGTGAGAGAGGGTTTTTCCTCCGGGCACTGTGTTTGTCCCTCTGCCGCAAACCACATCGATTCTTCTGGAATTAGAACCATTTGTGAATCTGTGTGCTTCTCCCCGCACCACCACTCCCCAGACTACGGTGCCGGGACGGGCTGGCCTGGGTCTCGGTTCCCTCAGAAATTTCTGGAGGGTCGAGCACGGCGCCCAGCAGAGAGGATGTTCCTGGCAAAAGCACCATGGCACTGATCCAAACCTCCCTCCTCAGTTTTTTGTGCAACAGCTGAGACCTCGAGCTACGGGTGAAGCGGGCCCCGGTCAGGGTACAGGGAGAGGAGCGTCCCACCGCCCCAGGCCTCCGACCTTGGGGTTTCCTTCCTGCTGACAAGACGGGAGACCTGGCATCCTTCCCTGGCCCTGCTTCCGAGGGGCGGTGAGGGGTACCAGTCCCTCACCTCCAGGCCCCAGTGGTCCCATCTGTGGAATGGGGGCGGGGGGCACGGTGCCTGGGGGACAGCCCTGGGGAGGCCCTCAAGCGTGGGGCTCTTCTGTTCCCCCTGGGCCCTGGCTGCAGCCGGCCCTGCTCCCCTCAGGCCTCCATTTGGCCCCGGCTCTCACGAGGCTGTCTCCACCGCCCCCGGGCAGGGGGGCGCCTACTGGGGCTGTCCATCATCTTGGCTCAGGCAGACAGAGTGAGACGAGGCTGGAGGCTGCAGGGGAAGGCGATGCGGCTCGGCCTGTGGGTCGACGGCGCAAGTACTGCCTCTCGCACCTCCCAGAAGTTCAGTTAATGCCCCTGGACTTCGGTCTGTCCCGCCGTGGGACTCGGAGGCCAAAACCATGGGAAGTTCTGGAAGCTTTGCTGGCTCCGGGACTCTCGTGCACACTGCGTGGCCCATGGTCAGGCAAACCCAGGGATGCCCAGTGAGACACACAAAAGCAGGAACGATGCTACCAGCAGCGACGGTGCGCGCTTCGGGCACGGGGTTTTCCTTCCCTTGGCGGGGCGAGGCAAGGTGGAATTAGCAAGTCCGTTCTACAGGTGAAAGACCGGAGGCCAGGCCTCGGTCCCAGGCACCCCGGGGCAAACACCAGGCCTGGGATTTTAATTCACATCGTCCCGATTCTGGGATCCAGGGTCTTGCGGAGAGCACGGTGCGTGGTGTCTCTGAGTCTAGAAGGCATCGCGGCTGGCGGCTGGCAGGGCCCTGGCAGGTGGGCGGGAAGCGAGTGGCTGCAGACGGAGGCCGGAGCAGGGGTGAGGCTCTGCACAGAAGCCACGGCGATTTAGAAAAAGGCGGGGCTGAAGCTCGCATCGCAGCAACCGCACTTGGCCAGAGCCCACTGGGGGCCAACAAGAGCCCCCCGGGCAGAGATGAGCCTAAAACGGAGTCTAGAAGAACCCACATCTCCTTCCCTGTTGAGGAAGCCGGCTGGGGATGCTCGGTTTGTGCAAGGTTGACACTGGCTCTCGCCTTCCCTTCTCACTGGGCACGGGGTCTGGAAGGGAATGGGGCAGCCCCACTGGCTTGCTCACGGTGCTCAGGCCATGCTTCCCACCCCAGAACAGAGCACATCTCGGAGACCCCTGTGGGATCTGGGGCGGGGTCTGTGCCTAGATTGCCCGGTCCCAGACCACAAACACCTGCCCAGTTGCTGGGCACCGTGGGGGCCTCCCCTCCTCGGGTGTCCTCTGGTCTGGCCAGTACTGCAGGTGCTCCAGAAAGCTCGATGGGCTGACGTCAAGTTTCCTGCACAAAACGCAGCCGTCCCTAGCAGCCCAGCCCAGCGCAACTCTGAACGGAAGGCCGGGGTCTACACCACTGCACCCCAGCATCTGCACACCTGCTCGCTGATTGCACCCCAGCATCTGCACACCTGCTCGCTGACCTCTAGGGGCTTTTAGAAGCTCCAGGCCAAGCGACACGGAGGCTTGAGGAGACGAGGGTCTCTCCAGAAACGACTGCCAGTGGCCGAGAGCCCAGAGAGGGCGGGAGGACTGGTTCTCCCTCTGCGCACTCGGTCTGCACGGCAGCGTGGCAAAGGGGAGAACCGCGGGAACACTTCTGGGGGGCGCCGCCTCTCCAGGAGCCTGGTCCGCAGGCAGGGCCCCAGGCTCCCTGTCTCCCCGCCAGTTACTCTGAGCATGACTTCGGCTTCATTTGCAGTGGAGTTTTCCATGAGGAAAAGCACTGGACTTTCTGTCCAAGACTCTCCAGAGAGCCTGGTCAGCCTCGCCGCCCTCAGGAATGTTCTCAGAGTTTCCATGTGGGTTTGTGCCTGCACTCATCAGCCTTGAGCCCCCTCTCCCATTTGCAGACGGAAAGACGGAGGGTTTCCATGTTGGCTGAGGTCCCACCGCCTTGGAGACAGAGTTGACCATCCCAGGTCTCCTGTCCCCACAGGTGGCCTCCTTGGACACGGCTCGGGAGAAGGCGGCCACCCCGGGTTTCTTTCCGACTCGAAGTTCCGAGGCCCGCATACAGCCGTGCTTGCGCGGCTGGAGATTCAGGGAGTGTGGTCCACCAGTTCCGAGCACACTGTGTGGCCCGTGGTCCGGCAAACTCAGCTCCACTGCCCACTGGCCATGCCACCGGGCAAGGCCCCATGACCAGTCTGGGCCTCAGCATCCTATCTTCTGAATGGGGGTGGTTGCGTCTCCTGGCAGAGGTCTCTCGAGTAAGCGGGGTGAACCCAGGAGTGAGGGGCGGGAGGGTTCATGGCGCCCGATCTGATAGGGGTCCACTGCGGATGGCAGTGGGGCCCTGGAGGTGAGGCCCGCTGGAGGTGCCAGAGTTCATGTCACAAATGACCCTCGGCCAGGGTATTGTGGGTCGGGGTAGGGAGCCGCTGGGAGGGGGCAGTTCTGGGGTGCACTTCGCAGGCCCCCAGAGCCCCTGACACCTGCCGCACCACCCCCCTCGTGAGAGCACCTGTCTTGTCTTCCCGCCTTTCTCGCCTCACCTCTGCACTCTCCGCTGTGCCCCTGGCAAGGTGCCCACACCTCCATCCTCGTCTCCAGGTCTGCTTTAAGGGGGACCCGGCTAAGAAAGTGGGGGTCATCACCCAGACCCGCAGGAGAGCGGAGGGGACAGGTAGGGGACCATCTCGGCAAGTGCTGATCCTGGAGGGGGCGGGGAGGGGACAGGTGCTGTGAGCAGAGTCTAGGAACAGCTGGCAGAGGGGACGTCAGATTGGAGCTCTGTGCCCTGAGATCCCTGCACCCCGAACCCAGCACGGCCCTCTACCACCAGCCCCTGGACAGGACAGGACGAGAGCCTCGAGGCCAGAGGGGACGTGGCACCTGGGCTGGTGCGTGATGGATTTCCGGGTGGGCTCCTCTGAACATTCTTGTAGGTGCAAAGTTAATGTCAATAACTGTTGAAAAAAATCTTTCTGGAAGTTAAACATTAAGCTGTGTGTGTGCTAGGAAACGTGGTCTCTCGTGCCCAGGGTTGATGGTCAAGGCCATGGCCCTTGGTCTCGGCTTTAGAGTTCTCTGAGAGCCTGGCTTTCTAAGCGACCCTCCCTGAGAGGCGATGACCCTGGAGACCTATCTCTTGGGACTCTCTGATGGGCCCCAGAAATGGGCCCATCCCTCAAAGAAACCTGCAAATTGCTCTGGTGGGTGGGAAACTGGGGAGGGGAGCCGGCTGGGCAGGGTTGGACCAGGGGCTTTCCAAAGGCTCCTCAAATTCCAGAGGCTGAGCCTGGCAAGCCCCCAACCCCCCCCCCCCCCGAAGGCTCAGCTCTGTGCCATCCCAGGGGACTGGCCTGGGAGTGAACAGGAGGGCATGAGGATTGGCTGGGCCTGGGGCTGGGGCCGCCTGGGGCATCCCACCCAAGGCTTCAGAGAATGGTCCTCGAGGCAGGTGGGGTGGGGGGGCAGGTCTCCTGGGTGGGTCCGCAAAGGGGAGGGACGGCAGATCCCCAGGCCCAGAAGGACAAGCAGCCCGAGACTCTGATGGGTGGGTCAGGAAGGGGGCTCCGGCCATTTCTCCCACCCTCCCTCCCGTATACACTTCCCGAGTCCATCAGCTCCCGCACGGGCTCTGTTCCCAGATGCAGCCGTGAACAGAGCCCAGCCTGTGCCCCTCCAGGGAGACCCCCAGTCTAGAGGGGCGCAGACAAGTTAGGCTGTTGAGGCAGTGTGGGGAGTGCCTCGGCCGGAGCACGGAAGCATGCAGGAAGGTTTACCTTGGAGCTGTGCCTTGAGGACAGGTACGATATGACTCTTCAGACAAGAGGGAAGGGTGTTAGCTCTAGAACATGTCAAAGTGGGGGTGGGAGGCACCAGGGCAGGCTGCAAGGGGCTCTCAGCATGACGCTCCTGGCGAGGTGTGGCGGGGACGGTGCACTGCACAAGCTCACACGCAGTCCCTTTAGAGAAGTTCCATCGATGGGGAATGCCCGTCGCCCTGTCTGTGTTTTCTAAGTGTTTGTTTTTGTGTCTGTCTGTCCTCAATGGCAGGCACTGGGCTGGTGTATCTGTATCCCCTGGAAGTAGTAGATAGTAAGACATGTGGGGGGAGCCGGGTGAATTCTGAATGGGTAAATGGGTAGATGGATAGATCGTTGGACGGATGGACGGATGGACGGATGGGTGGACAAACAGTAGGGCAGTAGGTGGCAGGTGGGTGGATGGATGGATGAACGGACCGTGGGGTAAGTGGACGGACGGATGGATGGAGGGATATCTGGATGGATGGACGGATGGGTGGGTGGATGTCTAGGTGGATTGGTGGTCGGCGGGTGGGCGGGTGGATGAGCGGATGAATGGACGGATGGACAGGTGCATGGTTGGGTGACAAGGCGCATGGATGGATGGAGGCTTTTCATCCACCATTTTAATTCCAGTAAGAAATCGCACACTTTCACAGAGAATCCTGAAAACCTAGCTTTTGAGGCATCTGTGGGGATGGAGAGGGCTGGCCTGTCTATGGACAAACTCCCTGTGGGCTTCCGGGATGCTCCCCAGCACCTGTGCTCGGCTCCCGTGCAGGGGTTCTCGCGGTGGGAGGCGGAAGCAATTCCTGGGGTCAGGTGACCGGGGTGGGTGGTACTCGGGGATGGTGATTCTTTGTCACTGATATTTTGATGAAATATGTTTGTAATCCCTCAGGTTTGGGGCCTAAAGCCTGGGGGTTCCCTAGGGTACCTGTCCATTAGTGCTCAGAGTCATTCACGCCGTTGTCACAAGAACCTTCTCGGATGTTGGAAGAGGGGCAAGCTTCTGGGAGCAGAGAAGCCAGACCGAGGAGAACCCTGGGAGGGATCGGCAGGTGTGGGGTCAGCCTGGGCCCGTTCCTCCAGGTTCCCCTTCCAGGTGTGGACGGTCACGGTCTGTCTTCATAGAAGGCCCCGGACCTTGGGCGTCACTGCTTTGTCCGGGCTGGCTATGCCCCGGGCTCCTCTGGTCCTGCTGGCTCACACTTGAGTGGGGATCACTGGACAAATGCTGGCATTGTTGGGCGAGGCCTGGGGCCACTGAGGGACCAGCAGAGCGGACGGGATCTTTGTGGAAGAACAGATTGGCTGTTTGGTAGCTGGGCCTCTCCTGCCGTCTGGCGGTGCAGACGCGACTGTAACCTGCGACCTGTGGGGAGGGTCTTCAAAGCAGGGTTGAGAGCAGAGGCTCTGGTGTCAGACCTGGGTGTAAATCCCGGCTCTGGCACAGTGGGTCTGGGCGTCGGGACGGGCTCAGGCTGGAGCCTGACCTTCATAGTCACGGGCATGGGCACTGCCAGACGAGGGCAGCCCGTTGGTCGTGACCTGGGCTACCGGCCCGTCATGCGGGTCTGAGTCATGGGATGGACGCTTTCTGGGCCTGACACGAGGGGGACGAGGAGGAAGCACCCCCGCAGGGAGCCCCGTTGTTTCTGTCAGACGGGCCCCTGTTTGCCTCCTGCCGATGCCCCGACGTCCATGTCCTCGCGTGGACCCCTTGGGACCTCGCCAAGGTGGTGGGGCTGCCTTCGGCAAGGGGCAGGGATGCCGAGGGTGACAGCGCGTGCGGGGTGTGTATGAAAGAGGAGTGCGGGGGCCGTGGAAGAGGCCGGCGGGACTGCGCATAGGCCTATGGTGACGTTAGCTGTCAAGTTCACGTTGTTCCCGCTGTGCTTAACATCCCCGGCTTTGTGCCGCTCGCTTCTGCACAACCAGAAGTTGTGGGGACGTGTGGGACCCCCCGGTCCCCTGCTGTGCCCTCCGGAGCCAAGGGCTCGGCTACCCTATGCGGACCCACCCCGTGCAGAGGCCCACAGCTCAGGGTTGGCCCGAGGGCCGCACTTGCGCAGGTCTGCGATCTGGAGGGGCTGGAGGAGAGCGCCCGTGGAGTCCTGGCCGCAGCCTCCGGGCCTTCCTCTGAACCCCGTCTCGGCTCGGTGGCCTGGGAGCTCGGCTCCAAGACAGATTTACAATTCAGTTGTGAAACGGGATCAGAATTAGACACCCCCTCTGGGCATCTCAATTTTCCTTTTTAAAGGTTCTGTTCCTCTTCATGAATTTGTTTACTTCTCGATTAGCTTTTATGTTGTGCTGACGGGCAAGGGGGGGGGCGGTCTGCCAAGTCTTCCTTCTTCCCCCCGGGGGAAGCTCCAGGGAGGACCCAGTGGCCGCAGGACCCCTATTCGCTTGGGACCCGGGCTGTGGGCCTGACGGTGGAGTAGTGGAGCCGATTCAAATCCCAGCTTTGCTGTGTTCCCTGTGTGCCCTGGACCCACTGCCAACATCTCTGTGCTTGTCTCCTGCGTGACGTGCGGACGCGCAACATGGGTGCGGGGCCGGGGAGGAACGGTGCCCAGAACAGACCCTGAGGCCAGGACTTAAGAATGTGCACGTGCTCCGTGTCCGTGGGAGCAGTGCATGCAGGCGTGTGTGGAGGGGGTCCTGGCCTTGCAGGGAAGGGGGGCGGATGTGGGACAAGGAGGAGAAGGAAGCGTGTGATCTTACGCTGTAGGGAGACAGGTGGCAGGCGAGTGGGCAGGGGGGGCCAGGCGGCTGGGGGAAGGGAGAGGGTGGGGAGGAGAGGCCTGGATGTGAGCCAAGGCAGTGGCCGTGTTGGCGGGGAGGGCCGCAGGGGCAGGAGCAGAAGAGAGGGGCGAGGGATGCCCTAGTGGGGACCCCTGAAGGTTTCGGGGGGAGGGTGCCTCAGACGATCTGGCTCGACCAGCAGGTTATTTCCATGTACTTCCTCGGCACCTCCAGACGTCACCAACAAGAAGGAGGGGGGTCCTCAGAAGCCCCCTCTAGATGGGACCACGTTCATGGGGCAAAGGACAGAGGCGGGACGGAGGTCACCTGGCCCTGGAACCATCACCCCTGCTTCCCACTTTCCTGGTTTGGAGCTGGATTTGGACTCGAGCGCCATGCTGCCCACAAATAACTCAATTGCCTTCTGAGACATTTGCCACCAGAAGGATGTTCCAGAGCCCCATCCCACGTCTGTGGGGCTCTGGGGCTGGTGGAGCACTTGCCACTGTTTGTGGGGGTGTGGTGGAAGGGGAGACGGTGGGCACATGGGGAGGAGCGGAGGAGCCGGCGCTCGGCACCATTGCCTCCTGTGGGTTGCAGGCCCCAGGCCGCGGCTTCGGTCTGGCCAGCCCGTCTCCAGCCAGGAGCATCTTGGCCCCGACTCACCGAGAATCCCCACGGCCCCACTGGGCCGGGCCGTGCTGGCCGGGGACTGAAAGTCTCGGCGCTCTGGGCCGCAGACTGGTCGGCACGGTCTCCAGACGCCTGGCCTCTCTGCCGGTGCGCGCCGGCGCCCACTCTCCTGGGGGTCTGGAGCGAGTCCCGCCCTGACGCCGGATTTCCTTTCCTCATTTGCCGCCCCGCCCTCCGTGGCCCTCCTGGGCCACGCAGCCCTGGACACAAACCCCTGCTCCCTGCAGCCTTTGGGGGCAGCGTGACGTCTGCAGCACTAAGCCTGGCTTGGGGAGATGCCCATGGCCCTAAGGACAGAGTCCAAATGCCTCGCCCTGCACATACCTCCACTACTCTGCGCTCTGGCCACACCGGCTTCCATCCGCCCCAGGACAGGACCTGCTCTTCCTACTGGTGCCGGGTGTTCCCTCGCCTCCTTCTCCTCCCCGTCTGGACAGCTCCTCCAGTCCTTGCTGTCTCAGCTTGGATGGCACTTCTTCCAGGCAGCCTTCCCTGATTCCCCCCAGCCTGGATCAGGACCCCCCACCATGCACACTCTGAGCTCAGCATGGCCAAGGCCCCACCCCATGGTATCAATGTTGTCCATCAAAGCCCAGAGACCTCAGGAGCCGGAAGGCGCTCATGCTCGCCATGGCCTCTCCGAGGCCTGCCCAGGAATGCGTCTAGTGCTCAAGGAATAAACAAGGGAATGAGGGAGCCAACAAAACGTCCCAGCACCCAGGCTTGGGGCTATCCAGGAGTCAGATTTTCTTGACTGAGAGAGCAGCGGCCATAGGGCTTCCTGCTGGGAGCTGCCGATGTGCCCTGGCGGGGGGGCTCCCTGAATGCCCGTGAGGCCCATGTGAGCGGGGCGAGGGGCTACTTGGCACAGACGCTGGTCAGCCCGGGGAAGGACTCGGCCCATCCCAGGCCCCATGAAGGAGCACCGGGTGCTCACGCCCGACCTGCTGGGGCCCTGGGTCTCAACACAGTCAGGCCCGAGGCTGGCGGATGGTGCCCCTGGTGCCCAGCATGAGGGTCAGGCCAGTGTCCAGCTGGGCACTTCTGGGATGGGGGTGGAGGTGGTGGTTCCTGAGGCCAGGCTTCCCTCAGCTGGCCTCCTGAAATGTCCCTTGGTGAGGGGGGCGGGCTGTGGGCTTGACCCATGAGACTAGGCTCATTCTGGACCGGGGTCCAGAAACCCAGGTGCTGGTCCCACTGTGTGGTCACTGTGTGACCTTGGGCCTCGGTCTCGCCTTCTGCAAAGGGGGAGCCTCTGTGGATTCCTCTTCTCCGTGTCCTTAAAGGAAACTTCCCCTGTATGGAGCCACAAATCTGGGCTCGGGACCCAGGCAGAGCTGAGTTCAAATCCTGCCTCTGCCATGTCCTTGCTGAGTAATCCTGGGCCAGTGGCTGAGCCTCTCTGAGTCCGTTTCCTCTGATTGTGCCCGCGGTGAGGGCTGGGGGCGGGGGGGGGGGGTTGCAGGCGTGATGAGCACAAGCACCTGGAGGTTTCCCGTTCAGAGAGCAGCTGAGCTCGCTTGGGGCCGTGTGCTCCTTTCCCTGCAGGCCTCCTATGGCCACATCCGAGGGATCCCAGGTGTGGAGGAAGCAGAGGCCCCTCCCCTGCGCAGCAGGAAGACCTGATGCTCTCACCAGCCGGTGCAGCCCTTGACACCGGCTCCTTCCTGCAGAGCCCACAGGTTGGAGGGCCCGCCCAGCCCCGTGGGCCTAGCTCCGCTCTGGGAGCAAGGTCACGCCTCTTGGACATAAGACGAACCCACTAGAGTGAGCTCCGGGCAGAAATAAGACGTGGGGCCCAGAGGCGTCCTGGGCCTTCGAGGGGACATGAATTTGCAGGTTCCGGAGCCCAGGGTGGGGGACCCTGGGTGCTGGCCTGCCCCTCAGGCTGGAGCCCAGAGTTCGGAGCTGTAGCCTCAGTTGGCAGCTTGCAGGACAGGCAGAGAGGGGCTCCCCGAGGAGCGGGCCGCGCAGCTCCCTGCTAACCTCAGTCTCCCTCTGTAGAGCGGGCGCGGCAGAAGCTGCCCCACCCCTAGTGTCAGGCAGAGCGGTTGTGCCTGGAAGCAAGGACCCAGCAGGTGCCTAAGCGGGACTGGGGACAGACTGAGGGATCTCCTTTGTCCTGCCCCGACCCCATGGCTTCCTAGGAGGACCTCAGGCTCCTCCCTGCGAGGTGGACACAGGCATTGCCTCCACGGGCGGTGGGGGAATGGGCGGTGGGGCTACAAGAGGACGGGGGGTGAGGGATGTGCAGGTGAGACGGAGGTGGGGGTCCCCGGCCGGAGAGAGCACCCCACCTGGAATGAGCGGGGCAGAGAGAATCAGAGTCACCCCTCCGGGCTTTCCCCAAACGCTTGCAATGTTGGAGGATAAAGTGGGCCCAGAATGAAACCACCCCTCCCCTCCCCACCCCCGGCCGAGGGTCCCCACTCCGTGTCTCAGTGGGTCCTGGCTGCCAGGGCTCGCAACCTCGGCGCAGAGGAGCAGGCGCTCTGAGTGTCCCCCGAGGGAGCCAGGACCGGGTCGTGCTACAGGAGGCAGACGTGAAGACGCGCGGGGACGGTTCCCTTTGGGAGGGGCCTCCCGGGACCAGCCTGCACAGATGGGGAGTGCGGCCCTCGCCGCTAGTGGTAACCAAGCTGAGGTCAGCTGGCCATCCCTCAGGGGTGTCCCGGCAGATTCGAGGAGGCCAGGACACGGTCATGCATCCCGTGGCCTCGGCGTGGGCCCCCCACCGGGCGGACGGGCGGGCGGGGCCCCCCAGACACCCACTGCCTCCTGTCTCCACCCCCAGAGGGAAGGCTGACCCCGTGGTTGCCGGAAAGGACTTGGGTTTGATGTTTTGAAGATGTGGCTTTTTATCCGAAAGCCCTCTGGGGGTCTGGGCTGCGACCAACGAAGTTGTGTCTGTTGTTTCAGGAGGGGAAGACCTGGAGGTGCCGATGAGATTTCTGGGTTCCCCTGGGTCTGATCGCCTCAGGCTGAGTGGTGCCAGGACAGACGCAGGCAGGGGCAGCGGCTTGCTCGCTCTCTCCCCCTCCCCCCTCCCCTCCCTCCCCCCCTCCCTCTCTCATTCCGTCTCTATTTCCCAGCCCTCCCCCTCCTTTGCCCTCCCCCCTTCCCCCCTCTCTTTCTCCCCCCTCCCCCCTCTTTCCTCTCTGCCCCTCCCTCCTCCCCTCCCCCTGTCTTTCCTCCTTTGTCTGTGGGCACTGGCCTCTGTGCCATGGGGCCGGGCACTGCCCTCAGCAGAGGCCCAATACACACGGGGGGTCTGCCCTGTGGGGGAGGATGTGGGACCCCAGGACACAGGAGGTCAAAGGAAGAAGTCGCTTCTAACCACCGCCTCAGGCAGGAGTGAGGCGCCCATCTGCAGGGGCATGTCAGGGAAACCGGGTGAAGTCCGGCAGGGAGGCAGGAGGGGGCGTCTTCGTCACGGTGAAGCTGGTCCAGAGCCTCGGACGGGACCCCCAGCCGCCATGCGCCCTTGGGGCGGCCTCACTCCCGCCTTCGCCCCCGTCTATGCGGCAGACAGGTTGACGAGTCAGTCTGGCATTTCTGCAGGCGTTTCTGCGGCTGCTTCCTGGGCGGCCCCCAGGCTCCGGGGTTAGGATGCCCTGCGAGCCCGGAGCCCCTGGTGCGGGGAGAGGCTGGTGACAGGCTGTGGGGCGGCCCCCAGAGGAGGCGAGGCAAGAGCACCCTCCTCCCCGGGGCTGCCTGTGTTCAAGGCCACGTGTCCCTGGGAAGGTGAACGCAGGAGGGGCCGGAGCCCTGACAGACCCCCAGAGCGGGATCACCACAGTGTGGGGGCCCGCTGGGCGGCTGGCCGGAGCGGAGGGCGCTCCTGCGGGGACGGACGGTGGAGTCCCTGCTCCAGGCGCTCGGAGGAGGGAAGCTCAGGGCACCCTGACCCCTTCCCAGCCCCGTGTAGAAGGTCCCTAGAAGAGCTTGCCAAGGCCTCCCGGTGGGTGGGCAGGGTCTGCCAGGGTCTGCTCCTCTGTGCGTCCTGTGTGTCCTGCGCTCCTCCCAGCGCCCCGTGAGGAAGGTGGGACCCTGGGTGGGGTGCCCAGCCCCTCCCGCCCTCTGGCAGGCTCCCCACCACTCCCTGGCCTCCGGGTGTTGGTGGAGGGACTTCCCTGCCCCACCTCGTGGGCTGGGCGGCAGGGCAGGCCTGCGCCAGGGGACGGCCTTGGAGGTGAGCCCGGCAGGCCCTCCCCCCGGCTCCACGGCTGGCCGGCGGCCGGCTCTCTCCCGCTCCGGGGATCTGCCCCCAGGAGCGGGCAGGAGCCACTGGTGCAGGGACGAGGAGGAGGTGCACGAGCGGACCCGAAGCCAGCCTGCGGCCCGGCCCCCCCAGCCCCCTGGGGCCCACGGACCTGCCGGCGAGGAAACCGCTGTGGGTTCTCGTAAGCGACTGAATTGGGGGCTGCTTGTTATGGAGCGAGACTGACAAACACGTGTCAGTGCAAAACGCGACTCTGCCTGACTCGGCTCAGATGGGCCAGCGCCCGGCCCGGGACCGCGCCCTGTCCCCACAACCCGCCCTGGTTCAGGGGGTGCCCCGGCGGCTTCCGGCCTCCCACCCCCGGCCTCAGGGTTCTGTCCTTAGCACCTTGTCTGGCCCATGAGGCCCTGCTGACCTACCACACGTGTGCCAGACACTCCCTCACTCTAACACACACTCACTCACACTCGTATCTACACACTAAGACTCACACCTGTGTTCACACGCATGCTCACGCCCATAGATGCTCACACTCACTCACACTCATATCTGCACACTCACCACACACTCATTCACGTACTCAGATTCTCACCCATACTCAGACACATTTCTGCACACTCAGACTCACCTGTGTTCACACACTCACACTCATATTCACACGCTCACTCACCACACTTGGACACATATCTGCACCCTCAGACTTGTACTTGTGTTCACACACTCACAAACACACTCTCACACACTCAGACACATTTATGCACACTCAGATTCACTTGTGTTCGCATACACTCACACACACACACTTGCCACACCCACTCAGAGTTGTATTCCCACATGCACACAGACACACTCACACCTGTGTTCATATGCACGCTCACACCCACACACTCACACGCGCACACGCTCTCACACACTCAGGCTCCGGCTGCAGACTCCGGGCTCTTGTACAAGCACGTCCTCTGTGGGATACCCTGCCTGGACCCCATCCTTCACCTCGACGTGGCCATGCTGCCTCCTCCGGGGAGCCTTCCGGCCCTGGCTCCCCGGCTGCATGTGCTTGCCGTGTTCTGCATGCCCAAGCCTGTCACTGGCGGCAGGTGTGGTGGCGCGTACACAGCAGGCACTCACTCTGTGCTGGGATCACTGTTTGCTGCAGAGGTGAGGGTGGCTCGGTCCCTCACCAATCCAAAGGGAGGCGGGGCTCTTCCAGGGGACTCCCCCTCAGCCTGGCCCCCGGGGCCCTCTGAGCGTCCCATGAGCTTCCCATCCCAAGGAGGCGGCAGCTGTGGCTACGCCCTGGGGCTGTGACCGTGTGGGCTTGTCCTCAGGGACTGGGGACCCAGGTACCCGCCTCCTCCCTCCCCAGGGACGGTGCCATCTGGGAAGTTCCCTCCCCTGAGATCCAGAACCCGGGAGCGGACGGCGCTGGGAGTTGAACCCTGGCCACCCCGTTGCCTACAGTAACCCCTCAGCCCGAGGGTGTCGGCTTAGCCTCCCAGGTCCTAGGTCTGAGGTCACAGGGACATATGCTCCCTGTCGCAGGGGCGGTCAGACTCTGGGCAGCTGGAGGAAGGTGCAGGCACATGCACCTGACCTCCTCCCCAGGGACGTTGTTGAGGCCTGTCCCTCCCAGCACCCGCTCAAGGGGTCCAGCGAGCAAGGGGCTGCTAGGAACCCACAGATTCCTCCCCTCCTCACGGGTTGGTGGGGGAGTGAATCATCTCCTACATCAAGGCCCTCGGGTGGGTGGGGCGAACAGGGCTCAGGCCTTCAGGGAGCGGGTGCAGGGGAGGGGCAAGGAGAGCCCGAGGGCTGGGCGGGCCCTCAAAGCCTGAATCACCAGCCTCCTAATCTTGGCTGACCCTCGACTCCCCTGTCGGGACTCCGTGCTCGGGCCGGCACCTTCCCAGCGGGAGAGTCTGTAGGGATTCGTCAGGTGGGCTCGGTCTGCGGACGCCAGCCGGAGGGGCTGGGCAGTGACTCCGGGAGCCACGACGGCTGGGCCCCGGTGCCGGGCGGCCAAGCCCTGCTGGGGCTCGGGGAGGTTCGGCAAGGCCCTGCCGATCTGAGTCTTCCGTCAGTTCCTGCTGAGCGGGACTTTGCCCCCCACCCGCTTTTAGAAAGCATCGCCCTGCCGCTAGCCAGGAGAATGGACGCAGGGGCGAGGCCACAGGCCAGGAGGGGCAAAACGTCCAGGAGGGAGGGGACAGGACTCCGTGGGCAGGAGAGACCAACCCAAGAAGCTGAGCCTTTCATCAAGGAGATTGGGAGGTTGCTGTCCACAGTGGCGGTGGGATCACTTGCCAATGACCCAGCAAGTCCACTTGCCCCACAGAGATGAGCGTCCAGGGCCCCAGTGGGCACTCAGAGCGGTGGGGGCAGGTACCGCGGCCTTGACCGTGATGGTTGCAAGCTGTAGAGGACCGAGCATCCCTGAACAGCGGCGCGGATGAATAAATCCCACACGACCGCGCCTGCTCCCTGCAGGGACTGGGGACAGCCCGAGGCCTGGAGTTCCAACAGGCAAGAGTGGTCCCAGGCGTCAGGGGTTAGGGTGGGCCCGGGGGTGGAGAGTGGGAGGGGTGCTGGGGGCTCTGGGGCCATTTCCGGGACTGGTAGATTTCTGGTTCGTGCCTGAGTAGTGGCTCTGCGGGGTGCTCCGTGTCCCAAGTCACCTTCCTGTATGTTGGCTACACTTTAAAAAAAAAAATCAAGGAGTTATATTTAAAGGGGGTGCCCCCAGGTGAGCCCCCGAACCCCACAGTTACCTGGAGCCCCAGCTCCCCCTGGGTTTTGAAAGTTGACAGTTTTATGGGTGGGAGCTGTCCGCCTGTCGCCACGGAGGCTGGGCTCAGGGTCTCGCTGGGCTAGGGGAGGCCTGCATTCAGGTGAGCTGGGCGCCAGCACCCGGCCTGTGTGTGTGCGCACGCGCGTGTGTGTGCACGGGTCTACGCGTGCACGTGTGTGCGTCCGTGTGCGGTTTCCACAATGCACGCAATTGCCTGTAAAGAAATGGACATGTTCTTTAGAAAGAGGATGCTTTTTGGAATTTCAATTGGCTGTCTTAACAATGTCTGTTTAATTAGTGTGTTTTGAAGGGGAAATGAAGGAAAATTATAATTCATCTGAGAAAATGGTTGTACGTGCTCAGCTCTTCTATCGGGTTTTGGAGGAGCCGCCCCGGGTCCAGCAGAGCTGGTGCCCAGAGCCATCCAGGCCAGAGGAGGGAGGGAGCCGCTGTGGCTGGAAGGGGTCCGGGAACTCGAGGACAAGGGTGGGTAGGCTGGTGCGCTCATCGGGGGCCGGAGGAGCGCTGGGCACGGGGGCGCGACGGGCAGCAGGCCCAGCCCCCCACCCCCAGCTCATGGTAATCTGGGAGCCACCGTGGTGGCAGCACGTTTCGGGACAGAAGGAACGGGGGCCTACTGGAGACCTGGGTTTGAATTCTGATTGCTTCCCCGTTCTCCACCAGAACTCGCCTAGACTCGGCTTCCTTATTTGTAAGATTTGCAAAAAAGCTGGTGCTGAGAGTGAACAAAATCAATCAATGAGCAAGAAAGGGCTTCCCAAGCGTCGGGTCCCGGAGGAGCGTGGCCACGACACACCTGGAAGGTCCCAGGGGCAGCTCTCCGTCCCCCGAGGGCCGGGCCTCTGCCGGGCTCGTCTGCATCCTCCTGGCTCGGTGAGGCGGGCGCGTGGGGCTCGGTGCTCGAGGCTGTGTTGTGCACAGCCGGGTCCCCTGTGGTCTCCCTGAACCCCGCTCCCCACTGAGGCCCGCCCCCCGAGGTGGTCCAGGGAGAGCCCTGCAGGCATGTCCTGTCCGCCCGGCCCGTTCCCAGGTCTCCCCACTGGCCCACGCCCTTCCCGAAGGGTCTCCACTCCTCCCGCCCCCCCGCCCCCCCACCTGCCCTGGTGGCTTTGGCCTGGGCTGGGCGTGGGGAGTCCCGGGCTCCTCCTCCCCCCACCCGTCCCCTCTGCTCCTCGGGCACCAGCCTGCCCGAGGGAGCCAAAGGGCCGCGGGCAACTCTTGCCCAATACATTCAGGTGTCGGGTCCTGTAGGAGGAGGTGGTTCAGGGGAAAAGGTGTGGGGGCCCCATATTCCAGAAGAGCCTGCAGAAGTGGGGTCCATGAGAAGCACCTCCACAACGCCCTCGCTGTCCAATGAGGCAGCAGCTGCCCTTTCCTGGGTGCCCACCAGCCGGACAAGGGCTGGGCCCCGTCCTCTTGCTCACCAGAACTGTCACCACCCCTTGGGGAGGACAGGGAGACAGACACACTGGCCTCCTGGGCACCCCTATTCGTGACCATCTGGCCCTAGTTCCCAAATGTTCCCACAGCCCCTTTCCTGCTCTGAGGGGGGCTTCCTGCGGGGCGAGGCCCCAGGGTGACAGCAAGCATGCCCCCCGCGGTGGGCCTCCTCAGCCCGCGCCCCCGCCCTGCCAGCGTCCGGCAGCTGTGACCGGGGGCCGGCATGCCCACCGGCCCGGTCTTGCCCACTCCCCGCCTAGGCAGCTAGCTCGGCCAAGCGCTGTGTGCCCACGGGGTCCGCACAGCTGCCTCCCGGGCGCTGGCTTCCCTGCTCCCCATTGTCGGGCACCTGGGAGGGCTCCAGCTCATGGCAGGATGAATAGTGTTGCTATAACCATCTTGGCACAAGCTGCCTCTTTCCCCTCCCGATCACGTTATTTCCCTCTTGCAAGGGTTTGGGCGCTTTCCCGAACATGTTCTCTTATGCACCCAGGAGCTGGCGGGGTGCCTCCCAGGAGCTGGCGGCCACCCAGGCGGCTGAGCCCTGGCCTCTTGCTTCCGATGAGACCGCCCTGGGAGCCAGGGGCCTCTCCCTTCACTTTCAGCGTGTGTGTCCAGCTCCGTGCCCGGGACTGGCTCCACACGAGACTTCCACTGGGCGGGGACCCGCATCCCCATTTCACAGATTCGGATGTCGAGACTGAGACGGTCAGCCAGCCCATCGATGCAGCGGGAGGGAGCTGAGTGTGACCCAGGTTGGTCTGAGCGGAGGCCAGGGCTACTGACCAAGGGTCCTCAGGACCCCTTCTGGACCCACAGTGTCCCGTGTCCGTCCCCAGGCGTCCACTCCGGTTTCTTTGTTGCCCTGTCCTGGGGAGTGTGTCTGCAGCTCCCTGTTCCCACGTGCTGTCGCATCTCCCAGACGCCTCGCAGGGCTCATGGGTCCTTGCGAAGCCAGGAGGAGCCTGCCTGGGCCGCCTTGGGCATCTTTGCCAGCTCCAGGATGATCCCTGAGGGCCACAACCCAGCCCCCTGATGTGCATGTGCTGTCTGGATGTCAGCCACGTGTGGAAGGCCGTGGCTTCCTTTGTCCCCACAGGCCTTGGCTGGAGCTAGCCAGTTAGGCAGATAGATGCACAGTGGGTCAGACAGACAGGCGGGGGGTGGAAGTGAAGGAGGACACGTTACAGAAGCCTCTGGGAAGGAGGCACGTGAGCCGTGTCTGAGGGGAGAGGGCAGCTGACCTGCGTCCCACGCCCTGGCTGCGTGTCTGCCAGGTAGGGGAGCCTCTCCGTGACAGCTCGCTCCCGGGAAGGACACGGCAACCTGGTCCCCGTCCTGCACCCGTAGCAGGCATGACTAATCAAACACCGGTCTTCTCCTGCTGAGCCTGGCGCCCAGCCCTCCTCCCGCAGCCAAGACCAGCTGATTGCCATTGGCACGGAGGCCAGCCTGGCCAGCCCGGCCGGGGTTCCTACTGGAGTTCTTACTGAAACCCAAATTCATCGCCCCGCCAGTACCAACGGAGTAGATGGAGAGCTACGGCTTGGGCTCCTTCTCTGCCTGCCCCTCCCACCGGCCAGCCTGCTTTACTCACAGGACCCTCAGAGCTGGCTGGCCCCAAGGAGCTCGGTGTTGCCTGGTACCTTAGTTTCCCCTTCTGAGAAACGAGCGTCAACAGGACCAAGGGAAACCTGCATTTTTTTTTTTAAGATTTTTATTTATTTATTTATTTGATAGACAGAGATCACAAGTAGGCAGAGAGAGAGAGAGAGAGAGAGAGAGGAGGAAACAGGCTCCCCACTGAGCAGAGAGCCCGATGTGGGGCTCGATTCCAGGACCCTGGGATCATGACCTGAGCTGAAGACAGAGGCTTTAACCCACGGAGCCACCCAGGTGCCCCCAAACTTGCATTTTTCACAAGCAGGTGCAGGGCTCTGGGGATAGCACAGTCGGTCAGGCCCGTGGGCCAGCTGGGGGCTGACCCACACCCAACCACCCCCTCCACGGGAGATATCTTCCCCAAGAACAGGTCCCGCCCGGGTTAGGGCAACCCCCCCCCATAACAGTCACAGCCCCACGGTGTTTCTCCAGGGCTCTCCCTGGGGGGACGGTCCTCAGGTTTCGTTCCTGTGGATGCCACGCTGCCCCTTGCTGGGTGGGGCCCGGCTGGTCCTTTCTAGACCTTTCCTCCCCTTGTTCCACCTGCTCCAGTCCTGTCTGACTGAGCTGCAGGGCCCCCTTGCTCTGGGTGGTCCCCCCGAGCCCTTGGTCACTGGGCCTCGTCAGCCCAACTAGGGGCCCAGTGTCCGTCACCTGTCTCCAAACAGCTCCGTCAGTGAAGGGTGTGCTGGGTGCTGGGTCGAGGCCCAAACAGAGCCCCTGCTTGGTTTGCCGAGCCCTTGGCACACCCTTGGGAGGTTGAGTGACCGACTCTAATCTGTCCACTCGGGTCTGAAACTCGGTTCTGCCCCTTCGAGCTGTATGAATTCGGGCGATTGCTCAGCCTCTCCGGGCCTCTTTTCCTTCCCCTGTGAAATGGAGAGTCGTGCACCTGCCTAGGGCATTGGGAGAATCATGTGGAACCAAGAAAATCAGGCCCAGAACAGACCCTTCATGAGGATCGCGTGCCGGAGACACAGGGACAGCCCTCCCCGGAGCCCGGGTTCAAGGGGTCCTGAGCCGCCGTGTGCCACGCCGGGCCCGGGTCTGCGGTGGGGGCTGCCGTTAATGGTGGTACCTCCCCCGACAGCCCTTTCTCCTCCACGGGGCCTGCAGACTGTGAGCTCGGGCGCCAGGATGTGCTCTGTGCGGGAGCCGCCGCCCCGGCCGCCTCCCAGGTGGGGCCCCCCCACCCGCCGGCTGTGGCTGCCCACAAGCCACCTCCACCCGCCAGCTGGGCCACACACAGCCCATGCTTCCCCCACTGAAAGTCAACAGACCCATTTTAGCAAACGTGGAAGCCACAGGAAAGCAGAAAGTTGTAAACAAAGTTTCCTGAGGTCCCCTCCCCACCTCTGACCTCCAGGAGCCAGCACCCCGGCCGTCGGTCCTGGCCCCACACCCAGGTCTCTACCCTCCTGCCGACCTCCAGCCCGGCTCTTGTGGACGCCTGTGTCTCAGAAGGGGAAACTGAGGTGCCCACAGACCTGCGGGGGCGGGGTCCGGTGGTGTTCCCGGTGGGCCGCGGCCCCTGGGCATGAACCAGGGTCTGCCTGAGCCCCGCCCGGGGGTCCTAGCCATGCGGGGCCTGAGCAAATGCGTGGGTGATGTCTACAAAGAGGAGAGCCAGGGCGCCGTCCAGGCTCTCCCCGAGGTTCATACTGGAGGCTGGCCAGAGACGCAGACGAGGCGCCCCCTTTTCCCGGGCGCGAGGCTGGAGCCTTCCCCTGGGAGCCCGGTGGGCCCAGCTGCTGGGGGGCCTGTCTGGTACCCGGGGTTTCTCCAGGGCCAGGGCAGAAGCAGAGGCAGCGGCTTGGCCGGCAGGATCGCAGGCATAAATCACCCCGGGCAGCGGGCCCGCGGCGCCCCGACCTGGCGGCCCTCCTCGCCCCCACCTTTCCCGCCGCCCTCCGCCCCCACTGCTCCCCTGGGCCTGCCTTCCCAGCTTGATTAGCCGCTGGCTTGTGGACGGGGCTGTCTTCCAGGTGAACATTCCTTAGAAAAATGACTTCATTATCACCTTGGGCAGCTTGGAGGTGGGGGAGGGACGAGTGTGGCCCGGAGGGGGCAGGCGGCGCAGACGCCACCTCCCCGGGCTCCTCCAGCAGCTGGGCCCTGGGTGGCAGGAAGGCCTGGAGCCCGGGCGGCGCACAGAGACCCCCACCCCGGCGGGCCTGACGGAGACAGATCTGTGGGCCCAGGGGCTGCAGGGGAATATTACATTATGATAACAAATCACTCTGCTGATTGGAACTTAATTATGTCTCTTTTATCTTGGTGACAGTCACGCACCTGGGCTCGAGGCCGGCTGGGGCGGGGGACTCAGCCCCTGGGGATTAATGTACCCGAGCCCTCCCCCACCGGGAAGAAGCCAGTGCCGCCCCTCCCCCTCTGTGGGGCAGGGGAGACAAAGGGGACTTCTCCTGCCTGAGAATCCCCAGTCACCAGAGTCTTGACAGGGTGGGGCGGGGGGTGGACCAGGGAGGTTTGGGGTGATGGCGGGGTCCCTGTCCAGTCCTACCCAAGCAAACCCAGAGGGCACACTGACCTCGGTCCGACTCCAGGGCCCTGCCACAGTGCGGGGGCCTGACCCCTGCAAGTGAGCAGCCGCAGGGTCGTAGTCGGCCGCTGACCGTGGACCGGCCCCGGCATGGACGAGGTCCTATCCTGGGGCAGCGGGAGGCAAACAAGGCCCCCTATCAACGTTGGCCTTCCAGGCGGGGAGGAGAACTCAGCCGGCTCCTGCGAGCCCGGGGAGGGGGGGCAGGACAGGACAGCGGGGCCCGGCCAGCCTGGGTGAGCTGGGGGGGCCGCTGGGCCTCCCCGGAGCCCAGGCCGACGATGGCCAAGTCCTGTTCCGAGAGCGGAATTCTGCGAATGATCACCTTTCTGAGGGTGAGCGTGCCCTGTGGATTTTTCTGGAATGGCTTTGATTTGGGAACTATTGTCCCGGGAACCAGTGACAACCCAGTATGCTGAAGTTTGGGTTGTGATCCTGGGGTGGCTTTTCCCAGCCCGGGGTGAGGTCAGATCCCGGACTCGCGGGGAGAGGGGGGTCCTGGGTGAATGGCAGGTCCCTGGGCAAGTCCTGGGCCTTCCGGGGCCTCGGTCCCCACGCCTGGAGCATGGGGCAAAGACCATGAGCCCCCAGAGCTGGCGCGAGGCCGCGTGGGGACACGTATGTTTTCAGTCGCTCGCCCAGCTCTGGGAGGCCCTCAGCCCGGCTGGGGCCCAGTGCTCCACGACGTTATTTTAAACTCCTCCTCTCGACCTGCCAGGGCCCAGTTATCGGTCCCTTTGGACAAGTGTGGAAACTGAGGCCCAGAGTGGCGACGTCACCTACCTGAGGGCACACAGTTGCCAAGTGGCAAAGGCCAGCTTTGAGCGGGGGAGTCGGGCCCCGGTGTCTGCTCCGGAGGGAGGCTCTCTGTCCGCGTATCTGGCTGAGAGCAGGTGCCCCACACAGGCAGATGCTGTCGGTCCTGTCATCGTTTAGATGACCACGGGTCATTAATCAGACAGCAGGTCTTGTCTGTGCGATAATGCTGAAGGGGTGTGCATTTGGACTCGACAGTATGGTCCCCACGCTGGGCCCAGGACATACCCCGATCACTCCAGCATGACTCAGGCCAGGGGGGCTCCTTTGTCCCCAACTGGAGAAGCTGGGACTTGGGGGCACGTCACCCCCGGAGCTGCCTAGGGCCCCGGGATGGAAGCCTGAGGGCCTGTCCCAGCACGGTCCCTCGAAGCCCCCGGCTCCAGGCTGTGCGTGGGGTCCATCTCCGCCTTCGCCTAAAGGCTGCCGAGGGGGACGGCAAGAGGTTGCCTTGTGACGGGAGCGCTGACCGACCCTGGCGGAAGGAACGGCGTTTCATAGATGGGCGGACAGCTGCTGAGTCGCCGCCCAGGGGGATCCGTCAGCCCAGGCACTGATGGCAGGAGCCGGCAAAGGTGTCATTGCTTTGGAGACAGGGAGAGGGTGGGGTAGGCCTCTGTCTTCCACCCAGTTCCCGGCAGGGAGAGGCCAGGGAGGCAGTTCTGTTCCCTTATGAGTGTGCGTGGGTTCAGCGTGTGTGTCTGTGGGTGTGCACTGCAGGCGTGAGCATGCTTGGGATGTACGTGTGGGCCCGTGGGATGCTTGCATACCTGTGTTCCCCGGTGGCCCCATGCCAACACGACTTTCCGGCCGGGATCCGTGCTGTGGTCTGACCGCTCGTGCATTTGAGAGTTTGCTGGCTGAGCACAGACCTCCGGGACCCGGAGGCAGGACGCTGAGCCGGACGGGGAAGCCCAGCTCTGCCATTTGCTGGCGGCCGGATCCCAGCCCCGTCCCTCTCCCACGAAGGCAGTGCTGATGGCAGAGCTGGTGTCCCGGGCTGGTTGTGACGCTTCGTGGAAATTCCCAGAGTCCCCAGCACCTGCGGTCACCCAGGGCTGCGCGCCGAGTGCGTGTGCTGGGAATGGGGTGTTAGGGCTCTCCTGAGAAGCAGAAGAACGTGTGTGCGTGCGCGCGCGCGTGTGTGTAGAGAGAGGGGAGGGGTTTAGTATGAGGCTCCTGTGACTGTGGAGGCCGAGAAGTCTTGTCCTCTTCTGTCCACGAGCTAGGGCCCCACAGCCGGTGGTGTAAACTCCCAGGGCCCAAGAGCCCGCAGCACCCTCTCAGCGGGTGGGAGAGCGAGCGAGCGCCTTTGCCCCGTCAGCTGATTCCGGCGCTAATCTCACCCGGAAGCACCCTCCAGACACACCCCGATATCTGGACACGCCGCGGCCTGGTCACGTGGACGCAGGAAGCGAACCACCGCGAGGGCTGGTTGGACGCGGGTGTGCAGACGTGTGTGAGCACACCCACTCCCCTGGGGGCGCCGCGTGTTTGCACTTGAATGTACCGGGGCAGGTCAGTGTGTGTGCGCTTCTGTGCCTGTGGGCTCACCCCACACAGGCAGGGGCGTACGCGTGCTTGTGTATTTGCCTGGGCGCCCGGGCATAGCCACGCTGCGTCTCTGGGGACTGCTGGTTGTTGGTGTCATTCCTGCTGCTTGGCTCTGGGACGGCTCTGGGGGCCGGGCCGTCTCTTGGTGGGCTCCAAGATACGCGGGCTCGGGGTCCCCGGCTTGACGGCCGTCCTGCTGGGCCTCCACCTGTGCAGTGGGGACACAGACACAAAAAAATCACGGGTGCCCAGGGACCCGGAGCTGCATCCCCAGCAACCCCGAGGAGGCCCGGCAGCCCACGGCAATCCCCGATGCCCACCATGGCCCTTTGCCGAGGAGCAAACCAAGGCCCTGCCCGGGAAGGCAGTGTGACCTGTCTACTCTGCAGCTCGCCGTGTTAAATTTGCTCCTGACGCACCGGAGCGCTCACTCTGAGCCTGTGCCCAGCAGTGCGTCCCAGCCAGCAGCCCGGCCCGGTGGTGGGGGTGAGATCGGCCCCGAGAACCGACCCTGCCCCACGGAGGCACTGCCTCCCCATCCCGGCCGTAAGAGGCAGAAGCAGCAGCAGCGAGTGAGCAGCCCTCCGGAGCCCCCGCGTCAGGACCAGACAGGCCCAGGTTTCAGTCTGGGCCAGGGGGCTTTGGGCAATTTGCTTCTCCATTCCGTGCCTCGGTTTCCCATTCCCGTCTAGGGGCCTGGTGTGAGTTTTGTGGACGCTTCCAGGGGGAGGCCCCGGCTCCCTGCTGGCTCCTGCCTCCTCGGAGCACCCAGGGCGGATCCAGATTGTTCCCCAGGCCCCAGACTGACTTGTCTACCATCAGGCCTCAGTGAGATGGCCTTGTCCCTTCAGGGAGGGCAGGGCTCCTTGTCACCTCTGTCACGTGTCCACTCTCTTTCCAGAAGAAAGTGCGATGAGCCTGGCCCGGGGAGGTCACACGGCCCGACCAGGGGCAGGGCTGGGAGGTGACCCGAGCTGCGGGGCTCCCGGGCTGTGCTTGCCCTCCCGCTGGGGCACCTGCTCTGGGTCGAGCCCCAGGCGCCCTGCACTCAGTAGGTGCCCACTTAGCTGGTTGCTTGTGTGCGAGCAGGCGTGTTTGCACGGACATCGGAAGCCAAATCCGTTAGCTCGCAGTGGGGGAGGATTTTGTGCCGACACTGGGATACATCCCTTCAGTCGCTTGTCCAGAAGCAGGTGGACACTGCAAAGAGTCAGGTTCATCGGGAGACCTGCGCGGGGGCAGTGGAGGGACAGGTCAGGTTGGGAGGGGGTGGGGATTCCTCCAGCCCCGACCCAAGCCAAGGGCACCCCCAGGGGAGGCGTGCGGTGGTGCGGGCAGGCCAGGTCAGAGCTGGAGCCCTGTCCCGGGTCGGAGCAGAAGCCACCAGGAGCCCAAATCTGGCAGAGCCGTGGGGCACTGGTAGGACGAGCCCTGGTGTCCCCTGGCCTCAGAGCCCTAACCGGGGGCGGGTCCCCCTCGTGCGTTTCCGCCTCCGGTGGGTTTCTGTCTCCTGCTTCCATTCGGACCCTGCTGGCCTGGACCACAGCCGTCACGCAGGGCCGCCCCCCAGATCCAAAGTGGAGACGAAGGTGTTGGTTAATGCACAGGGAAACTCACCCCGACAAGTGGCCACGGGCCGCCTTCACGTCCAAAGCCCCATGTCCGGGGAGAAGGAGAGCAAGGACGCCCTGGATGGAAAGGGCAGCTTCAGGCCATCTTCGCGCCAGAAGACAACCCCCCCGAAGGCTGGGGCTGTCTCCCCTCCGTCTCCCCTGTGCTGAGAAGACAGGACCGGCGTCAGAACGGCCAAGGGCAGGCAGGAGGTGAGGAAGCGGACGAACTCCCCTCCCAGGAGTGCCGAGAGGGGAAGGACTTGATGTGATACGTCGTGTTCGTATCAGGCTCGGGGCGACCTCTGGAACCCTAGCCCTGGCTGGAAACGGAGCTTCGGGGTGATTCTCTGGGGATAGTTTTCACAGACATCTGATCCCTGAGGACGTGACCCCGCGAGACGGAGGCGGGCGCCCCGGGTGGAAGTCTGGCTTCCGCTCCTCACGCGGCGGCCGTCACCGGGAGGGAGACATGTCTGAGCCCAGAGCCCCAGTCTCCCCGACTGGGTGGTGTAAGCTGCAGGTGTGAGCCTTCAAAGAACTCCGGCGCGGAAGCCCAGTCCGTGGGACCATGGAGCGGCCGCCTTGCCGGGCCGGGTGGGAGGTGGGGGCGTCTCAGTGAACCCCCAGGCCACCGCGGATCGGGCTGGTGGCACCCGGCTCGGGCACGCAGAGGGGCCGTGGGTCACCGAGCCCGGCTCGCCCCACACCGGCCACGGGCGTGCTGTGTGCCGCGCCGGGAGCCGGGCAAGACCAGACTGGAGGATGCTCGCACTCAGCTCTCCGAGCCACCCCGCCTTGGAGATGCTTCTCTCCAGGAAAGGCGGCAGCGCTGTGAGGCTAAGTGGGCAGAGAGGAAGATGGCTGGGGGGGCCTCTCCATGGGGCCCTCGCGGCGAGGAGGAATGAAAGGGCAGCTTGGCCCCAGCGTGGCCGTCAGACACGGGACAAGCAAGTGCCTCTCCCGAAGACCACTGGTGAGGGCCTCAGCAGGGTCCTTTCCAATATGGCGCCTGAGGCCACCTCTTCCTGGATCTGTCCCCAATACACTGCCTCGTTCCAAACCTGAGCAAAGCCCAGGGCCCACCCCCATCATCCTCTCCTGTGTGGCTTCGCCCTGTGCCCACCTGGGGTCCGTCCGCCTCGGCGGGGCTTTGTGATGACGGATGAAACTCAGCCGGTGACCCCAGACCCACTGGGACCGGAGAGCACGGTCTGTTCTCCCAGGAAGGAGCTGGAGTCTCGGCAAGGGCACCTGAGCCCTGCCCCCACTTGCGGAGCACCGGCCCCACCTGCTTCCCGTGCTGCTGGAGGCCAATATCCGAAGGGTTGGTTTCAGCCAGGCCTGGAGGGGGGGGGGGGCTTGTGCTGTGACTCAGGGTCCTCCAGAGACAGAACCAGGACGGTGTGCATAGAGAGAGGAAAGCATTTCTTACAAGGAGTTGGCACACCAGGTCATAGAAGCTGCAGTGTGGGCCAGCAGGTGGAGACCCAGAAGAGCCAATGGGGCAAATAAAGTGTGAAGGCAGACACGGGGGAATTCACTCTTACTCAGGGAGGGTTGGTCTCTCTCTCTCTCTCAACAAACAAACAACAAGACGCGCCTTCAACTGATTAGATGGGGCCCACCCACATGCTCGAGGGCCATCTGCTTTACTCAGTCCACAGATTCAAGTGTTAATCCAGAAACGCCCTCACAGAAACAGCCAGGGTAATGCTTGACCAGCTGTCTGGGCACCCGCGGCTCACCCAACTGGATGCATAAGGTTAACCACGAGGTTCGTCATGGTGTTTCTGTCCACATTTCCCTCTTCAGTGAGACCAAGGCCTCTTCCTGTGCCGTTTCTCCCTGGGGCTGAGTCCACAGCACATACCGAGGGCTCCCCCGCCTGCCTCACCGGACCGCCTCGTACAACCACGGAGAGTACTTTCTGATGAGGACAACTCTGGACCTTTGGAGGCTCAGCCCACCCTGCCGTGAGTGCCTTTGTGGACACCCCGTGGACTCGTAGCCCCAGTGCCCATGAGGACAGGGGCTCGTGGCTCATCCCAGCCAGACTACCTAGGTATGTGTAGACGGAAATGCCACCCCCCAATCAGGGGCCAGCTGGGAGCCAGCCTGCTGGTGGGGGTAGGTGGGGGTGGCTGGCCCCTGCTTTGGGGCGGAGTTCTTCCAAAGAGCAGGCCAGGCAGACAGAGCCCGAGCTGCAGTCCAGTCCACTTCTCCCCATAGCCACTCCACTGCCTGGGCCTCAGGGTCTCCCCATGACTATGTCTTGGAGTCCTCTCGGGGCTCCCTGCCCACATGCCTGCTCCCACATCTCCACCCGACAGCCCGAGCAGAAGTTCACACCTCTTCCTTCAAAATGACCCTCTACCTCTCCTCCAAAACCTTCCATGGCTCCCCAGTGCCCTCAGAGAAAACCCAGATTGTACCACGTGACTAACCAGGCACCATGGGACCTGGCTGTGCACCCCCAGCCACCCCTGCTACTCAGCCACCTAGCGAGATAGAACCACTTGCTGCCGAACCCTGTCCTCTCCGGGTCCCTGCTCGGGCTGTCCTTGTGCCTGGTGCACCCTTCCCTGCTCACCTGACCCACCTCTCATCCTTTAGGCCTGGCGCTTCCTCTAGGAAGCCTTCCCGGGCTCCGCAGGCCAGTTAGGGGCCCCCGCTCTGAATGCAGGCTGTCCCTAACACACTGGATGTGACCCCCACGTCCCTCCTCCCAGAGCGCGAACTCTGCAGGGCAGGGCCTGCACCTGGACCGTCCATCCCAGGGATGTGGGAGGGGTCAGCAGACGTGAGCCCCAGCCTCCCGGTGGAGCAGCTCACGCGGCGAGTGACAGCGGTCTCCGAGGCTCCTCTTATCGCCGGCCGCAGTCCCAGATCTGCTCGTATAACACGTTCGAAACCCTCAGCTTTGGACCTGGAGATGGCAGGTTTCCAGGGCACCCCAGAAGGGACAGGACACAGGAATTGTGGAGCTGGCCTCGGGGCTTTTCCAGGGACAATACAGGTGTGCCTTCTTTGTGCACGTTCTTTAGAATACGGACCTGCATATCGGTGGGGATGCCGCTGTCCCAAGAGTCACGCTCCCCGCTCTCCGTGCCGGGCAAACACCTTCTGAGGGCATCCTATGTCCTCCTCTAGAAGAAGGGCTGCCCCCAGCGGCCTGAGCCTCCCCAGGGGCCGCATTCCGCAGGGCACGGTGCTCTGTTCGGAGCCCGGGGGCAGGCAGGGCCGTGGGGGCGACGGGTCCCCGTGCAGACATTCCCGGCAGCGCCAGCCCCGTGAAGTGCTGGGATCCTGGCTCGGGAGTCGCCGTGTGACTGTCCCCAAACCCAGCGGCCGGCCGGCACGGAAACGTTGCGTCTCCCAGTTCCGGAGGCGCGAATCTAAAATTGAGGGGCTGCGGCGCTTGTGCTCCTGGGGAGACCCACGGGAAAGGATGTCTCTTCTGGCTCCTGGGGTGCCGGCGACCGTGGGTGCTCCTCGGCCGTGGCCGAGCTCTCTCTGCCTCCGTGGGCATGTGCCCTTCTCCCCATGTGTCCCCACATGCCCATTGTCTTTTAAGGACTCCGGTCCTATTGGCTTGCACCTTCGCTGAGTGTGTCTGCGATGAAGGACCTTGTTCCCACACCTGGCCACGTGCTGAGGGGCGCGGAGCAGGAGGTGGGGGTGAGGACCAACGTTATCTTTTAGGGGAGGGACGGAATTCAAGCCCTAAAAAGTGACTGTAAGGGTCAAAGCTCTCATGCTCGTAAAAGGCCTTGCCTCGGGCCTGGCTCACTGTTGGTAACCCCCAAGGGTAGTGTAGGGTCTGGGCCCTCAGCGGGCCATGGGGCTTTACCTCCTGGTGGAGGGAGTGCCCGGCCCCACAGGTGTGGGGCGTCTGCTTCTGAGAGGCCTCCCCCCGGCCCCCAGCACCAGGATGAAGGCTGGGCCGCCCACTCGGCCCTCCTCGGTCAGCTCCCAGAGTGCCATCTCGGGGGAGGCCCTGCCCATGGGCGGCTGTCCCCCCTGGGTGCTTCAGGGCCCCAGCGAGAGCCGGGCACCAACTCTGGGGGCAGGAAAGTTCCAGACCACCGTCTCTGCAGGAGCGGCGAGGTCTGCAGGTGGAGGGGTGACGGGGTGCCCAGGCCCGGGGAATTTGAGGATGACTCCTTCCCACAGAGTCAGCCCATTGAGCTCGGCCTCCCCCAGCCCAGGAGAACAAAGCCCCAGGCCCCTTCTATCTTGGCTGTTGAGGTCCTGGAGGGGGGAGCAAACAAAGGCTTCCTCCACCCCCTTCACCTCCCGGCTCACTCTTTTCTTCCCTTTATCATGCGTTTTAATAGGGTCAGACCAAGATGGATGGTCCCGCACCAGGAGAGGGGCAGGCCTGTCCTCCTGTCCTCCTGCAGGCTGCCAGGAGGAGGCGTCACACGGGCAGCGGGGGGTGGGGGGGTGGGTAGCTGAAAGCAACTGGTCCTGCCCCCGAGTGGGCTTGTGGGCGCAGGGCAGCAGCGTTCTCTCCCTCTCCCTCGGTCAACATGTGGGCCCCCCCAGTGTGGGAGGGGCGCAGGGGACGGGCACCCCGGCTCCCACTCTGGCCCGAAGGACAGGAGGCGGCCGCCGGTATTCGCAGGTGAGCCTCCGCTCTGTCTTTCGCTGATCCGAGTGCACATTCACGCATGACCCGTTCATCACCCCCGCCTTTCGCTCGGGGCCCACGACTCACTTCCTCCGGGCTGGAGCCGCCGGCCACGGGCTGTGCCTCCCCCCACATGGGCCCGCGGACTCTCCACAGCCCAAGGATATGGACGTCACCTTCCCATTTCACAGACGGAGAGACTGGGCCGCTGGGGGCAGCGGCAGGGTCAGGAGGAGCTTTGTCCCGGCGAGGGGCCCTCCCTGACCCCCAGCCCCTTGGGGCTCCCTCCGCCCTCGCGAGGGCCCTGAGCCGCAGCAGGCCCACCAAGCACCAGCTCCCCGCTTCGGGCATCCGGCAAGCGGGGCTTGGAACTGGCCACTCACGTCTGCAGGCCAGGCCAGCCCTTGCTCAGGTACAGAAAGTGCTTTGGAAATGTAAAGGTCTCCCTCCGGGGGTTCAGTTCACGAATTCGCCTTAAAACGTAAACGCAGGGCTCGACGTTTCCGCCCACGAGAGGACGGTCCACCCGCTGCTCCGGCTGGCTTCTCCTCCCAGGGGCCGCTCTGTTCACCACAGCTGAAGACGGGGACCCCCGAAGCCCACCCCCCGAGGAAGGCCAGCAGCAGGTGGCATGTCCGCACGACAGAACGTTACGCAGCCGTAAGAAGGAGGGAAGCACGGACCCGCGCTGCCGTGCGGCTGAGCGTCAGGAACGTCCTCTACCTGGAAGAAGCCGGACCCAGACGGGTCCCTCCTGCGTGAATCCGCGTACCTGGGAAGTCCAGAACAGGCAAATGCCCTGAGATGACAAGCAGACGGGGGCTTGCCGGGGGGCTGGGTTTCGTTTTAGGGCGAGGGAGATGTTCTGAAGTTAGTGGTGGAGGTCGCGTAGCTTGGTCAAGGTAGGAAAAGCCACTGAACTGTACGCTTTAAGAGCATGACATATGTACGTTCATTACACCTCGATTTCAAAAATATATATTAAAAAAAACCCGTAGGGGGGACTTGTGATCAGCCAGGGCCACACCCTCCTCTCCCGCCAAACAGAGAGCAGAGCGGGTCCTGTCCCTGGCGTTTCGGGCATCGGGTGCAGCCGCAGTCCTGGCTCACCTCGAGGCAGGGGGACAGGGTTGGGGAGGGAGAGAAGCCATCTGTCCAGGGTGACTGGCCACTGCCCCTCTTAGCCCAGCTCCTTCATTTTACAGACAAGGGAAACTGAGGCTAAGAGAGGGGTGGTGTCCCCATGACTAGCCCTCGGCCCCGAGCTCTTGCAGGCAGCCTGTGGGTGCCTCTGTCCACCGGGTGCACCTGGAGACCCAGAGAGCGGGTGCCGCCAAGGCTGGATTGCCAACTGTCCCCTGGGTTTGCAGTCAAGTGTTGTGACAGTCCTCTGTCGAGGCAGGGGGGTCAGCCCCCAACATGTAGCAGTGTGAGGCAACAGTGACCATTTCTGCTCTCCCACAGTTTCTGGGGGGCAGGAAGGTGGGGACGTTTGGCCAGGCAGGATGGTTCCCAAGTTGTCGGCTGAGCCGATGTGACTTCAGTGGGACTGCGAGGTCCGCTTCTGAGGGGCGCGTATCCTGGGAACGTGGGCGCTGGCCGCTGGCGGGAGGCCTGACTTCCTCCCCACTGGACCCCTCTCTCCGTGGCCCTGCCATGTGGCGGCCCCTTGTCCCGGAGCCTGTGGCCGACGGAGAGGGCAAGGCGAAAGAGTCGCATGGCACCATTTCCCCTGTGTCCTGCGGGCCCCTCGGGCCGGCTGCATTCAGCGTGGGAGGGCCACGAAGGGGGACACACCCTGAGGCAGGGTCACAGGCATCATCTGGGAGGTGGCCTGCCACCAGCACGAACTCACGGTTAAGCTGAACACCTAAATCACCTGGAGTTCATGCGTGCAGCCTGTGCCGCCCTCTGGCATCGCCGCTCTTCGTCCCCACAAATCAACTAATTCCCCGGGAGGACGCCCGTGGCACTGAGCCTAGGGAACATCTCTCCACCTGAGGCCACATTTTTAAAGCTGCCTGACACGGTCTCTCCAACAGGGAGGAAGGCCGGCACCCCGAGAAAGTCTGGTCCCCACGCACCTGTGACGGCGTGCACAAGGGTGGCAGACGTCGTGCCCCCCCAGGCTAGGTGTCGAGGGAGGACCAAGACCATGAAAATAAAGAGTGCCCACAGACCGATAAGAAGACGGCCCACTGCGGCTCCGCACCGGCCCCCGGGGCCCTCGGCCCTGCCTGCCATGCCGCTCTGTGCCCTTGGAGGCTGACCCTGCAGATGCAGTCCACAGCCCTGTCCTCCAGCCCCAGGGGCAGCAGCAAGACACCGTCAAGGTGCTGACGGCTCTCTGCTAGGTCGGCCCCTGCCAGGTGCCCCTCCCCCAGCCCTCTCTGTCTCCAGGTTCGGGTCCCGTGCCCTCCCCGCTGCCCCTTCAAGCCTAGGATGCTGAGCATCCCCGTCCCCTGGCCCCGGGTAGGGCCCTACCGATACTCACTCTGGGGAGGATTTCTCAAGTCACCCGGCTTGGGACTACGGACGTGGGGAGCCCCCACTGATGTGCATCCCAGAGAAGGGGCAAAGGACAGTGGACAAGGTGCTCTCGCGAATTCTGTCTTTCTGTGAAAGAAAGCCGGGTTCTGATCGGGGTTGTGGACAACGTGAAATAGTCCCATAGCCTGATCGTAAGGGAAATGCGCGCTGAAACCCCGAGATCACACACACACACGCGCGCGCGCGCGCTCACACCAAGACTACAGCGGAAGTGGGTGGCCGGTCCCTCCCTGGCCTCACCAGGCTCTACAGGCTGGACCCCCGGTCATCCAGCAGCAGATGTCAAGCGCGGCGAGGAGCAGGCCTCTGACCACTGGTCCAGGGCCAGGGAGTGATGAGCCGAGACTCAGAGAGACGCAGAGGACACTTAGAGGTGCTTAATTCTGGCAAGAGTTAATTACTCTAAATCTGCCTGCCGGACCCCGCAGTAACCGTGGTAAATAATAGTTCGAGTATTTAATGAGACAGAACACATGTGGGATGTAATTTTAACAGAAAAAAAATAGGGTACAAAAGGTAGCTAGAGCATGATCTCTGGATGAAAAAATATATAATATCATATATAAAGTGTATAATAAATATATTTACAGACAAAAGAACTAGCGGAAAGACCAGAGTGTTAATAAGGACCCGTTTTCCGTGACGGGATTATTAGCATTTTTATTTTGTCTCTTATCCTTTACCTTTGTACGTTTTCCAGATTTTCTCAAATGAATTACTCTTTGTTGTTGTTGTTGTTGTTGTTTAAAAAGGAAACAACTTAAGAAAACCCGTGCCGTCGGATCAGATGCATGTAAAGGGCGGCTCTCGGGCAGAAGGCTCGGTGAGCTGAGGACAGCGTCTCACGACAGCGCACACCTGTGCAGGGCACTCCACAGTTTGCTGCTGCCTTTCCCCGGTGTCGTGGCTGGCTCCTGCCTGCCTCGCTGTGTCACCTCGGAGAACTGTCAGGGCTCGACCATCCGTCCGCTCAGACTCAGCGGGGACGCCTCCCCCAGGCTTCTCACCCCCATGCACACCTGCACGCCGCCAATCCTGTCTCCCTGCAAGGGAAGCCAAGGTCTGCGGGGCCTGCGTGCTCTGAGCTGAGCCGACCCCTGGCTGGGACCCCGGTGGAGTGCAAGTCCCGGGAAACCTACACATGGGAGCACTGAAAGTCACAGAAGCAGACAGACGGGTCACCAAGAGCCGAGTCAAGGGGAAGGGCTCAAGATGGGGGATCCACCCCCGTGGCTCCATCATCTGAAAACAAACTTCCTTCGTTACCAACCAGAGACCCCGCAGAGAGGGCACCTCTGCCCCGGGCATGGCCGTGTCCCCGCTGTGCCACCGCGTAGAAGTTCAACGACTTTTCCCTAAGTAGGCACCAGACTCAAGGAACGAATAAAACCAGACCCTTGCCAAACCGTGTCCCCCCAACAGGAGACTCAGGGGGCGGCGAGCCTGTTTGCTCTCCGCGGCGTGCGGCGTGGCCCGAGCAGGCCGTGGGTCCCGCAGGGAGGCCCCATCCCGGCCCCCATTCCCTTCCCAGGCACAGAGGAGTCCCTGCCCCGCCCTCCTCCCTGTCTCCCCCACCACTGCCCATTTGGGGCACACAGCTGGAGCTCATCCAGAAGCTGCGGGCCACCCCAGGCTTGGCAGAAGGGGTAACTGCCCCCCACTGTCCCTGGCACCCCAGCCCAGCCCAGCCCCACGGCCAGACAGGCCTGCTGCTCTGCTTTTGACTTGTCATTGTCGATAACGCCCTATTAAAAGTTGAAAATACATTTTCCTCCTGCCGATCTTTTTCCTTTTCATTTAGCAAACATTGATTTTTCCCCTCCCGCAGACAGAATAGAAATGAAACCACACACGTCTCTTTGGGGTGATTTAGTTGTCAGAGCCGGAGGCAGTGGGCAGACGCCAGGCTCCTCCTGTCACCTCGTCCATGGTCTGGCACCTCGTGACCTGGGACAGTCATTTAGCCGTTCCCCTCCACTGTGCGCCCCCTCTAGGAAAGGGGACCCGCTGCCTCTGTCCTGGGACAGCAGGAGGCCCGATCTGCCATCCAGGGGAGCCTCCCGAGAGGCTCAGAGGAAGGCTTCTGTAAAAAAATCAAGTTCAAAGTTGCATCAACACCAAGCACCATGAAGTGGCAATTATCCAATGAACTTGATTAGTGTAGACAGAACCGCCAGCGTCTGCTCTGCATAGCCCCTTCCGTCAGTCTCCGGATCTCGGACAGCTGCAGCAGAACAAGAGGGAATGTTGGAAGCAAGAGATTGGGCCTCCAGCTGCGCTCCAACTGTCCCTCTCTGTCCCTATGCCCCTAGGTCCCCTGCCCAGGCCTTGCCCTGATATAGGGTCCACTTTAGATAAAGTATGCCCTGATCTCCCTGACTCTAGTTGTGGGGGTGGCAGAGCCTCCCTGGCAGGTCCATGGTGAAGATTTATGGGCTACCCACAGTGAGAGTTCTGGGGAGACTAGGGGAGCAGGTGCTTAAAAGAACAGTGCCCGGGCAGGGTGTGGTGTACACCCACTTGCATCCGAGGCCTGATGCTTCCATCACACTCAGCATGGGCAAACTCATCTATGCCTCAGTTTCTTCATCTGTTCCATAGGGATTCGAACAGCCTTGGTCTCAGACATGCACAGCCCAGGGTGAAGGTGCTCACAGTGATGGTGATGATGATGGTGATGATGACGGTGGTAATTGTGATGATGATGGTGATGGTGGTGATGATGATGATGATGATGACGACGACGGTGATGATGATGATGATGACGACAGTGATGATGGTGGTGGTGTTGGTGGAAATGATGCTGTTGATGGTGATGATGGTGATGGTGATGATGGTGATGGTGATGATGATGACGGTGGTAATTGTGATGATGATGGTGATAGTGGTGATGATGGTGATGATGATGATGATGATGATGGTGATGATGGTGATGGTGGTGTGATGATGATGGTGATGGCAATGATGGTGATGATGGTGATGATGGTGGTGATGATGGTGGTGGTGATGGTGGTAATGATGCTGTTGATGGTGATGATGGTGATGATGATGGTGATGGTGATGATGATGATTATGGTGATGATGATGACGGTGGTAATTATGATGATGATGGTGATAGTGGTGATATTAAATTCTTTTTTTTTAAGATTTTATTTATTTGCTTGTCAGAGAGAGAGAGAGAGAGAGCACAGGCAGGCAGAGTGGCAGCAGAGGCAGAGGGAGAAGCAGGCTCCCTGCAGAGCAAGGAGCCTGATGTGGGACTCGATCCCAGGATGCTGGGACCATGACCTGAGCCGAAGGCAGCCGCCTAACCAACTGAGCCACCCAGGTGTCCCGGTGATAGTGGTGATGATGATGATGATGATGGTGATGATGGTGATGGTGATGGTGGTGGTGATGACAATGATCGTGATGATGATGATGATTATGGTGGTGATGACGGTGATGGTGATGGTGGTGATGGTGGTAATGATGCTGTTGATGGTGATGATGGTGATGGTGATAATGGTGATGATGATGGTGATGTTGGTAATCATGATGATGGAACTCATTATGGTAAAGATGATGATGATATTGATGGAGATGATAAAACGTCTTTCTCGTAGGCTCTCTGTATGGCCAACAAAAGAAACAGCCTTGCCAAACAGCCCCTCCAAAGTGATCCCTCCCCCACTGAAAGGTGGAGTCTGATTCCTCACCCCTTGAATCTGGGCTAGCTTCATAGCTTGCTTGGCTGGTGAGACCTAGTGGAAATGTTGTTATGGGACTTCCAAGTCTAGGTCGGATGACCCATGGACCTCTTAGGACATTCTGAGCGCCCTAAGTTGTGATATAAGATGTCCAGCTGCCCTGAGGCTCTATCCTGGAGAGGCCACCTGTACGCAGTCTGAGTGATGGTCCCAGCTAAGCCCAGGCTTTTAGTTATGCTGGCAAAGAACCACACAGGGAAATAAAGCCATCTTAGAGTCTCCAGACCAGCCTGGCTGCCAGTTGAATGCCACCAAGTGAATCCAGCCAATGCCACCTGGGGCAGGAGGGTTGCCGGGTGGGACCCCTGATGGGCTACCCGACCCAGGCATTGTGAAAGATGGTGAGGCACTACATTGGGGGGTAGCACAGCAGTAGCCAACTGGAGCAGAGTTTCTGGAAGGTTCTGGTGTCAGTCACAACCTAGAGGGGCGTGTGTTTATAGATGTCACAGACCTAGGTCCCCTGCCTGGGCCTTGCCCTGATATGGGGTCCACTTTAGACAAAGAGCAGTGTGGCCCTCTGACTTCTCAGCTTGGGCCAAGGTGGGTGTGTTTTGAAGCTGGGGGTCACAGAGATGTAAAATGCCGTGGGAGGAAGGCCACACGTGGGCCTGGAGAGATGTCAGCGCAGTGTGAACCAGGAACGGCCCCAAGCCCCAGGGGGACACCACCAGTGACCCCAAGCACTCCCGGTCAAGAGCAGGGCAGCACTGGAGGACCAGACATGCCAATGGGCACTCCCCCAGCAGCCCCTGGTGGTCCCCACTATAGCCTGGTACTTTTTCCTGCCGGGCCCTACCAAAGAGGGACCCCCTGGGTGGGTCTTGGGTTTGCTGCTGGGAGGAAAAGAGGAGTGGGTAGAGAGGAGGGAACAGGGCTTTACGCCAGGCCAGAGAGGAGGAGGTGCCAGTGCCCACAAGCACAGGCTGTGGTCAGTCCCGTGCTCACAGAGCCTCAGAACCGGCCCGGGGGAGGCGACTTCCTTTCCCGCTCGATTTATAGAGGAGAGTTTCAGGGGCCGGACCAATGTCACAATCCTGGGCCAGGGTTTGAGCTGGGTCTGCCTGACCCCCAGCCCATGTCCCCCGCGGCTTCCCGGGACCACCTTCCAACAAGTCCCAAAAGTTGACACTTTAAGAGTGATGGGAGCCTTCTGAGCTTTTCTTCCGAGTAAGCCCCCAGGTTTGGGCCACAGTCGGGGAATAACCAAATCCTACCCCTTGGGTGAAGTTCAGAGTCCTCTGATCAGACAGGCCCAGCACACACCAGCAGCACTACTTTATTTTGGGGGCTCAGGGAGAAAATGCAGCCAAGCGCTAGGTGGCCAGCCCAGCCTGTGGCTTGCTATTTGGGGCCGAGGGGCAACTTTTTAACATATACAACCCCCTGCTTGTTCCTGACCTCGGGAGAAAACCAGTCTGTTTCCACTGTTCAGGGTGAGGTTGGTATACATTGCTTCTCTTTTCTGTTTTTTTTTTTTTTTTTTTAAAGTAAACTCTACTCCCAAGGTGGGATTTGAACTCATGGCCCTGAGATCGAGAGCTACGTGTTTCACCAACTGAGCCCACCAGGGGCCTCGTATGTTGCTTGTTTTTTTATAGATTCTCTTTTGAAATTTGAGAAACTTCACTTCTGTAATTTCCTACCTAGTTTTCTGAGAGTTTCTATCACGAATGGATGACGAATTTTATTAAATGTTTTTCTGAATCTTTTGAAATAATCGTATTTTTATAAGAGTTTTCTCCTTTCATCTGTTAATAGGGTGAATTCTGTTGGCTGTCTGTCCAATGTCAAACCCACATTGTGTCCCTGAGATACATGTCAGCTGATCGTTGGGTATCCCTTTTCTATATTGTTGGATTTAATTTGTTACAAATTTGATAAGGACTTACATAAAATCTTTGAAAAAATATTTTGAATAAAATCTTGGATAAAACACTTGAGCGACTGATGGAATTTCTTCAGTGAAATGTTCTGGCCTGTTGTTTCGAGAAGATATTTCATAATAATTCAATTTCTTTCACCGCTGTAGGGCTGATCAGATTTTCTATTCCTTTTTGTGTCAATTTCGTAAGGTCCCTCTTCCAAGAAATGTGTCGACTTTGCCCACGTTGTCTTCTTTCTTAGCATAACGTTGTCCACAGCCTTCTTTCATTAGTATGGGAAGCGTCTGTGCTGATAACCTCTCTTTCCTCCCGACATTGGCGATTTTTGTGCTTTTTCATTTTTTGCCGAGCCTCCTAGCCAGGGGTCCGTCAATTTCCTTGATATCCTCCTAGACCCAGTTTTGGCTCTGTTCATTTTCTCTGCAGTCTCTGTCTGTATCATTGACTTCTGCTCTATATTTCCTTGCTTTCACATACTCTGGATTTAGTTTGCTTTTTTTTTTTTTTAATCATCTTAAGGTATCTTTTGGTCACTAATTTCAGACCTTTCTTTTTTTCCAATATAAGCATTTAAAGCTATAAGTTTCCCTCCCCATACTGCTTTAGCTGCATCCATGAATTTGGGTGTGTGGGTTCATTTTCAGATTGCAAATGTATTGCCTGTTTTTGGGGAGGGCATGTTGGACCCAGGAGTGTCCCCCCTGCCCTCTGGCCCCATGATCCTGGTTCCAGGCGCTGGGAAAGATCTCGGCACTGATGCCGAGAGTTCCCTGGGACGCCGTGGAGAGGATGGTGTCACCTGCTAGACGTCTTTCACGTGTGCCTTTCTCCACCCACCCCACCCATCTCAGACGTCACCCTCCTTCTCAGAAGCCGTCCTGCCACCTCTTCTGTGACCCTGTCATCACCGGCTGCGTGACTCCGTTCATGTCATTGCTCCAGGCCACTGGTCACACCACCTCGTGCCCGAGTCCATTCCTCTCTCTGAACCTGTCTCCCCGTGGGTCAAGGCAATGTCTCGGCCTTCCCAGTTGCCATCGGTCTGTCCTTCTTGGACTTTAGAGGTCTGTCTTGCCTCCTCACCCAGGCTGTGGGTCATTACTATGGTCTGACGACCAGGAAAATATTCTCATTTTCTCTTCAGAGGCAGCCTTACAGAGACCCCATCGCCCCATTGCACAGATGAGGAGTGGAGGCTCAGATGTGCGGGGCGGGGGTCTCATCCAGGCTCCCAAGCACGGGACTCTTCTACAGGGGAGCAGGAAATCCAACACAGACCTGTCTGCGGCCGAAAGCCGAGACATCGCCCACAGGCTGGACATACCCTTGGTGACCACCTGCGCTGTCGGCTTGAGATGGACGTGGAAGCCGCGTGTGTCCTTGGGTTCCTGCTGGGGATGCTGGCAGGGGGCCGGCGAGGGCCGTCCGCAACAGAGGGGATGCCTCCTCCCAAAAAATCCCCGACAAAGGCTGCGATGGCCGAGCAGTGTGGGTGCACGGCTCACGGGAGAAGAGCTGCCTCCTGCCTCCCACTTAGGTGATTGGAGGGAGTTCCCATGTCCTGTTCCAACAGTCAAGCTTTACTTTTTATTAAACCAGGTGTTTGAAGCGTTCGTTCGGATGTACACCAGGCCGTGATCTTAGGTGCTACGAGCGCCCTGGAGGGGGACTGCTAGCCTCCTTCTCAGGCGAGGACACCAGGCCCAGCCAGGCCTGCCAGGCCCCTCGGGCCGAGCCGCAGTTCCCTCCAGCCCCGCCCTGGAGTGCCCTGGAGGATGTGGGTAACTAATGCACCGAGGGGATGCCCTTTGGGCTCCGTGTTGGAGGGAAAAAGCCCAAAGGGACCTCCAGGGTGTCACCCTGGACCAGCAGAGGCCAGACATAGACTCGTGGGGATACCAAATGGCCAGGACTTCTTGGCAGCCCCAGGCGACGAACCTGGAACCTCTGCATGTGCGGAGGGGCAGCTACAGTACTTTCCGGCACCTTCCATCACGGGACCAAAAATACCGAGGCCCATCGCAGGGTCCGCTTGTACGAGATACGAGGCTTAGAGTCTGCACCCTTGGTGAGCCTCAGCAGGTCACACGCCCCTTCTGTGCGCCTGACACCAGCGCGGAGGCTCTGAGCTTTCCACGGCCTCCCAGAGGGTCGTGAGGCCCTCGCTTTCAGGGGGAGGAAATAGGATCAAGCCGACCAAGAAACTCGCCGGAGCCCCAGCGGCCTGCAAGCTGGGCAGAGCAGGGATTCGACCGGGGGCTGCTTGGGAGGCCCAACTCTTTCCGCGCCCCACAGCGGGGCCCCCCAACAGCAGGGCGGAGGGCTGCCTGACCCACAGGAGGGCTGCAGCCCGTCCGGGCACCTTCGCCTGCCTCCCGGGCAGAGAGGCTGAGTCCCGGAGCCTCTCGGGGCTGGTGGTCTGGGCGGAGGGAGGACGCCCACGCTAATTCCCCTTCAGAGGGCCGAGGGGGTGATGGCAGGAGTGACGCAGCCGAGAAATCCTGTTAGATCTTTGCTTAGCTCCCTCGTGCGGAGGGGCCCCGGACAAAGCGGCTCCTGGGCAGCGGCATGATGAAGAGCTCAGGCAGTCAGGGAGGGCCGGCGGCTCGGACCCCCAGAGGCACTCATCCTCTGCGGGCCGGCAGGGAGGGGAGTTAAAAGCGGGGCGGGCAGCCCCCCTCGCTCCGGCGTGTGCTGGAAGCTTCTGGCCTTGGGCAAGCCCCTCCTTTCTTCTGGGCCTCAAGTCCCCCTTTCGGTGGTCTAGGGCCATCATGCTCGCTGGTTCTCTGGGAGGCGGTCTGGACAAGGTGAGGGCACAGGCTTTTCTTGGGGCTCAGGGCGGTGGGGGCTGGGTTGGAGTCGGGGGTGGGGATGTGTCGCGGTCCCCCAGCCTCCTGCCCTGGCCGGCTCAGCCCGGCTCTGCCTCTGGGCACCAGGTTCCTGAGCGCACCTTAGCCCAGCTATGGTCTAAGGCAAGGCCCCTGGCATCTCGAAGCCCGGCTCCTCCTTGTCAAATGGAGCCAATGAGGCATTTGCTTTTGTGAGAGTGGCCGCCGCGAGGCCACCCCCGCCTGAGGGCCGGTCCCCAGTGCTCAGACTCACCGCGCTCCCGGGCCCCTTCACAGCACCTCGGCTGGGTGCGAAACGCCCTTCCAAGCCCGAGCCACCCTATTGCTCCCTACGGAGCGCCTGGTGCCATTGTCCCCACCCCATGCACCCAACTGACCTCCCCACCAGGAGGCTTTGCCCTCCCACGTCCCCTGGCCAGACCTGGCCCATCTCCAGGCCCTTGGAGCGCTGCTCCTGAATACCCAGCCAGAGGACCCAACAATGCCTCCGGGGGCCTCCGACCCCCATCTCCTTCTCCAGGTTTGTGTCCCATCCCCTCCCTGGGCATCACCGTGGGATCTGGCCCATGGGACAGGTGTCCCACCTGCGTGCGACCTGGAGCTAGAGGGAAGAGGGGCCGGGGCTGTGTTCTCCCTCCTCTTGCCACCCCCCCCTTCACAGGCTGCCCTGCTGAGGGAGGGTGACATGTGCAGGGCGCTGGGGTCCAGGGTACCGTCCCACCGCTCAGAACCTTTTGGCCAAGCCCAACCACTCACTGTGTTGGCAACGGACAGCGGGGAACAGATGCCAAGCGGCCTCTGCGTCAGCTTTTAAAACCACTGAAATGATCTCACTTGTCGTTCTGTGGTCCAAATATTTTGGCCGTTTAGACACAACCTTCCGTGCTTGTGGAATAAAGTGTATTATTAATCCCGCCTGGCCCAGTGACAGGTGGGCAGATCAGATAAATGTCCGCACAGCCAATCAAGGGGCTGGCGAGTATGTTCTTATCCGGACAAAGTCGAAACGGAGGAGGCCGGGAGGCTGTCACAAGCGGCCTCGGGGGGGGGGGGGCTGGGCTGGGGGGTGCTGAGAGGGGACACGGGACCCGTGCTGGGGTTTCAGACACATTTCAGACAGGCCTTTGTTGATCCTACTTTTTTGTGATTGTATAGAAATAAAGCCTCATTATAGGACAGGAGGAAAAGTACAGAGGAGGATCTGAACGGTCCCCAGCTCTCTGTTGCTAGAACCCAGCACTGTGAGCCAACGGGGGCGGCGGGGGGGGGGCTTCTTTCCAGACTTCTGTGTTTGCCCTCATGACCAGAGTCCTTCTGCATGTAACTTTAACTGCTGTTTATTCACTCGGCAATACGTTACTCTGGCACACGTGTGCAACAGCAGGTCAACCCCAAGGCTGGGAGGTGGCATGCCCCCTCCCCTTGGCTGCTGGACCTTCCTCTGAGACTGTGTCCTTAGGACCCAGCACGGCCTGGAGGACACCGGGCTTGGACTCTGGCAAGGTCCCTGCTCTGCTCCAGGTCCCGCCCAGGTGCTGATGACCGGGGCATCCCCAGGAGAGAGTTCTGGAACCCCACACCAGTGGGGCATGGGGAGGCAAGCGAGGTTGGGGGAGAGGGATGATGCGACACTTCCCTGAGTCGGAACCCCAGGAAGCGACACCAGTCAGACTATCAGGGTGATAGTGTTCCCATCGGCTAATGTTTCTCTGATCAGTGAGCTGAGAGGACCAGCAGCTGGGCTGTGATGTGCCAGCCAGCAAGTGGGGACCAGCGGTCCCGAGCGTGGGCCACATTGGGCAGGGACAGCCGGCTCCCCCCGGAGCTCTCAGCCACGTTCTCTGCCCGCGGGTGATGGGGTGTGTGGTCGGCGAGAGCTCACCTCTCTGCTGCTGTCCCCGTGCCCTCCAGCCAAGGGCCCACTGGGAGGCCCTTCTGCCCGTCCTCTCCTGCCTTCCCAGGACTCAGGCTTCTCAAGAGCTGAGACCCGGGGGGCCCACCCGGCGAGGCACAGTGGGTGAGGAAGAGCCCTGAACCGGCTCAGCTCCCAGGCCCCGAGGCCCATCCACGGGCAGACTCCGCTAGGGTGAATCTGGAACACCAGGGAACACCGTCTGAACGGCGGCACAATCTGGAAATTTCTGCCACGGGGTTTCCACTGGGCAATGCTGGATCCTGGCCTTGGGCCGGGCTCTCGGCTGAGAGGTGCGCTGACGGAAGGTGTGCGGGGAGCTGTGCCCCAGCCGGGCCTGATAATCCCATTAGCGGAGCCTTACTCAGCGCCGGCTGGGGGCAGGCCGGGCTGGCGGCTTTCCAGACATTATCGCCTTTGATCCACACTTGAACCCCACAGGGGCAGTCCTGCTGCCCCTCCGCTGGGTTCCCTCCTGATTCGGGTGTCTGCGACTTGGCCGTGACCGGGCGGGCTGGGGGGGCCCCCCGCTGCCCCCCCCCCCGCGTGGCCCCTGCCTTGTCTTCCCCTGTACTCCCACCCCAGGGTCGTTGAGGGGACGGAGCCGAGCGAAATGTGAGACTCCGTCTCTCTGCGGGTCTCTCCGTTCCAGCTGCCGCATCCGCTTCTCCAGTCCCCAAGAGTGGGGGGGTGAGGGGGAGGACACGGTCTGGTCCAGAGGCACGCGGGGTGTGCGCGTTTGCCAGCTCCCTTATCCCTGAAAACACTTTATGACAGAAAAGAAAATCTTTTTTTTTTTTCAAAGATTTTATTTATTTGACAGACGGAGATCACAAGTAGGCAGAGAGGCAGGCAGAGAGAGAGAGGAGGAAGCAGGCTCCCCGCTCAGCAGAGAGCCCGACGCGGGGCTCGATCCTGCTCGATCCCAGGACCCTGAGACTGTGACCCGAGGTGAAGGCAGAGGCTTAACCCACTGAGCCACCCAAGCACCCCTCTTTTTTTTTTAATATATTTTTTTATTTAGACAGAGAGAGACATATCGAGAGCGGGAATACAAGCAGGGGGAGTGGGAGAGGGAGAAGCAGGCTGCCCGCCGAGCAGGGAGCCCGATGCGGGGCTCCGGAATCATGACCTGAGCCGGAGGCAGGCGCTTAACGACTGAGCCACCCAGGCGCCCAAGAAAATCTTTTTTAAGGGGGAAAAACAGTCAAATGTTGTTCAGCGCATCTGAAGCCCACTGGTCCGGGGCAGCTGTCCAGGGTGTGCACGGGACCCATGAACCCCCGGGTCTCCATTTCCCCGTTCCGAGGTTCCACTGCCCCATGGCAGGTGGGGCCCCTGCGGCTCACATCCCGGGGGAGAGGGTGAGAGCAAAGAGGGCCCGCGGGCGCCAGGGGAGGGCAGCCGACCCACTCCACGAGTGCCTGCTTGGGGCTCCGGCAGGGTCTGTGAGGGGGATGGGAGGAGCCTGAGGTACAGAGCTCTACTGCTTGAGAGAGGCCCAGGGGACTCACCGTGCGGACAGCAGGAGCGCCTGTCCAGTCCTGGTATTTATTATTGGTGGAGGGGGGAAGCGCACACGTGACCGACCAGCACCGCCTACAAAGCAGGAGGCTGGGGACATCTCGGGCAGGGGCTTTAGCAGGAGCCTGGTCTCTCCGAAAGGAGTGAAGTGAGGGTCTGTGCCTGCGGCGGGGGAAACACGTGCTGTGTGTCCCTCGGCTCATCAGCGATGCTCCGGCCTGGTGCTCGCCTCTCCTCTCCTCCAGTCCGGCCGGCCTTCTCTCCCAGGGCGGCGGGTGCTGAGGCTGGGGCCCAGACCCCAGGCACTGCAAGCAGTTGGGGCTGGGGCCCTCTTCCTGGGTGACCTCATTTCCAGGACAGCCTCGCCCCTCCCGCCGATGTCTCAGCTCTGAAGCTGCTCCTTTGGGGAGCTGGGACCCTCATTAGTGGGACAAACAAAGGCCAATTGTCACCATGAGCCCGTAATTCACTGGGCCTGGGGCGGGGCTCGCTGATGGCGCTGGGGGCTGGCGGGTGGGACCAGGTCGGGAGGGGTGAGGTAGGGTGGGTGGTGGTGGGGGGTAACCCTCCCTGCGATTTTCTCAGTGCCAACTCTTTTGGGCACTTCCCAAAGCAAACCCTGAAAAGCTTTCTGTGAGTGTGTGCCTGCGGGGCTTTCGAGGGGCCTCGACATACACCCCCACCCCCATGCTGAAGGCGTGGTGCAGGGGCAGGTAAGCGGAGGTCCCGGGAGGAAAGGATGCTTCTCCAAGCCTAGAAGGACCGAGCCTGGAGATAGAAACGGGGATCCTGAGAGCCCACCCCCAGGGCTTGGAGGGGGAGCTCCCTCCCTCTTTGACCATTTCCAGCTCCCGTGGTGGGAATGGAAAGCGGGCGATCCTGGGTCCCTGGCCTTGGGAATAGCAATGAAATAGACCTCACGGAGGCCCATGGGGCACAGGTTGCCGGGGGCACAGAGAAGCCCCAGCCAGACTTGAGGGGGGGTGGTGCTGGGAGAGGGTAGGTGGCAAATTGCCCAGAGGGGCCTCAGGGTTGGGTCACTATGCGCTGGCCGGCAGCGGGCCTCGGTCTAGAGCCGCAGTTCCGTCCGGTGGGCCTGGGGGGTGTGGCTTGTGGGAAGGGTGCTGGCCGCTGGGAGGAGGCACGAGCCCGGGCCGGTTTTCTCAGGAGTTCGGACTTTATCCCTCCCGCAGTGGGGAGCATGAAGGAGTTCTGAAGCCGGGAGTGACCGACTTCGGGGGCGGCGGGCAGAGGGTGCTGCTGTCTGCTGGGTGGAGGCTGGGGACAGGCTGACCAGTGGGGTCTCCAGCCACAGAGGGTGGGACCTGGGCCCAGGGCAGTCTCCTCCGTGGGGACCCTGGGCCTCAGCCTGGGGACGGATGCCACAAGCCAAGGGCCGGTTTTCCTCCCCACGTGCTGGGAGCCTGCAGGCACGGAGCCTCGGCTCTCTGCACCATTTCTTTCGATGTGAGCACCAAGGAGCATTAGGGCAAACTCCTTGGCTACTTTTCCCATTCTTCAGTGCAAAACGACTCCTTTTTATGGCCGCCATCAATAAGGCTCCCCGCTCCCCGTTGCCGCAGTGGCCACATATATAATATTTAAACCACATTGGTGGATGACAGAGACGTACGGATATTTTTAATCCCAACAGGCTATTACGGTTCATATCATGTCTGTCAAATAAATATTATGAATCATTTCCCGTTATCTTTATGGGGGCAAGCCGACTCCATCAGTGAGGCTGGGCGCGGCGGCTCTTGGCGGAATATTTATTTACCTCTTATGTATATGTATGTGTGCGGAGGGAGATTCACGGAGCCACTGTCGGGAAGGAAGGTCCCGATAAAGCACACCGCCTTCTGGCCCTCGGGGCGGTGTCCGCAGAGGGCCCCGAGGGGCAGAGCCGGGGAGGGCGGCCGGGCCTCCGAGGGCGAGGCCGGGACTGGCGCCGGGCTGGGGTTCTGGGCACAGGTCCCTCCTCGGGCTCCCGTGACCGATATCACTGTGCACAGGTTCCCCGCATGTGCCGTGAAGGGTCTGTGGCTGGTGGCTCTTCTCTTCCCCTTTGTCAGAGACCACGGGTTGGAGCGGGCCACGTGAGGGCTGGTAGCCCAGCCAGGCGGTGGCCTCCCCTCCTGGGACCCACCCACCACCCAACGTTCCCGTTTTGCTGTCTGACCCTTCGTGGAGTCTGGTCTTGCCTGCCCACCCCCCCCCAGGCGGCCTCCCCTCCCTGTGAGGAGCAGGGCCCGGAGGATTTTGCTCAAGGTGGGGTCAGAGACTCGTGGTCGTCCTGAGGCTGAGTCCTGAGTCCCCTGTGAGTCTGGGGCCCCTGGTGCCAAAGCCACTGCACAGCGCAGAGCCAGTCACTGCCCCTCTCAGCCTCAGTGGCTCCATCTGCGAAATGGGGAAACCGGAGTCTCTGTCCGCGGGGCTGGGTGGTTGGAGGGGACAGTGCCTGGCAGTGCGCGCAGACCTGACACCAAGAGGCACCCAGAAAGCATCTGTGTCCTCCCTTGACTCGGAACTCCCAGAAACGAGGGCCCTGTCCAGCCTCCCGGCTGCCCCCTGCCTCCCTCCAGGCAGCTGGTACGCCTTCCAGGAGCGTCTCTTTGGAGGGTCCTGGCGGGTAGCCACCCATTCTCCGAAATCCTGGTCCTTCTCCACCAACAGGCCCCTTATCCCCTGAGGCCTCACTTGAATGACTTTGCCTACTTCCCTTAGCCTCCTGGACGTCTGGAACGGGCCTCCCACCCGCCATGGAAGTGAGAGGCCTCCTTTGGAGCACCTGATTCACGTGCCACCCGGCCCTCCTGTCGCCGTTGGGTCTGGGTGTGAGGCCAGGAGCTGCTGACAGGTGCAGTGGGGGCGCCGCAGGGCTGAGGGCACTGCACAGACCGAGCCAGCCTCCTCTCCCCTCCCATGTCCCCTCCTCTCCCCTCTCCGGTCCCCTCCCCCGTCCCTCCCCCTCCTTTCATCTCCCCTCCTCTCTCCCCTTTTCTCCCATCCTTGCTCCCTCTGACGCGGGAGGCCGGGTGTGGACAAGCAGCTTTCCGTGTTCTTCAGACCCCCAGAGACAGACCGTGACCAGGGTCGGCTCCAGCAGGCCTCACGGGGCTTCATCCTCACCTCCCAGCTTGGCTCACCTGTGGCCACTGGCAGAAAGTGTCACCCCCCAGAGGAGCCACAGAGTCGGGGAGAGAGGGCCCTCTGGGCTGGGTGTTTGGGGACAGAGGCAGGCCACCCACCGATGAGGACAGGTGTGAGTGCCCGAGCCCCTCTGCTTGTTGGGGGCCAATGGCCCCAAGCCCCCGTGGGGTCCTGTAGGTCACTTAGGATCACATGGACCCTCTTTAGGGGAAGGAACCAGAAGCAGCCGAGGTGGCCCTTGCTGTCCCAGCAACTGCTGGGAACGGCCCACCCGGACACCAGCCTCAGGGGCCCCAGGCCAGCAGACACGGGCCTTCAAAAATACCATCCCCCCGTGATTCTGGAGAGTGTTTACAAGACTGTGCTGAGACAGGCACAAGAAACAGGCCACAGTACCCAAAACGGCATCTTCAGGGATGTTTTAAAAGAAAAAAAAAAAAGCCCGAACAAAAAACAAAACCCTCTTAGATCTCAGGTTGTAAATAGATGAATATAACTATAAAAACATTTTTGGCTGCAGAAGCACACGGCAGGAAGGCGGGGGGCGGTTTTTTCCGTGGTTAGCTGGGACCGGGCCACTCCAAACGGGGCAGCCACCGTCCCGGGCGGTGTCTTGTGGGAGCGTTTCCACAGAGAGGGCCGGCTTCAGGCGAGAGCGAGAAAAAGAAACGACAAGCAGCCCGGGCATTTTCCATCCAAGAGACGGGTCTGCTGAGGCCCCCCGGCTGTGGGCGGTGGCTCCAGGGGCGCCCTGAGCCCCGCACCCCGACTGGGAGGCAAGGCCGCGGGCAACTGGGGTCAGCGGGGGCATCTGTGGGCCCTGAGGCTGGATTTGAAGCGGGTCTGCGGTTTCAGATCCCGCATTCGCTCCGCCGCCCTGGAGAGAGGCTGAGGGCCGGGGGGCCCCTCCTTGGATCTCTCTTAGGAACAGAGGGCCCTTCACCAGCACCCCCCCCCGCTCTGTGCCTTCCCTGGGCGTGGGGACCCATGTGGAAGTTGGCTTGCGTGTGGCTCCCAGTCATCAGGCGCCCCCCCCCCCATTCCAGAGTTTTCCATGGCAGGGGTGGGGCTGGGGAGGGGCTGGGAGTCCCTGGTGCCAGGCTGCCCACTGCCAGAGGTGACTTCAGATGTCTGAGCCCAGCCTTCCAGGCCTCCAGGACCGGCTTTCCCACCGGCGCCCAGCGAGTTCCGACCTGCCCTCCAAGCGGCTGCCCGCTGTTCCTTCCAGAAGCTGAGCACCTCCCACCTCCCGGCCAGTGCTCACACCGGTCCTACCGCCGGCCCTGCCCTCACCCCTGCCTCTACTCAGTGAAAACCTCTCATCTTCAAAACCCAGCGGGAGGACCAGCGGTCCCCAGAAGTGCCTGGGGCCCCGGCTGCGTGAGGCCCAGTGTCCGCACCACTTCCTGCGTGCCCACGGCTCTGCACCTCACACGGGAGGCCCCTGTAGGCATGTTCTGTCTCTGGTTCGGGGCGGGGGCTCCCAGAGGGCCCAAGTCATCATCTCATAATAATAGTAGTAGTGGTAGAAGTAATAGCTGAGCTCACCGAGCTCCTCCCACTCGGTGCCAGACTCTCCTTCCTTGTTATCTCGTTTCATCTGCACAGTGACTCAGGGAGAGGGCGTGTCACCCCTACTTTGCAAATGAGGAAACTGAGGCCTAGGGAGGGGTGCGACCTGGCCTAGCTGCACCGCTGGAAAGGGCCGGAGCTGGGATCTGGCCCATGCCTGTCCACCTGGGACCACACCTCCCCCTGAGTAAGGGCGCCACAGATGTTTGTTGAATGACTGAATGAGCCACGAGATCGCTCACCGCTCTCTCTCCCACTCCTCCCCACCCACCCAGCCTCACCCTCTCTGTCCTGAGGCCCAGGGTCTTGGACTGTGGATAGGCTGTCCTTATGGGACATGGTAGGACGGCAACTTCACTGACGGTCCCCGGGGCCCATGGGGCCTGTGCAGGATTGCACCCTGGCACCCTTGGAGGCCCAGAAGGGCCAAGGACAGGCCCTGGGTTCAAATCCTGTCTTCCCCGTCACTGCCGCATGACATGCTCCTGTGTTACCTCTTAGCCTGTGCGTCCTCTCCAGGCAGGCGGCTTGTAGCGTCCATGGCCCGTGGGATGTTGGGTGACTCTGTCAAGCAAAGGAGGGAGCGCTGTGGTCTCAGTGGGCCCCTCTTCCCGGTCAGTTGTGCCCACTTGGGTCTCTGCACGAAAAGGGCCTCTGGCCTCTTCTGTAGGTGGAGGGAAAGGTCTGATGGTGCCGGCCAGTAGGTCAGGCTCCAGAAGGGACACTGATGGTGTACCATGGCCACAGGCGTGCCGGAGTGCGACGGAGGCAGGCCAGAGAGCTGGGGCTGGCCCCCGGCGTGCTCTCCATACGTGTCACTGCCAGCATCTGCTCGTTGTCAGAGCTCTCCCTGTGTGCTTCCCGGCCCCCAGCCCTGGCAGGAGGAAATCAGTTTTCGAAGCTGTGCCCGGGGGAAGTGAGGAAGGGTGTGATAACAGTGGACGAGGGCCTCAGTTAAACAGGCTGGGCTGGGAGGAAGGCGGGGAGCTGCGAGGCGTGTGTGGGGGGCAGCTGGCAGGGGGCCCAAGAGCCAGCAACGGGGAGGGGACGGTGGATCAAGCAGAAGCCAGGGGGCCAGGACACGCCAGGGCCATGGCCTGTGGGTTTGCTGCCTGGGGGTGGTGTTGGGGGGTAGCTCTCCAGCCAGGGCTCCAACTGCCACGCTCCTGCCCCCAGTGGCATGGAAGCCTTCCCCAGGACAGGTCACAGTGACCATCCCGAGATCTCGCTCCTGGCTGTCAGGTGGGTCATGGGTCCCACCACTCCCCGCTTCTCAGAGGGGAAAGCGAAGCCCAGACTGTAAGGCTCACCCAGGGTCACCCAGGTGGCAGCCAGGCGGTAGGACTCCCCTCCTTGCCAAGGGCCTCAGTCTCTGGGCATTAAGGCCTACCACATTCAGCCTCCACCTCCCTCTACCATCAGCAGCCCCCCAGCCCCAGGACCACCACGTGCCGCAGGTGTAGCTTGGCTAAGCCCCTCCACCACCCGGACCCAGGGGTCCATGCTAAGGACGGGTGCAGCAGAGCCCCAGGTTCGTGCGGGCTGGTGGGGAGGGGGCGCCCTGGGCTACATCAGCTGAGCGAGGCTCTCCCCAAGCAGGTAACGCAGGAACCCTAACTCCTGCCGCCAAGCGGTCCCGGGGCCAGCTCCTTCCTTTCGTTTTTAAACAAACAAATCAGAAATTTAAAAGTCTGGGCAGAGAAGTAGCCACCGGCCTCCAAAGTCAGCCCCCAACTCACGGCAGCTCCTCCCCACCCCGGTGCTGCTACACAGAGGTCCCCGGAGTCGGCCCGCGTGCGGGGAGCTCGAGCCCCCCCCCCCCCCCGCTCCTGCCCCTCCCGGCGGGCCAGGCTGCCGGCCGGGGCCGGCCACGGGGCAGGGCAGAGGGTGCCTGGGGACCGCGGCTTCCCCGGGACGTGAAAGTGGGGGGCGGCCGGAGGACGTGTCCAGAAACCAGAGGATTCGCAGGCGGAGGCCTACCCCGTGCCCCCGCGCGAGCCCGGGCCACCGCGGGCCTCAGTTTCCCCACGTGGCGGCGGGCGGGGGCGGCGCGCGGCTCAGCCGGCCGCTTTGTGTGGCCGCCCAGACAATGGCCCGGCCGCGTACGACTCCGCCGCCCGCCCGCCTCCCCCTCCGCGCGGAGGGCTGGGGACAGCGGGGAGGGAACCCCGCGCCCGCCCCTCCCCCGCCGCCCCCGCGCGGCTCCCGGGAAGCCCGGCCGCGGCCAACTCGCAAGTTTGCGCGGCGCCCGCTCCGCGCTCGCGCTCCGGCGCGCGCGCGCTCGCGGGGGCGGGGGGCGCGGGGTCCGCGGGAGGCGCGCGCCGGGCGGGGCGGCAGGGCCGGGCGGGGCGGCGGCGGCGGCGGCGGCGGCGCTGCGCCGAGTCCGCGCCCGTCGCGGGCCCCCCGCCGCCCCCCCGCCGGCGCCGCCGCGGTCGGAGCGGAGCGGGCGCGGGCGCGCGCGGCGGGGGCGCGGGCGCGGGCGCGCGGCGGCGGCGCGCAGCGCAAGTAGTTTACATTGTTGGGCGACTTTTGCAACAACTCGCCGCGCCGCGGCCTCCGCGCGCCGCCGCCGCCCCGCCGCCGCCGGCTCCCGCCGCCCGGGCCCGGCCGGCCGCGCCGGGGGCCGCCGCGCTCGCCCCGCCGTCCCGCCGCCGGCCGCGGTCGCCGCCGACATGGACACCAAACATTTCCTGCCGCTCGGTGAGTGCTCGCGGGCCGGGCCGGCGGGGCGGCGGGCGGCGGGGCGCGTTCCCGGCACGCGGGGCGCCCGGCCCGGCCCGCTCGGCCCCGCGCCCCCCGCGCGGCCCTCGCCGAGTTGGGGCGCGGGCGCGGGGCGGGCGGGCGGCCGGGCAACTTTTCCCGGGCCGGCCGGGGCGGGGGGCGCGGGCGCCGGGCCGGCCCTGGGTCGCGGGGCGGGAGCGGGCGGCGGGCCGGCGGCGGAGGCGGCGGCGCGGGGGTGGGGGCGGCGGGCGGCGGCGGACGGGGGTCCCGCCCCGGCTCTGCCCCCCGCCCCAGCCCCCTCCTCGGCTACGGGGTCCGCCTGCGGCCCCGGGGCGCGCGGCTCCCGGCGGGCTGCGCAGGGGCCGGGCCGGGGCGGGCGGAGCAACTTGTGCGCTCCCAGCCTGAGGCCGCCCTGGCACCGGGACGGCCTGTGCGCCGCCGCCCGGGCTGCCGAGGCCAGCAGGCCGCCGGCCCTGGAACGCGCGGGACCCCTCCTCCCGCGGGCGGCCGGGGCGCGGGTGGGCAGGGTCACCCAGGGGCTGTGGCACCGGGAGCGTCAGGCCGGGGAGGCCCCACCCCAGAAACGGGGACCCCTCACTCGGCTGTGCGGGGCGTGCAGGGGAGGGGGGCTGGCCCTGCACTTGGGGGAAGGACACCCCAGAGGCGCCGAGGCTCCGCTTTCCCGTCCTAGTGCCATCCCGCCCAGGGGCTTCTCTGCCCCAGACTGCCCCCCGGCTCCAGGCCCCGACCCACGTAGGAGGGGGAAGGGGCTTGGCTAGGCGCCCCTAGCCGCTGCCCTCCCTGGGGTTTGGGAGCCAGTGAGAGGCAGGGAAGGGGGAGGGGTTGGGGAGACTTTATGAACGAGCGCCGGGAAGGATATTAATTTGGTGGTGGGGCCGGCCGCCAGGCTGTCAGGCTGGGTGAAGGGTCTGTGCGGAATGGAAATTAAAACAGCTGATTATGAATGAAACCCCTCGGTCAGTCGCCCCTCCTGCCCCCCCCTCCCCCCCGCAGCCCCGGGCCCCATTTGGGCAGCAGGTTGGCCGTCAGACCCCGGCAGGGCTGCAGGGACGTCTGCTGAGACTTGCAGGTGGAGGTGAGCCAGCGTGGAGCTGCCCTCCACCCCCCTCCCAGGGTCAGGGTGAGGGTCTGAACACTCCTAGACGCCCCTCAGCCCAGTCACAAACTGGGGTGCTGCCTGGAGACCGGACCAAGGTTAGCCAGGTTTGTGAGATCTAGGAAGACCCTCTCTCTGATTCTGTAAGATGCAGACCCCGAAGCCACCCAGTGGAGCGTCCTCCTGGCGTGAGCCTGGTCCTCCCCAAGGCCTCTGCGGGTGGGCGCACACACCCATTGTGCAGATGAGAAAACTGGCTGGGAGAAGCCGAGGCCACAGGATGCAAAGTGGTGAATTTTGGAGTTGAACCCCTAGTCCGTGGGTGCCAGTGTACGTGGGAGAGGAAAGAAAGCTAAGTTGTCTCTCCTTCTTCCCCACCGAGGCTTTGGGCCGTCACGCGACGCATGCAGACAGAGCTAGGCTCTCCCCGAGGGTGCCTCCTGGGTCAGGAATGCTCTGCTCTGTCTTGGCTCCCTGTCCCCGAGGTGACAGGGCCCTGGCTGGGTGCTGGGGGCAGGAAGGGTCTCTGTCTCCGATGTCCTGGGAGGGTCCTGGCAGTTGGCGCAGGTAGGGCCTGGGCTGCAGGGTGGCGGTGTTGGCGTCCCCATGGAAAGGAGAGGTCCTGCCTCTGGACCAGGGCCCCAGGAACCCGGACAAGTCCCTCAGAGACTCAGAGGCTTTTCCTCCCCCAGGCTGGTGGCCTTCCAGCAGCCCAAGCCCTGGGCTTGAGTGGAGAGTCCCGGGCTCTGATGACATTTTATTTTTTTCTGAGCTTGTGACCGGCTTTAAAGAGCCGTGGAGTTGAAGGTCCGATTAAGCAGCTACTTGCCCAAGCTCTTTTGTAAACACAGCCTAATCCCTCATGGGGGTGAGTGTTGGAAGGCCCACTCACTTGTCCAGGGCCCGGCTGGCAGCCCAGGCCAGCCCTGGCGCTGCTGGGAAGGCTGCACCGCCCGCCTCTTGGGCTCTCGGGGCCTTGGGCAGAGAGGGCCTCCTCCCCCAGCAGCCACCGCCTCAGGCCTTGGGGGGGCTGGGCACTTGCCCTTACCCACCTGGGAGTCTCCTGGCCACTGCCCACTGAGCTACCTGGTGAGGGGCAGGGACAAGCCCCTGCTTCCTGCCCCTGCTGCCCAGTGCCCCCCACACCCATGGGGGAGGCCTGCCTTGGCACCCACTTGGGTGGTGGGGCCAGAAGGCCGGGCCTGCAAGGGAGGCCCACAGGTCTCAGGTCTGGCCAGACCCTGCTGGGCCAGCAGTGGCTCACTTGCTGGGCGGGAAGGGGTGGCCCCTAGCAGAGTGTTAGGCCCACTGGCTATCCTCTGGGGGGTCCCTAACCCTCTCGGGAACCTGAGTGAGCTCGGAACCATGGTGAGGGGCTTCTGGTAACATCAGAGCCCCGAGGGACCCAAAATAGAGCGCATACTGGGGCCTCCTGAAATAACAGAGTCACATGACTCTGGGGAGGCCGGGCTTGGAGTCCGGGCTTGGAGTCCAGCCTGCTGAGGCCGTTCTGTCTACGGCCGGGCACTGCCGACTGTTGGGGCGTTTGTTTTGGTGAACTCCAGAGGGGGCTGTGTTTGTTGACAGGAGAAGTGTCAGGGCGAGAAAAACAGCCTTCCTGCGGGCTGACCGTGGCCGAGGCCTTGCAGCCTGCAGGCTCGCCTGGGCCCAGCGTACAGCCCTGACCCCCTCTGCCCAGACATGGGTGGAACGAGCTGGCCCCAGGAAGGCCGCGCCGGGAGGGCTGGCGGCTGGGAGCTGGGTTAGGCAGAGTTGAGCCTGCAGCCCTGCTCGCCCAGCGGTGGCTGCCCGGGAGCTCCGGCTGTGCTTCCAGCTGTGTCTGTCTGTCCTTCAGGGCCTGCGGGACCTGCGCCTCCCCCAGGAGGCCCTCTGGCTGCTTTCCCTGGCCCCCACCCTCTCGGTGTCCTGTCCTGGGAAGGGAGGAGGGGGTAGCAGTGGAATCGTGCGGGCGCGGACGCACGATTGGGGTGGGTCCTCTGCCTGCGCAGGGTGCCCATGCTTGGGGCTCTGCCATCGGGAGAGCGGCTCCGAGGAGATTCTAGGTGGCACAGACTTGGGCTGCATGGAGGGTGGTGTGGCGAGAGCCTTCCATGCCCGGAGCTCGCGGGAGCCGCCCACGGAGTTGCACTTTCTTGGGCGGCATGGGCTCTTTCCACCGTTGCTGTGTTTCACGGCTGTGGTCTCCAGTGGCAAGTGGGGCCCATCCTCTGGGAGAAGAGGCTCCTGGACCCGCTCAGCTGCTCTCCGCTGGACACGGAGCCGGGGCTGCAGAGCTGGCCCGGGCCGGGCCCTGTCATCCGGCTGTTGCTTTGAATCCAAGACCTGCTCCTCCTTCCCTTTGCCACGGGCTTCAAGTTTGGTGAAGTTTGTGTTTTTTGTCTTTTGTAGCGGGCCTCGGCGGCCAGGGCTTTGAGGTGTCCATTCCCATGGGAAGTGGTCATTGGCAGCGCTGGGGCTGGGGCAGGGGTCCAGGCCCTCAGGACTTGGGGTGTGTGGACCCTGAGCCTGGGGGGCTGGCGCTGCTCGTGCTCATTTGGGGGTCACCTTCGAGACCTTTGTCCTGGTGCTCATTAAGCGGATCGATCTGAGGGAGGCTGTGGAAGGGTGGGGGAGAGGGCTAATCCCTCCTGTCCCGCCCCTCCCCTGCATGACCCTGCTTGCAACATTGGTGTCCTGGGAGATGCAGTTTTAGCCTCCTCCCTCCCTGCCGTCCTCTCCCAGGCACGCCCCTTTGTCACTTGCTCCCCAAACCTGCTGTCTCTGGAGCGACCCTGCCCTCCCCGGGGTTGAGGGGTGGTGAGCACTAGGAACGGTGTCTTCACGGACAGCTGTGTCGTGCTCCTAGGCTGGCGGAACCGGCCTCTCCTTGCTGCCTGCGCGCGTGTGTGTGTGTGCGTGTGCACACGTGTGTGTGGCCTGCTGTGCCTCTGTGCCTCTGTAGGATGGACTCGGTGTTGGCTTCTGCCGGGCACTGGGGAAGGCAGCCCTTTCTGTTCCCACGGCCCCTCCCACGGTGAGGTGTGTGGCCAAGGGCTCCCTGTTCCTCCTGCCTGGGTCAGGGCGCTGCCCAGGTCTGGGGCGTGGGACCGACGCGGACCCTGAAGCGGAGAGGATGGCCAGGCTCTCAGGTGCGAGGCGCAGATGCGGAAGGGAGGGCGCCCCCAGCCTCTGTGAGCTCAGCGAGCACTGGTGTGGCCCCTGGGCTGGGTGCCCTCACCCCTGCCCGGTCCCCACTGTGAGGCCTCTCCTGGAGCCCCACGGCCAGGGACTCGCGGGCGCCCCCTCCCCCGTAGCCTGGGGCGAGGTGTTCAGAGCCTCGCAGCTGTGCCCCAGCGCCTCACAGACCGGGGGATCGCACCCTGGAGTTCCAAAGCAGTCGTGGCGCTTGGCAGCTGAACGAGCGCGAAATGGGGCAGAAAGCAGCTAAATGACATTGGTGCGGTCGGTGCAGGGGAGAGTGGGGGCGAGCACGCGAGCATGCGGCGTGTGCAGGGTCTGGGCGTGGGCCCGTCACACTCTCCCTCTTGGACAGCGGTGGCCACACCGTGCTCCGGCCCCTGCCATCGGGCCCTGCCTGGCGCTCTACCCCCAGGCGTTGGTTACATGTCCCTGTGTGTACGTGGCCTCTTGGCCCCGAGACCTGCATCCCAGTGTCCCCTCATCCCCGCATCTCTGGGTCCCTGTGCCCCAGGTGAGTGAGGTGGCCTCCTGGGCCCTATTTCCTGGTCTTCAGAATCCAGATGGACCCGTGTGGTCCTCGCCCACCCTGTCAGTCTCAGCCTCTCCCGACTCGTTCCGGGCTCTGTGCTGCCCCTTCGGGGGATGCTGATGGCTCCAGTCTCTGGGCACCTACTGCCGACGCGGGACTTGACTTTCAAGACCTTGGGGAGGCTTCACAGAGGCAGGCTCAGCGAGCCCTTCCGTCATGGCCTCTGCTGAGCCTCTGGGTCCGAACTGCCCTCCAGGACGGGAGCGCTGTTTCCCCCGGGCCTCCTGACCCTCAGGCAGCAGAGTTAGAAGCCACTTGCCTACCGGGGCCTGGATCTGCGCCCAGTCCTGGCTCCCTCGAAGCTCTGTTACGGGTCTTGGGCCCCCGGGTGAATGGGCATTCTGTTCTGTGGGCCTCGGTGGAGGTGGAAGCTTCGCTATGTCCCTCCTGTCCCCTGTCGCTCACTGAAGGCCCTCTGGGGAGTGCAGACCCTGATCCTCGTCCAGGGTTGTCTTTGGTGGGGAGGGGCAGGGGGTCAGCTGATGGGCTGGAAAACCACGGGTGGGGTCAGCAGCCAGAGGTCCGGCCTGAGGACCCCCGTGGACTGGGGCGTACCTCCTCCCTCCACCAGGACTGAGCTGTCCGGCAGCAAATTCCTGAGGGAACCAGGTGGCAGGTGGCTGGGCTACAATGGCCACACCGCGTCCCCGGGGCAGGGCAGGGCCTCGCCTTTGTGATCATCGTTCCCAGTGCACACACCGGTGCACGCGTACACACGTGCACAGACGAGCCCGTGTGTTCGGGCACATGTGCACACATGCACGCACAGACACAGATGTGCATAGGCACACACAACTCCACACATACACACACGTGCACGCATGCGCGCACACACACTCACACGAGTGGGGGCACAGGGGCACACGTGCGGCTTTCCCAGCCTATCCTAACAAAGCCTGACGAACTTTTCCTTAGGACGACCAGGCCTGCTGGCTGGACTCTGTCCACGCAGCATCTGGAGTGTGGCTGCTGAGCGCCGGCCTGGTACTGCCGTCCCCTGGGGGTGGGTCTGCGGAGTCGGGGGCTGGTGAACCTTCCCGTGGGAGCTGGTTTTGTTATGGGCTCTGGAGAGGCAAGGTTGCAACAGGTGGTGGGGGGAGGGGTCCTCTGGTGGCAGGGACAGTGGAGACAAAGGCCTGGAGGCCTGGCCTCTAGGCCCGCGTGGCCACAGCCGGGAGAGGCCGTGCTGTGTGAAAGAAAGGAGGGTACAGTGTGTCCGGGTGAGAGCCTGGGGTGCCCAGTCTGGTGTGGGGGGGCCCGGGGTCATGGGGGGGCCGTGGGCAGGGTGGTGTCTGTGGTAGGAATTGGGCCTCCAGCTCTGTGCAGCGGGTGGGCTGGAGGCAGGCAGGCGCTGGAGGGAGGAGAGGTCCCAGGTGGGCCTGGAACCCCGCCTGGTAGGTGTCACTCTGTGTGGGCCACTGACCTTGCCCTGGCTGAGCCAGTCCGTGTGGCAGCGTCCGTGGGGTGCCCCTCCGTGGGGGGGGGGCGCGGTACTCCCCTCCCCTGGGCCAGGCCCCAGGGCCAGGCTGCGATCCACCATCCCTGATCATGGGGGCGGGAGAGGAGTCCTTCCCCTCCCTGGCTCTCTTCCTGTCGCTCTCTCCCTTCCTGGCCCTCGCCCCTTGGCCTCTCCTTGGGGGGGGGGGGGGATGCTGTCCAGCCTGTGCGCCCCTCCCCACGTTAACTAAGATATTCCAGGGCCTGGGGTGCTAGTGGAGCTCTGGGAAAGATGGCGGAACAGTCTGGTGATCGAGAAGGGCTGAAGCCCAGGTCTGGGAAGAGCATCAGGTTGCGGGGGCACAGGCTGTCCGTAGGTGGCAGGGCGGCTGGGCATCCTGGGGCCGGGGCCGGACCTGAGGGCCATGTTGGGACTGGCCTTGGGCCTGGAACCACAGCACCTCAGTGTGAGGCGTTAGCTCGGGGTCCTCCCCCCTGCGACGTTCTCAGTTGGCCCTAGGCTCCGAGCTCCTGAGGTAGGTGACTCCGGCTCTTCTTCCTGGGGCTGGGGATGGAAAGGGGAGCTTTGGTCTGAGACCCTGTGTCTAGGGTGACCCAGAGACTGGCCCTGGCCTCTCTGCACCTCTGTGGACCCATCAGGAGCAGCAGCGGTTTCCAGCCTTGACTCAGTTTCCCTGCTGTGCTTGGAGCACAGGGCCAGTGGCGATGGGTCTCAGGAGAGGGAGCCTCCGGCGTGGGGGGGAAGGGGGGAGGGGAATGCGAGCTGGGCCTGGGCCAGGCTGGTGTGTAAATCCTCCAGCGCCGTGGATAAACCCTGTGGAGTTCAAAGCCGGCCCGGGTGTGGCCTCCTGGCTGTAATGAGGTTACTGATTCAACAGGCTTCCTGGTGCTGCGGCCCAGAACCGAGGGAGGCTGGGAAGCCCCGGGGAGGGATCTAAGTACCCCATAATTGACCAATTTAGCTTAAGTGTCCGCACTGGCCCCGGGCAGAGGTCAGGCAGTGACGGCCCAGGTGGCCCGAGTCGCAGCGTTCACGGGCTCCTGACGGACGACTGCCTTGCGCGGAGCTCTCTGGAGGAGGCGCCTGAGGGGCCTGGAGCCCCCTCTCTCCCCTCTGCCCCATCTGTGGCATTGGCTTTAGAGCTGTGTCCTTAGCCACGTCCTCCTGGGGGCTTGCTGGCGTTCCCCAGCCAGGGCTGGGTTGTGTCCCGTGCACGGTTCGGACTCGGTGCCAGGCTGCCAGGGCTCCGGCCCCCCGTCAGAGCCGCGGGCCCTTTGCCTTGCTGCTTCCTCGTGCCTCCCACGCGGTCATCGTGCTGCCTCGTGGGGACCCCGTGGATTAGGCACGTGTGAGGGGGTGTGAGGCCCGCCGTGGCGGAGCTGGTCTTGGCCCGTGGGCTCTCCTCCTGTGCAGGCCGCCCCCCTGCCATCCCTCGTTTCTGAGGTTTCCTGGCGGTGGGGCCCGCATCAAGGGTGTGTGGCCGCGCAATGTCCAGCACGGGGTCCAGGCCGTGTGTGGCTGGTTCAGGACTGGCACGGAGAAGACCGTGCGACTGGCCGTCAGTGGCAGCTGGATACCTGCCCTGTGGAGCCTGCCCAGTGTCCCGGCAAGGGGCTGGAGGGGTGGCCCGGTCCCCGCTCCGCGCTGAACCTGGGCCTTGTGTCCGGAGGGCCCACTTTGCTCATCGTTTGCCCGTCAGAGGCAGGGCTGGGCGCTGGGCCGCACTGGTCAGGGACCGTCCAGGGGCTGGTGTGGCTGCAGTTGTAGCCGGGAGCTGACTGTCCCCCAGCCCACGGCTGGGGCTGTTTGGGCCGTAGGTTTGGGATGCAGGCTTCAGGCTCAGGGAGGTTGAATGATTCGCCGAAGGTGCTGTGGCTGGTGAAGGCCCAGAAGACTGGCCCTGGGGTCTCAGCCGAGGAGGGGGTCCTTCCTGGAGGCAGCGGGTGCTCACTGTGTGTCCCCCGGGGCTCGGCCCTGTCCGCAGTGGCTCGGGGTGCTCCCGGCAGAAGCACTTGCTGCTGGTCCTGGGAGAGGCCTGTACAGTTGTGCTTCAGGTGGGGGCATCCCTTGGGCCCCCTTGTCTTGCCCTGCTTGGGGGCGGGGCAGAGGAACCGCTCTGTGCGGAGGCGCAGCTGGGGTGTGCTCTGGCCCAGGTGTGCTCTGAGCAGCCTGCTACATGCCTGAACAGGTGCCTTCTTTCCTGGCCTCGGTTTCCCTGGGGTTCTCTGGCTGCCAGAGGTCTCTGTCTTTCCCTCCTGGTACCTTGGTCTGGTTCCCGTAAGCTGGTGGCTGTCTGATTGGGGTGTCCCAGCTGGGGCCCAGCATCTCAGGAAGTGACTCTGTGTCCTTCCTGGGTTGGGGGACAGGCCCTGGGTTGGGGGTGAGGTGCCTGCGTGCCCGGAAGCCACAGGCCCTGAACTGGCCAGAGTGGGGCCTGGGGTCACTCTGGCTGGGCCTAGCTCTGGGTCCGAACTGGGAGTGTTAAGGTAAAACACACTTTGGGGCGAGTAGCTTGTGACGGAGGAAGTCGTGCCCCTTATGACCGGGGCTGGGCATTGTAGGTGGCAGTGGGGGCCTGCTTCTGGCACCCAAGGTCAAGCCAGCCTCCTCTTTTCTTGGGCTCCGATCTCCCCTGCCTGGAACTCTCCATGGCTTTCCATCCCCCTCAGGGTGGAGGCCAGGCCTCAGCTCCGTGTCATGTGGCCCTGGAGCCCCTCCTGCCCATCCAGCACCACTTGCAGTTCTTCCTTGCCTTCTCGTGTTCACAGCTTGCTGCCCCGGGCGGCTGCCCTGAGTGAGGAGGGCGGGCTCTGACTTGGAGTCTATGTGGCCCTGGGTTGGCAGATTCATCAGTCTGGTCTTCTGTTTCCTCACCTGTAAACCGCCTGGGGAGGCTTCACAGGAGAGGTGTTGTTGCACCTGGGTTTTAAGGCATGAATAGGAGTTTGCGGGGTGGGCTCTGGGGAGGGGATCGAGGTAGAGAGTGTGGGTGGAGCCTCCTTGGGGGATTTCTGGGCCCAGGGAGGGATATGGAGGGCAGCGCCTCTGTGGATATTGGTAGGGATATCGTGGAAGAATCTGGCTACGTGGCCAGGCTCCCGTGGCTCCCGCCTTGCCGGCTGGGTTCTAGGTCTGTGCTGGTGAGGAGACGTGGGAGCCCTGGCAGGTAGTGCTGGTGCTGGTGGAGTCAGCTGGTCTGGGAATAATTAACCCTGTGAGGAGTGAGGGTGGCAGGGGGCCTCTCTGACCTGGCGGACCCCATTCTGGCTGTCAGCAGCCCCTCTGAGCTGGCTGCCTCCTCGTCTGATGTCCCCTCTGCTTCCCAGGCCCTGGAATGTGCCGGTCTGGGGTGTAACCTACACTGGCCCCCCCCACCTGTCGGACTGGCTCAGAACTCTGGTTCCTGGGGTGAGTGGCCGTTGCCGGGTCCCTCTCCGGGTGGAGCAGCTGGGGGGGGGGCTTTCTTCACCCTGACTCTCCGTCCCCATATCCTCAGTCCATCCCTGTGGTGCCGCTCTGCCGCTGCCCCTGCCCCTTTCCCGCCGCCCGCTAGGTATCATTTTGCCCAGGGGCCTCCTGTGTGTGCCCTGGGCTGTCCCCTCCCTGCACTGAGGAAGAAACCAATGAGGCCAGAGTCCGCGGGTGGGGGTGGAGCTGTCCCCACCCCACCCCTGCTCCTGGACTTTCTTCCTAGGACCAAGGTCGGGAGGAGGGTTGGGAGGTGGGGACCGTAGGCACTGCGTGCTGGGCCGTGACCCCTGGGGCGGGGCAGTGCCGGCTTTGGCTTTCCTGGACCCTTTCCTGGGCCCACGTGGAGGGGCATGGATGGCGGGGAGGGCAGCCAGGGCCTCCCTCTTCCTTTTTCTGTCTCTGGGGGCACAAGGTCAGGGCTCCAGCCCTCCTGGCTGGCTGGGCCCCTTCTAGCCCCAAGGCTGGGACCCCAGGGAGCCTTTTGCGTGAGAGGCTGACCCCTCCAGACTGCGGGCCCTGGGGGAATGGGGGCACGCTCAGGGTCCCCCGACTGTCCCGTTGCGGCTCTGCCTCGGGAACTCTGTGCGTTGGAGCACGCTGCTTCCTCCCTCTTTATCTTGGTTTCCTCCTTGGTGAAGTGGAAGGGAGGAGGTTGGAGGAGATGGTGGTGGGAATTGCAGTGGTGTGCGGCTGCTCCCGCGGGGACCCTTGGCAGGCATGGCTGCCGGGGTGCGGCTCTGTTCCCTGCGGGTCCCTGAGACCGCAGGCCGCCCCTCCTCCAGCGTGGGGTGGCTCCTGGGTCTTGTTTGCGGCTGAAGCCACGGTGCCAGGTTCTGCCCCTTGCGCAAATGTTTGTTGATTGAATTAGCGCCCTGCAGATGCTCCCCCTGCCCTCTGCACTTCAGAGGGTCCGTGCAGGGAGCCCATCCCTCACCAAGGTGGCTTTTAAAATTCTTACCGGTGTGCGGAATCCTCCTCCTTCTGGAGGTCTGCTGACCTCTGAGGGAGGGGAGTTCTGTGGTGTGCAGCCTGGTGCCGATTCCTGGGGGCGGAGCGGGGAGGGTCCCGGATGATGTGCTAGGACTGCCCTGGAGGGTCCCCAGGTGCCCTTGAGGGAGCCTGCCGTGTGTGTGTTCCTGCCCCTGGGGCCAGCACCCCCCCACCCCCCACCCCAGCCCCAGCTTGCTTTAAACGCAGCGGCCACCGCTGCTGAAACGATCCTGGCTTGCCCTTGAACTCGGACACCCAGACGCATCTGGGGAAGAGCCCTCAGCTCCAAAGGACCACCCGGGGCAGGACCTGGTTCTTCCTTTGCCGCTAAGCGCATCCTGTTGAAACTGGGTCAGTGAGGGGTGGGGGGTGGCGGGGACCAAGGCCAAGAGGCCCGGAGAGAACATCTCCCCTGCCTGTTTGTTGTGCGTCCGTCTGTCTGACTGGCCGTGTGTCCGTAGACACCTGGCTCCGCTGAGGCGGCAGGGCTGGGTAAAGCTCAGCCCCCGAGGGAGCCAGCGGGTTTTGAGGTCAGAGAACAGAGTGGACCCGGGGCTACCGGCTCTCAGTGGGTCACCTCGGACCAGATTTTTAAAACCTTTTCTGGACTTTGGTTTTCTTACGTGTAAAGTGGGGCCGATGGCGGATCAGGGCAGGTCACGTGCGGTGAGTGTGGCGCTGAGGTTGGCTGGCCTGATGTCATCCTGCTGTCACTCTCGTGGAGGACACGGTGTGAGTGCGGTGGCAGAAAGGCGTACTGGAGGCAGGTAAGCTTGCCCTGAGGTTTGGTGGGTTGGGTCCTCTAAATTGGTTCCTGAGGGATGCATAGGAGTTTGTCTGGGTGAAATCAGTGTCTGTCTGCTCAGACCCAGAGCTCCTTGAATCTGCCTGTGTGGCTGGAGCCAAGCCACTGAGGGGAGAGGGGACAGCTGGAGTCGGGGGCCTTGGAGAGGGCTCTGGGCCTTCTGCCTCCAGGAGCTCGGAGCCACTGTGGCTGTGTCAGAGGCAGGGCTGGCGCGCAGGGTGGGGGTCACCAGGTGGACGCGGCCTCCGTGAGGGGAAGAATGACGGGCCTTTTACCCAGTGTGGAGAGCCGGAGAGGCGCAGTCCTGAGGGTGGTCGGGACTTCGGAGTGGGATTCGTTCTGACACCTCCCGGGAGAGGTCTGGTGGGCAGGGCTGGGGCGGGGCTGGAGCGCAGGGGAGAGGTCAGGGGTGGGATGTGGGGTGACGGCCGGTGGGGGAGGCAGGAAAGCCCGGCAGCGGGAGGAGGTCACTCCTCCGGCCCCATAGAGAGCAGAGGTGGAAGCAGGCCGGGGCCTCGGGCCCGTCAGTGGGATGCCTCCAGGCTGTGCTTCGGGGATGCTGTTGGAGCCCGGCTTTGGAGGCAGGACCCCCCCTTTCATTTCTTGGCGCTGCCTTTTGTGGTGGGGACTGCGGCTTGGGGCTCATTGGTGGGAAGAGCTGTGCCCGTCGGCCTGACGGGGCTGTGTCCGCAGAGCACCCCAAAGAGGAAGGAGAGGAGCCCATCCCTGCCGTGGAGTGGGGTGTGGGGCAGTGCCAGGACTTCCGTCGGCTCCGGCGGGGCTCGCAGGGCTTGCCCCCGCCGTGCCCTCTGCCCCCAGATTTTGGATGGTCTGCGGGAAGCCGGGCTCGGCGGCTGCTGGAAGAGCTTCCTTCCACCCTGGCTGGCCCCAGGCGCCCGAGACACGGAGGCTTGTCCCAGGCTCCTGCCACCTGTGCCCGTGGCACATGCCTCGGCAGAACGGCCTGGTTTGGGTCCCAGCTTGGTGTCCACACCTGCAAACAGGGCTCACGATGGCTCCAGGGTATCTGAGGGTTGCGGGAGGTGGGGAACGGCCTGGGACATGCAGGGCTTTTCTGGGCCTCCCTCCTCGGGCTGAAAGGGTGGGCAAGCGGGCAGGCGTGGCCCTTGGCCTGGAACCCCCACCCCCCACCATGAGGTGTTGGATGCCTGCCGACTTCTTTCTGGCTGCGGTGGGATGAGATTTACAAAGAGAACGGGTCATGGTGTTCAGAGGGCTGCCTCGCGTCAGGGCATGATCTGAGTGCTCCTGGCCGTGGGCGGGACTAGGGATGCCCAGTCCCTCTGACAAGGCCCAGGATCCCAGGGCAAGGTCATGTCTCCTGGTGCCTTTGCTGGCTGCAGCTCTTGGGAGAGGCGTGACCCCTGCGTGGGTCTGCCCGCTGCATCGAGCCCTGCCTCCCTGCCCACAGCCCAGTCCTGGGCCTTATCTGCCCGTGGGTAGTTACTGTGTCTCCTGCATTGGGCAGCAGAGCCGGCGAATGGGAGGGGGAGGGGCCAGCTCGCCAGCCCACACTGGCCCTGGACGTGGCTGATAAGCTGCGGAGCTCGTTATCAGTGCCCCTCACCCCCTCGGCCACCGCTTCTGTCCGGCCCTGAGGCCAGGCCCCGTGCTCTGTCCAGCCCTGTGGTTGAGGGGTGGGAGGAGGTGTGGTTGAGCCTGGCCTTGGGGTAGTGGTCGGGCCTCATGGGGATGTCTCAGGGACCCTAGAGTGAGGAGAGGACCTGCCCCAGGCTTGGGCCTCCCTGCCCTGCTGGCTCTGCACCTGTTAGTGTCCCCTTTTCCCGCTACTCCCCCATTTTGCGGAACTAGGGGACCGTGGTCACCACTGTTGTCCCCCTGGCTGCCTAGACTCATGCTTGGCGTGTGGCAGCCCCCACCAGCCAGAACCCGGGACTGCAAGCTCCGATCCCGGTCAGCGGCCTCGGTGCCCGTGGCGGGTGGGCTGCTAGAGTCTCTGACCTCAGGCTTGGCTCCAGGACCTGGAGGTCAAGGGGCCCAGAGTCTACCTTTTGTCTTTGGCTTCCCCCAGCCACGGGACCGCCCACCTCCTGCTTTCCAGCAGGCTCTGAGGGGCCGTCGGCTGCAGGGTGCTGGGCATGTGGCCCACAACTCCCGTGTCTGCCCCGCCCCCACCCTTGGGGCCCCACCCTCTCCAGACTGTGCTCAGGGCCTCAGAGCCAGATACACGTGGGGCAGAGGGACCTGGCAGGCTCCCTCCTGTCTGGAGCCGGAGTGCTCTGAATGAGTTCCTGAGAGAGCATGTGAGCCTGTGTGCCTGGAACGTGCGAGCCTGTGTGTGTGCGTGTGTGTGGTCTGTGCGGCTTTGCCCCCCACTCTTGCTGGCCAGCACGGTCATGCCAGGTTGCGGTTGGGCCTGCCCTCCCATGGGCCGGCTCCCTCAGGGCGGGCAGAGCAGACGGCGTAGACGGGTGTGTGCGCAGGGAGGCCTGGGTGGGTCTGAGCCAGTCATTGCTAAGGAAGCGGCAGGGGCTGGCAGGCAGGTGAGTTCCACGAGGACCTGGGGCTGGAGAGGGCTGGGAGCCGATGTGCATTCTAGAGGACAGCGGGTTCGCGTGGGGAGGGTGGTTTGGGGCCGACTGGTGCTGGGTCAGACCGGGTAGGTCACCCCAGACTTCTCTGGCTCCCCTCCCCCCCAGCCCACTTCAGTTCCTCGGGAGGGGGCTGTGGGCGTCAGATCCAGGGGTGGCCCGCGAGGGCTCCTGGGGTGACGGGGACACTGTGGACTAGCACATGGGGGCTGCTGGGGCCCACCGGCGACGCACAGCCACTGCTACAGGTGCAGGCTGAGTGCTGACCCAGCAGGTGCCTTACTGAACGGGGCCAGTGGAGGAGGGTCCTCATGCTGCAGGGGGAGGGGCGGACAGCAGGCAGGCTTGGGCCCACGTGGGCCTTCCTTGCCCTCTGGCTGGGTGTTCCAGCTCCAGGATCAGCTCACTCTCTTCTGCGCAGCTCTGTACCCTGGAGAACGAGCCGCACCTGAGGCCAGGGTCAGTCATGCACACTTTAGTATGAATGAGCCTAGTGCCACTCCTGGACGGCCCGGCAGGAAAGGATGGGAAGGAAGGTTTCCTCTGATTGTTCCATGAGGAAGTCCAGGCCTGATTGCTGCCCAGTGAGCTGGGGCCAGCCGGGAGCCACATCCCGTCTCTCGCCCTCGTCTGGTGCTTCGGTTTTCTGGTTGCCCACCTTGTGTGGCAGAGCGAGCGTGCAGATGGGGCGCTGGCGGAGGGGAGTGTGCCTGGGGGGGTTCTGGCAGAAAGGTGTGTGGGGGCACCGGGAGCCTTGTGTGAACCATGGTGTCGCCATCCCTCCCTCCGTCCCTCCGTACCGGGAGGTGGGTTTGTAACCCGCCGATGGGGAGGGGGTGCTCCGCTTCTTGCCCAGGTCACCCGCCTGGGTGGTGGCAGAGCTGGGGTTTGAACCAGGCCCTCGGGATTCGTCTTCGTGGCTCGGGTGTGTATTTGAGGTCTTAATGGCAGCTGGAGCCTAGGGGAGACATTCCTCGTCTGGGAGGGGCCGGTGCTGAGCCCTCCTTGTGGGGCGGTACATGCCTTGTTTCCTACACAAACAACCAGGGCTGGCTGGGGCAATTTTATTTTTATTTCCTATTTTTACTTCCCTGTTGGCTCTTTTTAGCAACTCTGGGTCAGATAGGCCCCCGCCCTCCAGTCTCCACCCGGCTTCCTGGCCCAGGCCTGGGGCCTCCGAGAAGATGAGTGTATGTGATTCCGTTGGGGGGTGGGGTGGGGACGGGACTCGGCAGCTTGGCTTGCACTCACTCGGTCACGGGGAGCTCACTCCCTCCCCAGATAGTTCTGCAGTGGCCCCTTTTCATCTTGTGGGACTAGCTATGGTGGGGGAGGGCGTGATGGCAGTGGGTGTGTCTTTGTGCCTGACTCAGTTTCCTCACACCCCTCCCTGGTTCTCAGTGGGCCGCTGAGGCTTGGGGTGGCCTGTCAGAGGAGTAGGTGTGTGTGCCGGGTGGGCTGGGCTGCCATGCGGGTGGGTAAGTGCACAGTGGTCCTGCCTTGGACCTGGCTGGACGGGGTGTGTTGAGGGCAGGGCTGGACTGGGCCTTGTTCAGACCACGTCCACCAAGGGCCCTGGGCCCTGAGAGACGGGCTGTGCTGTGGGGTGAGCAAAGCCCACCCCAGGGCGGGGGTCATTGGAATGGCAGGCCAGCTGGGGTCTTCCCGGGGTGGGTACTGCTGGCTGTGGGGCACGTGGAGACACCAGGTTAGGGCTCATGGCCCAGTCCAGGGAGAGGGGTCTTGGGGACCTTGTCTGCCTGTGTGGACACAGCTAGGCAGCAGGCCAACATTTGTGGCGTGGGGTCCTGAGCTGTGAGAGTAGTCTGGGGAAGGCACTGGGCCAGCACAGGCTCGAGTGGGGCTGGGGTGTGGGGCGAGCCGGATGCAGCCCGCTGGGTGCCCAGTGCGGCCTGTGCCAAACCCACGGTGCTCTGCGTATAGACGAGGCCTGGGCTCAGAGAGGCCAGGCAGATCTTCAAGGTCACACAGCTCGGGGTGTGGGGCGGCCGATGCCACGTTCTCTCCTGGTCTTTCATAGATGAGGAAACTGAGGCAAGGAAAGCCAGAACACTGCTGCCAGCGTCCTACAGGAGGCAGCATGGGACTCTGCTTTGGGCCCCCATTCCAGGCCTTTAGTGGGGAGGGGCCGGGTAGAACAGGTGAGGGTAGAACAGGTGCAGTGAAGGGGGCAGGGTTTCTCTAGGACCCAGGGTGGGCTCTGCACAGGCTGGGGGGCTGCACCATCAGGATGGAAGGCCCGGTGGGGGGGGGCTTGGATGTCGGGAAGCTGCTTGTCTGAATGGGGACATGCGACATAGGCCCACCTTGCCGATACGTACGGGGCCCGGTGTGTGCTGCGTGGCCAGTGGCCGGAGCGTGGACAGGTGGGTCTGGGTGAGGGCTCAGGGCTCAGCGGGTCGGGGGCCTCCCAAGGACAGGTGAAGGGCACAGACGTGGTGAGGGCGTCTGGGCCGGGTCCAGCCCACTCTGCACCGGCGGGGCCCACTTTGTGTGTGTCTGTCCATCACTGGCGGCCAGGGCGGAGGCCAAGCAGCTGTCGATTCTGAACCCATCCCACCAAGCCCCACGGGTCCCTGGGGCCTTCTGCCATCCTGGAAGTGCTGGGTGGACTTCCCAGGTCCAGCCTGTGGGCCGTAGTGGGTGGCAGTGGGGGACGAACCCGCCCGGGCTCCCTCCTGGCCCTTCCTGCTCTGGCTGGCTCCGGTGGGCACAGCAGGCAGCCGTAGTCCTCTGCCCAGATCCCGTGGTGTGAGTGATGCAGGTGGTACGTGTGTGCTCGTGTGTGCACGAGTGGGTGCCGGGATTGTTGGTAATCCCTTGATCACAGGCCAGGACACCAAATCCCGCAGCCGAGGTGGGTGGGGGGGCTGCCTCCTCCCTGGAGAGGCCCACAGCTTACGGGGTTTCTCCCAGCCCTGCCCTTGGGAGGTGGCCTGTGTGGGCAGGGAGCATCTGGCTGCTGGGGCTGCCTTGTTAGCACAGGGCAGAGGGGCTCCTCTTCGCAGCCCAGGAAGTCCTGCATGGGTTGGGTGGCTTTGGGGTGCAGGGGCGGCTGGACTCGTGCTCAGGCCTGCACAGCTGTGTGGCCTGGGCCAGCGGCTCCCTCTCGGAGCCCGGCCTTTGTTGTCTGTGAAGTGGGGCGATGTCCATTGCCTCTGGGGCGGGTGTGAGGATGAACCTACGTCGGGCCAGACCGTCAGTTTGCTGACGGAAGCAGGGGGGAGTGGTGGCGGGGGCCCCCCGAGCCTCGGGGTCCTCATCTGCCCGGTGGGGCCCCCCCGAGCCTCGGGGTCCTCATCTGCCCGGTGGGGGCCCCCCGAGCCTCGGGGTCCTCATCTGCCCGGTGGGGCCCCCCCGAGCCTCGGGGTCCTCATCTGCCCGGTGGGGCCCCCCGAGCCTCGGGGTCCTCATCTGCCCGGTGGGGCCCCCCCGAGCCTCGGGGTCCTCATCTGCCCGGTGGGGAGGGGAGTTTCTTGTTCTGGTGCTGGCACACGGGAAAGGTCGCCCGTCAGCACCCGGTGACGCCTGGCAGGTGGGGAGCACTCGGTGTTGGGCTGGGCAGCGTGGGGAGGATGTGAAAGTTCCGCTCCCCGGGGAGGGGTGGTTTCGGGGCAGCCGGCTCCAGAACCATCTTGGGAACCAGGAATCCCCAGGGCCAGGAGTGGGACCTGTCGCCCGGTGTGGCCTTGGCAGGGACTGGGGGGTTGCGTTCCCTGTCCAGTCCTCACGGGCCTCTCCCTGGGTCCTGGGTAGGGATGGGTGTCCGGTGGGTGGGCTCTGTCGGGGAGGGACCCCTGGATCTCAGGGGACCAGCCCCCACCTTCAGTGAGCGCGAACACCGAGGCCTGGCGTGGAGCGACTCTGGGTTCCCTTTCTTCCTTCAAGCAAAGAGGATCTTTCGTAACTGTGGGAAAGAGCTCTTCTCCCCAAGGGCGGTGGGGGCGGGGGCTTGGTCAGCAGATATGACGTCCCCCCCGCCCTCTCGCCCTCTGCCCTCCTGCCTGCGATGCCCTCCAGCCCCGTGCCTGCCCTCCCGGCCCCATCAGGGTGGGGTGGGCTTGCCCAGGCAGCTCTCACCCCAGACGCGGTGGTTTCTCGCGGGGGCCCCCGCGGCGGCTCCTGATGGTGCCGTGCCCTGCACGTGCCCACTTTGGACCTTTGCGCACACGGTGCCCTCTGCCTGGTGTGCCCACCTCCCCCTGCTCTTCTGTCCCTGAGCCTGATTCCACGGGGCCTCCGTCCCCTTGAAGCTGGTCCCCAGGCCTCAGCGGGGTGTCCTGTCCTCTGAGGTCCCTGCCGCCCCCATCGGCTCCATACCCCGCAGGGGACTGGGCCAAACACGGACAGGGCCACCTTCACGCACCCTGGGCCCTGGTTCCCTCGGCTCCGAGTGGGTCCCTTCCAGCCCTGAGGAGTGAGGATGGTGTGGCTTCTGGTCCTGGGAGGGGCTGCTGTGGCAAGGGGCCAGGAGCTGGCTTGCTCAGCTGGGCGCTGGCTGGTATGCAGTAGGCGCTTGGCAGGGCTTGGGGCCAGCGGACTTGGCTTCCTGCCCATGCTGCTGGAAGGGTCTGTGATTGGGTCCCACCCCTGTGCTCCTGACTCAGCAGCCGCAGGGTGGGGGAAACCGGAGGTTTCTCCACAGAAACCCCAGCCCTGGGCATCTGCCACGGGGCCCAGATTTCTCTCCAAGGTGGGAAGTGGAGCCCTTGATTCCTGCCTCTGGGTTCCCAGTAAGACACTGGGGGTGGGGCTGGATCGGGGGGGCTCTGGGCTCAGCCTGGGGGTGTGTCCGGGGGTGTCTCCCCACCCCCTAGCCCAGACCTCGCTCTCCAGTGCAGCACTTTCTGTGGCTCCCCAGTTGCCTGTAAGATGAGGTCCTCGGTGCCTCCTGGCTTGTCTTTCCTTTCGTCCACCCTGTCCCTCCTGCTGCCACACGGGGCACCTCTCAGTCCTCAGGAGCCAGGCTGGCTTCTGCCTCTGGTTCCCACCCACAAGCCTCTTCACCTGCCAGCTTCCTGCTCTGTCCCCTCCCCATGGATGCAGCCTCCTCCAAGGGCTCTCCTGGGTTGGGTCCCGCCACCCCTTGGCGGCGGTGCCTGGTGTCCCGGCGCCCCGGCAGAGTCGCAGGCTGGGGCTTGGGGTCTCCCTCCGTGTCACCGCGGGCCCGACAGTTGGATGTGGTTGTGGAAGGGAGCGCCGAAGCCCTTCAGCCGGGGCCAGCCTTCTGGGGGGCCTCCTGGGGGGCTGCCTGGCAGGGAGTGGGGGCCGGCACTCACAGGGCCTTTGCTCGAGCTCCTTGGACAGGGCGCCTCCCACCGCCGAGGCTGCGGCCCCCAGTGCAGAGCGTCTGTGCAGGAGATGGCGGAGGACGCCCCCCACAGGCTGTCCGCGAGCGCCTGGTCGGGGTGGTGGGTGGTACGGTTTGGGGCCAGGGCCCCGGTTTCCACTTGGTCAGGTGGGGAGACCGGCCCCCACCAGGGTTCTCAGGGCAGTGTCTGCACTGCCTGAGGCTGCCCCAGCTCCTGCGGGCGCACGTGCTGGGAGGAGGCTGGAAGTTTGGGCCAAACGCAGAGGTGGGGCTTCGTGTCTCCTCGCCCGCCCGCGGTGGGTGCGTGTCGTGGGCTTATGGGCCTCCAGGGCCCCCCAGGGCCGGCGTGCGGGCGGCTGGGCCGGGGTCTGGAGCCTGGGGCTGGGAAGCTTCTGTCCATCAGGGTCTGGTGGCCTTGGGCCAGCGGGGTCCACCACCATGCACTTGGGGCAGGGGGGTACACGGTGCTGTCACTCGGACCTCGCCTTCTGCGTTCTTAGCCGGCCCCTCCTGCTGGGTCTTAGTTCAGCGTCTGATGGCTGAGTGCCCCCCCACTGCCCCCGCCATTGGTGCCAGCTGCCTCCTTGATCCCTAAAGATATTTGTGAAACACGAGCTAAAGAAGGTTCTTCCCTGGGGGGTGGGGGCTGGGGGAAGCACAGGGAGGGAGAGAACAGTTAAAGCTGAAATTAATTGTGCTGCCGGTTTCCTGTCGCCCCCACTCACCGTCAGTGCATAACGCGGGACCAGGGAGAGTGAAGAGTGATTAGTCTCGACTCACCCGCTTCATTCATGACTAAATCTGGGTCAGCGCCTGGCACAGATAAGCACGAGTGGGCGCTGCACGGCGGGACGATGGCAGTGCTACTGCTCCCGCTTTGCGTGCTGTGCCCAGATGCCCCCTCCTACAGGAAGCCCTGCTAGATGTCCCCCACCCCCACTCCCGGGAGGCTCTTTCCCATGCCTGAGGCCCAGTGTCTTCTGCATCTGGTGTCTTTTCCCCACGTTCCCTGTAGGGACTGTGTTGGGGCTGGCAGCAGCTTTTGGGGTGGGGCATGTGGGGGCGTGGCGACAGCTCAGCGTGATCTCCCGCCAGGGACCACACAGAGCCTGCTTGCGGTGCTCACTTGTTCCAAAACACTTGACCCCGATCGTGCCACCCTTTCTCAATCTCTCCCATGCTGGCATGGTCCTTGGGGCTCATGAAGGCCCAACTCTGGCCCTGGCGCCGGTCCCCGCGGGGGAGGCCGGCCGGCTGCACCGATCTGCTTCCTGCCGCTCGAACGTTCCCTGCTCACGGCCTTTGCACATGCTCTGCCTCCTGAATGCTCTTCCTTACGCTGCCCTGTGGCCCCCGTTTTCTCCCTTCTGATCTCACGTGGGTGTCCCCCACCCACTGCTGTGGCCTCTCCCCCATGGTCACCCGCAGCCAGCCTAGCCTGCTTATTTCCCTCTGAAGGTCTGTCGTGGGGCTCCCATCTGTTCCCTTGGCTGGGGTGTGAGCTCTGGGACTCTGGGTGCCCCAGGGACCGCTGGCGTCCCTGCGTCTTCAGCACAGCAGGTGCGGGAGGAACATGGCTGAGCCCCACGTCTGGGGCCTGCGGCTGCCCGTCCTCTGCCTCCTCCCGTGGGTAACCTTGTGGAGACAGTGGGGTACCTTAGGGAGGGGTGAAGGGAAGGTGCTGCCTCTGGGGGCCGGTCCTTGCTGCACCGCTGGGCTCTGTGTAGCGAGAGCTCTTGGGGGCCCCGGGTGCTTGGGGCAGTGTCTGGGTGGAGGGGCAACAGTGGGGGGCCTGGCCAAGACTCTGCCACCTCCTGACTCTTCTCATCTTACAGAAATAGGAAACTGAGGTCTGAGGGCAGGTGCTGTCTGCCTTGAGGCCACTGGGGAAGGTTTGAGAGGTATTGGGCTAGGCCCGGGCTTTGGGGGAGGGCCCCGGGCAATGGGGGAGGCCCCTGGGTCTTGTAGGGAGGGGCCCCTGGCCGTGGGGGTGGATCCGGGCCGTGGGGACGGGCCCTGAAATCACCCCGGGGTAGATGGCATGGGCAGCTGGGTGCAGAGCCTGGCAGATAAAGGGTTACAGGTTGAGGGAAGTAATAATGTTTCTAATTTTCCGTTGTGATTTAATAAAAATGTAAATCTCGGGGTGGAGGACGGCCCAGCTCACCGTGGTGTTGACCGAGATTAACTGCGGGTTCCTGGTGGTCAGCCTGCCTTTGTCTCCACGCCCCTGAGCCTGGTGCCTCCGTCAGCCCAGAAGGCCGGACAGCACAGGGCAGACGCCGCCTGGATGCACGGGGAGCCGGAATGCCAGGGGCCGCCGCGGCGGGAGTGTCAGGGCCTCTGCTGACGGGGGAGGCCCGGGATGAGGCTCCCCTCTGACCCCTGCACCCCTGTCTCCAGAGGAGCTCGGGGGCTCAGCTAGGATGGCCTGGGGCCTGTGCTGACCGTGGTTAAGTCCCAGGTATGTGGGGGCGATGTTTGAGGTGAGCTTGTGAGCGGGGAAGAGGTAGCGGCAGAGCCGTGGAGGAAGGGTGTTCCGGGCTAAGGGGCGGTGTGTGCAAAGGCCCTGACTTGGGAGTGAGCTTCGGCTGCGAGGGTCGGTGCAGGGCAGATGCTGCGTCCAGCCCCGAGGTGGGGGCAGGAGGAGGGCTGGTGGGAGGAAAAGCCAGGTGGGGTACAGTGGGGGCGGGGTTCCTGGGCCTGCCCTGACAGCTATGGGAAGCCCTTGGAGGGCTCAGCAGGGAGCAAGGACTCTGGTGGAGGTTGGGAGACACTGGTCCCTGGTGAGAGTGGTCCAGAGGCCCCGAGGAGGTAGGGTGCACTGGTGGACCTGGCCACAGTTAGAGCCACCGCCGACAGGCCAGGCCGGGGGCTTGGGCTGCCCAAGAGGTTTGGGCCCCGGAGGAGGGTGCCATTTGTGGGGTGTGGCAGGGGCGGAGTCCAGGGTTCTGGCTGGGCAGTTAGATGGCGAGGCGGTACAGGGCTGCGTGGAGACTGGACTGATGTCCAGGCTTGAGGGAGAAACGTGGGACTCCGGGGTCTGTGGTCAGAGCTCAGAATATTCTTGGGGCTGCGTTTTGTTAGCTGACAGGGGCTGGAGGGTGAGGACAGGTGGCAACGGGGATCACTGTGGCTTTTGCTGGTGTGGTGAGCGCCGTGTCCGTGGGAGGGCGCGGGTGGCCGGGCTGCTCTCGGAGCTTAGGGCAGTCGGAGCAACGCGCTGCTGCAGGTGGCCGAGGGTCATGGCTGGGGGAGCCGCACACTGTGCCTCCAGCTCTGCAGAGTTCAGAGACCGTGGGGCCTCCTCCTCAGATGGTCACTTCCCTTCCTGAGAGAGGGCACTCCTGTGCATGAGACCCGCACCCATTCCCGGGGTCTTGGGTTTCCATCGTGCCTGTCTCTCTGCTGCCGTCAGGCAGTGAAAGTCGCTAGAACACCTCCCGGATGCTGGGCATGCAGCGGGGCAGCTGGTCCCTGTGGGGTTCATAGTCCCCAGTGAGAGTGGAACTGTCCCCTGACACCAGCTTTGCTGAGCGTTGAGTGACAGCGATGGTGTCTTGTCACTGAGAGAGGCTCCGGGGGTGGGGGCGTGTTGGGGACCCAGTGAAGGGAGGCCTGCATGCCGTGGGGGTGAGTGGGTGGTGCTGGGCCGTGCCCGGCTGCCCCGACAGGGACCTGGTCTGCCCCTGGGCTCACAGTTGGCAGCGGGGTGGGGGGGGGAGGTGGAACTGGGGACAGTTCTGGCCAGAGCTGCAGACCCCAGCTCCCTGCTCTAGCTGGGCCCAGAGCCACCACCCTCGACGCTGGGTTGTGGGGGCCTTTCTCCCCAGCTGCCCCGGGCTTTATGCTTGGTCACCTGTGTGCAGTCGGTGGTCCTGCTTAGGCCGGCTCTGGGCCAGGGGCACCTTGACCAGGGTGCAGGGCATGGCCAGGTTTGGTGTGTGGGGAGGGAGGGAGGGAGGGCATCCGGTAGGGCGTGGACAGGGCCTCTGGGGGGCTCTGGGAGAGAGTGAAGGAAAGCTTGCTGCCCCCCGGGGCCAAGGGGTGCCGGGTGTTGGTGAGGTTCGACCTCTCCAAGATTTATTGGGACTGATTGAGTTGTGTCCTTGGGGGCAAAGTCCCTGCCCCTGGCGATGGTGACCAGAGGGTCTGGGCTGGGAGTTACGGCTGCGTGCCCTTGAGTCCCTGGAGCGGGGAAAGGCCGTTCCCCGGGGGGCTGTGCAGGGGGCGGGCGGGCGGACTGCTTGCGATGGAGCTGCGTGGACAGCATCACGTTCTGCTTTCAGCACTTCCCTCTCCTCCTGGCCCGGCCTGCCCTCCCGCGCGTCCTTCGCCATGCCCTGGACCCTAGCTCAGCCCCCGTCTGGAGCACGTGCAGGCCTGGGGTCAGGAAGAGCAGGCCCAGCAGAGGGCCAGGCGGGCTTCTCGGCCCCAAGACCCCGGGAGACGTCCTGCCCCCCGTGCTTTGATCGGACAACCTGTCGGGGCTACGGGGCAGCTGCACAGTGTCGGGCTCACCCAGCCGGAGGCGGGGAGGGAGCGAGGCTGGGAGGGAGGGGGGACGGGCCTCGGGGAGGCCCTTGGGACGGGCGCTGCGGAGCAGAGCACCAAGCCCAGCCTCGGCCTCGAGCCCCTGGGCCCACGCCCAGGCCCCCGCTTACCAGCTGGGGCTCTGGCGGCCCTCTGTGCCTCAGTTCCCTTTGGGTAAGGGAGGGTGCAGAGCCGTGGGGACCACATGTGGGCGGCTAGAGGCTCCCGGGGGGCTGCCTGCGGAGAGGCTTGGGCTCCCTCTTAGGGGCCTGTGGTCTCTGCCCTGCCCGATGGCACCAGGAGGATTATGGTCTCCGTCCCCGGCTCACTGCATATCTGTGCAGGGAACAGAAGGCACTTGCTGCACGGGGAGCCCTGCTCTTGGCGTCCAGCTGGGGCCGAGGCCGGGGTCTGCTCCACCTGTCCTTCCCCTCCTCCTCCGCGGGGCGGGGGTCTCCTGGCCACGCTTGGCTTCTGTGCCTTTGGGATGGTTTTTTTCTTTGCTCAGAGGCGGCGGTGGGAGGGAGGTGGGCCAGCTGTCGTCGCCCTGCACGCTGCACGCGGGGACACTTCCCAGGGAGTTGGGGGTCCTGGGCCTGTGCCAGACGTTGACGCGCCGCCCCTCGTCGGCTCTGGCCGCGCAGTGGCTCCGTGACAGGACCAGGGCGCACTTGTCCGAGGCCAGGCGTCACGTGCCTTTACCACCTGGCCGAGCTCCTGCTCCTCGGTGAGGGTGGGCAGAGCTACTCCTCTCCTGCCTCAGTGTCCCCTTCTGGGATCCCGGGGCGGCCCACTCAGCCTTCAGGAGAGGTTTCCATAGCCTCAAGGTGTACCTGCCCGCATGTGGGTCGGTCCCGGCGTTAGGGGCCAGGCACCTGGACGTTTTGCTTAGGAAGTGGAGTGCTGGGGACAGGGCTGGTCCTTCGGGAGGGTTGAACCGGCAGTGGAGGTCGTGCCGTGGCAGCACTGGGGCCAGGGGTCATGGCTGGTGATGGTGGACCACAGTGTCCTACTGCTAGGTCTTACCCACCGGAGGCCCCTGACCAGCAGCAGGGTTCGTGATGCACCCAGAGCAGGGACACAGGGAAGGCAGGCACCCATGGCCCCGGGGACATGCAGGGTGCTGGCTGTGGCGGGGGGGGGGGGGGGGGCAGGTGTCTGGCCCCACCCTGTGGGCTCTGTTCCGCTGGCCTGCCCTGATTTTGTTATCCCAAACGCTGTGTCCTCCTGGCTCAGGGAGCCCCTGGAGAGGGCAGAGATCCAACACCTCGGGAAATGTGAGCCCCTCCCCAGCCCGTGAATATTTCATCAACGGATTAAAAATTGAAGCTGAACCGTCCACGGCTGGAGGGCGGGCGGGGCGCCGCTCCTGTGTCAGGCCTGCTGGAGTGTTTTTCCTGGTGACAGAGCCACGTCAACTAGAAATGGCATTCCGTGGTCTTCTTTCATTAAGGTCGAGATGTAATCAGCCATCAGCTGCCATTAGTGAATTTTGACCCTCAGAATGAGAGGTGAACGGGGCACAGAAGGGTTTGTCAGAGCCAGCGTGCGGGGGGCCACGCAGAGGCTGTGGCTGCGCCTGGGGCGTGGGCAGGCGTGGGTGTTGCCGTGGGCGATCTGGTCTGTGCGTGTGTGTAGGGCTGGGGGTGGGGTCTGGTCTCCGTGTGCGTGTGTGCACGTGTGCGCGTGCGGGGCTGGACGGGGCTGGTTGGCTCAGGTCTGGCCGCCCACTCCTCCGGAGCCCTGCCGTGTCTGCACGCCCGGTGCCCGGGGGCCTGGAGCCCTGAGGTCCCGCAAACAGCGTGGGGCTCGTGAGGGTCCCGGCAGCGGTGTGTGAGGGGGAGGCCAGTCTCGGTTGCAGTGAGGGGACAGTGTTCTGGGCCCTGGGGCTGAGGAGGAGAGGGGCCCTTTCCTGGGGCTGCCCAGGTGGCCGGCATGACAAGACGGGCAGGCCGGCTGACACGGGCCTCCAGGCCCCAATGGCCAGTGCCACTGCAGGCGGGCGTGTTGGAAGCCCTGGCAGGTGCGCTGGGCCAGGAGGACGGGGCAGTGGCGGCTGCTTGCCAGGGCCCCCCAGGCTCTGAGAGGCCACATCAGGGCCCTAGGAGCATCGGCCCCAGGGAGGAGGATGCAGGGGCCCTACTGCAGGCCCCCAGGCAGGCAGCGCAGGGCTTGGCAGGGCTGCCTTGCCCCTCCCTGTCTCACTCCTGCCCAGCAGCAGGCAGAAGTGGCCACTCGCCAGGAAGCAGACTGCCCAAGGCCGAGTGTCTGGACCACCCAGCCTCCCGCCACTCTCCTGCTGGGCCATGCTTGTTTTCCTTTGGCGGATTGGAGCTGATCCGGCTGCCGACGGGTGCCGCAGCAGCTCTGCCCCTCGGCAGGCCAGCCCGGACTCGGGGCGTCCCTTCCCCCAGGGGCAGGTGCTGTGGGGTTGGCTGGGGGCCGGCGTGCGGCGACAGCGTAGGGGAGCAGCGCCACGCTCAGTCCCCTTCCCGCAGGGCGCAGAGAGGGGCCTGCTCACTGTCGGGCATGGTCAGCTGTGAGGCAGGGGTGCCCTGCTCCCTGCGGGGATGCTGAGCGAGGCCTCTGCCGCTCACGGCCAGCCGTGAGGCGGTCCCGGCTTCTCCCCGCCCTTTTGTCTCTCCCTGGGGGCTCCGCTCTGCTCGCTGTGGCGGGCGTCATGGGGCAGTGCACCCTGGGCTGGGTGCTGCGGATTGGGTGGCCGAGAGTGGTGCCCCTGGCCGTGTTGTGCACCGGGAGGGGCAGGCCCGTCGCTGGGGGGCCCCCGCTGGGGGTCCTGGGGGCCAGGGACCCACGGAGCAGGCTCAGCAGGGGAGATCGTGCTTGTTCTCTTAAAGGGGTAGAGGGCTCCTGGGGGCGTGTTCTCAGATTTCCCACGAAGGCGGAGTTTCTGGCGGCCCTTGGCTGTGGGGGCCCCCCGCGAGGCCCGGTGGCCTGGGCTGTATGCTTGCACACCGCAGCCCTGTGTGCACGTATCTGTCTGCACACAGATGTGCTCACACCTGTGCATGCAGGGCCGGTCTCCCTCCTTGAGGCCGAGCCGCAGGCATTCCTGCCTTTGAGCAGACCGTCACCGGCTTACCAGAGTCCTGGCTTTGCCCAGTGATGCGCTGTCCGCTTCTTGGGGTCTGTGCTTCCCCGGAGCGCACTGAGCCTTCCTGTCCTCCCGAAGGTGGTGCCGGGCCTCCCCCTCCCCGGGTCCGCAGGTGGTCTGTCCCCTCCTGGTCCGTCTCTGGGCAGGAGGCTCGAGGTGTCCTCTCTGTGGCGATGCTGGGCCTTGGGAGGGGTGGGGGTGCCTTTGGGACGTGAATCATTTGCAGGGCTGGTGTCCCTTTTGGGGAAGTCAGGCCACCTGTGATCTGCGATTCCTGACTTCTGTTGGGGCAACGTTGGCAAGACCCCCGGGGCAGCTCCGAGCGTCCGCACAGGCGGTGCTGAGGGTGAGCGTGGAGGCTTCGCCTGCATTTGGGGGAGAGTACCTGAGGTGCTAGCTCGGATGGGGGCGGGGTGCTCCCTGGGCCCGGGAAGGCAGGGGACCAGGACTCACACCCTGAGTGCTCTCGTCTCCGTAAAACCCCTCGCCCTGGCCGACCTAGGCAGGCAGAGGTGCGTGCAGCCGGCATTCCCGCTCCGGTTGGCGGAGTGGATGGGGCGCCGGGGCGAGGACTCTGGGTCCTGAGAGTGAGCTGTGCTGTGGCGGGTGCGTGGCGTCCACCCGGGAGGACGGGACGGGAGGACGCTCGCGCCGTGCGGGGCTGGCCTGGGTCCGTGGCCTCCTGCCGTGCCTCCCCCTGCGCCTCCCCGGGGGCCCCTCCGCCGGAGCTGAGTAATGGCGCCCTTTTCTCTCTCGGGGAGCAGCCCGGCGCGGAAGGCTGGTGGGGTCTGCGGGGTGCGGGGGTGAGCGCATCAACCCCGTTCACTGCAGCCGTGCGCCGGCCGGCCGCGCGTCAGGCCTGGCACGGGACCCTGTGAGGCCCCTGGCCCGGGCCACACCGCAGACCACTAGACCCGCAGCCCTGGGGCGGAGCCTGGGTGCTGGGGCTTCTCGGGGCTCCCTGGCGGCCCCCGTATGTGATCAGGTGGAGGCTCATGGGGGTCGCATCCACGGGGCCCTCCCCTCCTCCCGGCTCCGTGCGTGCGCACAGCTTCGCGGGCGGCGGGCGTCGTGGGAGGTTTTAAGTCTTCAGGAGCTGTGTTGTTGCTGTGAAGTCTCAGATCTGGGTCAGACCTCCCTCCCGTGTCCCAGGCCCTCGTGCACCTCAGGCGACGGTTATCTGAGTTCGCTGTCAGTGGCTTCCCTCCGCAGACCTGTGCACTCTGACTTTCCGGCTTCTGTGGGCCTTCCGGGTTTGGACGGCCTTGAGGGCCCCAGGAAGTCTCACTGGGGAGTTTGGGAGGCTGCCCCAGAGTTCTGGGGGGGGGTGTTGGACCAGAGGGACCCCCAGAGGCTGGCCCGCCTGCTCTCAGGAGGCTGCACGAGTGAGGTGTCAGTTATGGAAAGGCCCAGGACACACAACTCCAGGGACAACGTGCCTTCCTCTCTCATCTGCCCAAGTCGGCCCTTGGGGTCTGGATGGGGCTATGGCTGGGCGTCCGTGAGCTGTTCTCTGTGGCCTTGGCTGCTTGTGTCTGACTCTTTGCTCCCCCGGGGTCCGACCTCACCTGGAAGAGGTGTGGGCCCACACCCCGGGATCTGTGGGCTTGTGGGTCGGTGTGAGCAGCGCTGGGCAGGCCGGCCGGTCTGAGCTCCCCAGCAGGGCCCTGGGGGAAGGCCACCTTGGAGGGGACGGGAGCCCTTGTCCCGCAGGTCCTGGCCAGCCTGCCCAGCACTGTTACCCGAACGGGCCCGAACCTCAGTGTGGGTCCCGGAGGCATCAGGCAACAGTCCCGTTCCCACCCCTCCTGGCCTCAGCCTCTTGGTTTGCCCTCAGGAGGGCTGGGCTGGTGAGCGGTGCTCAGGGCTCCACAGGGCCTGGGTGGGGGGCAGGGGCTTCCGGCTTGTCAGTTTCTCACTGGGGTTTCTTGTCTCAGTGGGGTGGGGAAGGAGAGGCACAGGTCGGGATCAAGGAGGGCAGTGGAGCCCGAAAGGAGAGAGAAGACAGCACGTGTCTGGCCAGGGCCCCGTGGGGCTGCTGAGGGTTGGGGAGGTACACAGCTTCTGTCATCACCCGTCTCGGGCCTGGAGGCCCACCAGGTCCTGGCCACACCCAGAGGCAGGTAGATTCGCAGCCATCGTACAGCCTGCGGTGTGGCTGGGGACTTTCTCCCAGGGCCCTGGGTAGTGTCTGCCCAGGATTCTGCGTGTTCTGGAAAGCTCTGTGGCACCCTGGTTCCAGGGAAGTGGGGGTTTTGAGGTTGGTCTGCCCTCTGGTGTCAGACAAGCCGTGGGTGGGGAGGCCTGACCATGGCTGGGTTTGGGGACAGCCACCTGCTCTCTGGAATGGGTGCTGGGCCTTGATGTCATCCCCAGAGAGGCAGGGCTGTGCCGCCTGCGGGGAGCTGGCGGGGAGAGCATGAACCCTCCTGGGCTGGGGTTTCTTGCCTCCTACGCTGGGGGGCTGGGGCCGGGGGGGTGCTCCCTGGGAAGTGGCCGCGCCCCCACCGGACTTCCCGGCCCCCAACCCCGTGGACTGGGTCAGGCTGTTGTGGGTGACCGCCCCCCCTGCCCCATCGGGGAGCAGAGGCCCGGGCAAGTCACTCTGAGCCTGGCTTTCCCCCAGAGTGAAATGGGGGAAAACGTCCTACCTTGGGTTTTTGTAAAGTGGCAAAGAATTGTCTAGCTCACACCTGGTAGGGTACTGGAGTCGGGCCAGGCTCGTGAGGAAGGTTCCTGATGGACGGCTGGGCCCAGGGGCCAAGGAACTGCGATGTGCACTCTGGGTACAGACCCCCACCCGTAAGGGTGGCTAGGCCGGACCACCCTCTACCCAGGGCTGGGGGACGTTTAGTGCCTCAAGGACACGTGTCCCCCTCTCCCTCTCCCCCCGTGAAGGGCCTAAGAGCCTCAGGTGCCAGTCACGTGGCTGTGACCACGATCCTGCTTAGTGGCTCGGACAGGACCCCCTTGAGGCACGGGCTGGGAATGGTGGACTCTCTCATCACGGCCCTTTTGGAAGGGAAGGTCACAGTGTGGCTGGTGGCATGTTTGTCCTGCAGTTGGGAAAGAGTGGCTTTGTCGGGTGGGGGTGTGTACGGCCACCCTGCCCCAGCCTCCCCCTGCCCCACAGACAGCTCAGCCCCCACCCTGTGACGGAGGGCGTCTCCCTGGGCCCCCCCAGCTGCCTCCTCCCAGCCCAGCACCCAGCAGGCAGGCGGCCCCGAGCGCCAGCACCCAGGCCCCTGTGGGGCACCCCTGGGAAGCCTCCGGCCCTGTGCAGGGCTGGGGAGCCATGGAGGCACAGCGAGGGCAAAAACAAAACAAAACAAGACCCCACCCCCAGCCCCCAGCCCACACCCTGAGTCTCCTTATCTGTCCCACAGCCTGTCGCAATGGCTTGCTTGGTGCAGTGGAGAAATGCGATGGAACAGATAGTGGCCGGGTGCAGGAGTGTCTGGGCCCGTCGGACGGGTTTGGTTCCCGCCCCAGGTAGAGGGGAGAGCTGGCCGGAGGTCACTGCCTGGGCGCGGTGACTGCCGGCTGTCTGCTCAGCCGGGCTCCTGGCGGGTCCTGGGAAAGGGGGCTTTGCACGGAGCTGGGTCCCGCCTTGGCCCTGCTCCTGTAGCTGTCCTTTCGGTGCTTCCCTGGAGGGGTGGGGGGTGGAGAGTGAAAGAGCTCTGCCTCTCTGCTGGGATGGTTCGCAGTGAGCCCAGGCACGGGCACGGCCGTGTCAGTGGGGAGGGTGGCAGCCTCCGAGGCCCCAGTGGACCATCCTGCCCCTGTCTGTCCCCCCTCCCCCCGCTGTGGCCCTGGCGTTCAAGGGAGTGGCCGTGGTGGACACCATCAAGAGCAGATTTTAGGTAGAAAATGCCCTACTTAACCAGAAGTCAGATTTCTGGGAGCCAGAACCTTCTGGAACACAGACGCGGGCCAGAAGTGGGCAGAAAGGGCTTCCATCGGGTCGGAGCCTGTGTTCTTAGAAACGTGGATACAAATCACGGTTTCTTCGTAACTCTATCCGTTTGCCCTGGTGACCTTTCACCTGTCTTATCGTAGGACAAGAGCTTGGGGACAGTTTGCCGCAAACCTGAGTTCAGGGAGGAGTGACAGCCAAGGAGGAGGCAGAAGATACCAGCTGTGACCTGGGCCCCCAGTGGAGAGCTGGGGAAAATTTAGCTGTCCACCGTGCCCCGGGGAACATGGGGACCTGGCGGGGCACTGTGGGGCGTGGCTGGGATGAGGTGTGATGCTCCCAGGTGTTTTCACGGACAGACCCCGGTTGTCATCCCCTTCACAGCGGTCCCCATGGGAGGCCCCGCGTCACTGCCGTGAGGGCCGTCCCAGTGCACTGGCCCCAGCCCAGGTTCCCGGCCCAGTGTGAGCTCTTATCCTGGTCAGAGCTGAGACGGCAGGCCCTGCCCAGCCCAGCCTGGGTGTCCTTGCCTCACGAGGACCCTGACCTGATGAGCCGTGAATTGGGCAGGAGGCCCATCAGCGGCCACATTCGGGTAGGAGGTAGGTGAGGGTGTGGAGTATAGCTGGGGTGAGGGGTAGGAACTGGGCAGTTCCCATCCTGGGAAAAGGCCTCCGTAGGCCTGGGCTGGGGTGGAGCTTTTGGGAGGGCTTCCTGGAAGAAGCGACCGTCGGCAGGTCCAGACAAGGGAACAGCATCTGCAAAGGCCCGCAGGTGAGGGAGGGATTCTGGGTTTGTGTGGGGCGGTCCAGAGCTGGGAGGTTTCAGAGGCCCCGTCCGAGGTGTGGAGAATCGTGGGTGCCTTGTGTGCAGGAACCCACAGGTCCAGTCCCTGAGAGTTCTCCAGGCATCCAGGGATCCGGCTTTCCGGGCTTCGCCTTGGGTGTGGCTCCGGCAGAGCCGTGCTGCCTCAGGCTGTCCCCTGCCCTCCTCCCAGCCCAGGTGGTCAGCGGGGCCCGGCAGGGTGCTCTATCCTGCCAGAGACAGGCCGTTCCCGGGGCGGGGCCTGAGCCAGGGCTGGGGTCTCCGGGAGATGGCAGCGGCCGCCTCTGGAGTGTTGGCAGGTCTGAGCGTGGCCTGTGTGTGGAAGCAGGCCGCGCAGGTGGGCGGAGGGCCGGGAGCCTTGCGATTGGTCATGGTGAGCTCAGGAGGGGTGGGGGCCCCCGCGGGCCTTGCCTCCCCTCGCTCGGGCCGCGGCAGAGGGGCCCATGCAGTTCCGGGGGCGTTGACTGAGCACTCCTGGCTGCAGGAGAATCTTGGGGTGGGGCCCAAGAGGAGGCAGGGTCTGCGGCCAGAGAGTGGGGGCCTGGGCAGAGGCCGGGTGAGGCCTGGGGTGCAGAAATGGCCTTGAAGAGCTGTCCTTGGCCATCTGGGGTGAGAGCGAGGGGGTGAGGTTGCCCTTTTGGTTGGGCTCTGGGGCTCCATCTGAGCGTGTCTTAGGGCCAAATTTGAAAGCCACTGACGTCACTGTGCAACTGGGGGAGACTGAGGCCCAGCAGTGGACACCCAAGGGCGTGCAGAGCCTGGTTAGGGCATGCGGACTCGGTGGCCCTAACGGGGCTACCCCGGGGCCTCTTGTGTTTTGGAGCCTGCCCTGACATAATTATCCAGCAGTAATGAGCTAATTAGTCACAGTGGTGCCCCCCCCACCCGCCCCCCCACCGGGCACTTTACTCTCCCACCTTCCTTCCCCTTCCTCCTGCCTGTAGTCTCTCTCCAGTCCTCCCGCCCGGGCGACCGCCCTCCTCCCAGGCCCCAGCCCGCCAGCCCCTCATTCTCCTCTCATGGGACACTGAGTGTGGCTTTGTCCGCTGGAGGTGCTGGGCTGCGAAGGGTGGGACCCTGGGGGAGGTGGCTAACGAGCCTGTCCCCATCAGTGGGCCTGGATTGATTTTTCCTGGGTTGATGAAGACCCCTCACTCACTTTGCTAGTAATAGTCAAAAAGCCAGTAGTCATTTGTGGCCCGAATCCCAGGAGAGGGCAGGGTCCACATGGCCCTGGGGTCCAGAACAAGCTAGGGTTGAGCCCTGGTGGGAGCAGGGGGCGGGCTGCACCCCCACTCCCGCTGGGGTTTGGAAGGTCCCCTGACAGCCTTGGTGCTCCGGTCCCAGGCTGCCCCTGTCTGTTTCCCTCTTGGGCAGCGCAGCCTGGCAGGGCTCTGGGCGGTCCTGGCCTGGGAAGGGAAGGGGCTCACACAGCTGAGGCTCCTCGTCTCCCCACTGAAGGGCAGGGGAAGGTTCTGGCGCCACCGGGGTCCCAGGGCTGGCCAGGGGGGAGGGAGCCAGGAGGGCCAGTGGAACAGTGATGTCAATGCCCGAGCTGGTTTCCTCCTGGAGGGGCCTTTCCTTAAGGCCCGGCTCTCTCTGTGTCTCACCTGGGGGCGTCCCAGGGTCGCTAGGCTGGGCTGGGAGCTGCGGGCCACCGGCTGGCCGTGGGGTGCGGGAACGACGCCTGGCTGGGACACGCTGCACATTTGCTTGTCGTCAGGGGTGGAGGCAGAGCAGGCAGGAAGCAGCTGTTCCTTCCCGCTCCCACCCCTGCGGGTCACGAGATCGTGTCCCGGGGCCCCGCACCAGCCCCGGGTTTGAGGGCGGGCATGGAGACGGCATGGGCCCAGGGCCCGTCTGGAGGCTGTCGCCGCGGCGGCTCATGGCAGAGCCCGGCTCTGCCCAGCATTCTTGGGCCACGGGTCCTGGGCGGGGAAGGAGGTGCTTTGGCCCCCGGGCCTGCCTTGTGTGGGGCCAGGCCTGGCATCTGGGGTCGCTGAGCGAGGAGTGCTGGCCTGACTCTCCTGGGGAAGCTGCCCCCAACAGGGCCCCGGCCTGGGGCCTCCACCTGGGCTGGAGGGTAGACCTGGGGCTGAAGTAGGGCCCCCGTCAGGGGCGCTGGGTGCTCAGGAAGGCAGGGCCCCCCAGGACTGCTGTCTGTGCCGGGGAAGGCTGGGAGAGGGGGTTCCTTCCCCAGTGGCTGTCAGAGACCCAGCTGAGCCCTGGCTTCTTGGTCCAGGACCCCCTCTGGGTGGTGCTGGAATCCAGGGAGGCTGGCAAGCTTCCTGGGGTGCCTCCTGCCGAAGGAGCCCCGTACTGTGCATGGCTTGGGTCCGAGGCTCCCTTTGGGAAGCACCTTCTCTCCCCGGCTCTGCTCGGATCTTATCTGATGGGAGAGAGTGGGCCTTTTGGTGTCAGACTTGACTTTCCCACGTGCCGTCTGACTCATCAAATTCACGTAGTAACTGTTTTGCTGATTTGTTTATCAGCTAATGATTCTGGAACTTTCTCTGGGTCAGGCACCTGGTCCCAGAACTAGAGGGGAACTTGGAGATCCTGTTTAATGTTCTTATTTCACAGATGGGGAAACTGAGGCCTCCCTGCAGGCGGGTGGCTGCCTCTGCTGTTCGTGTCCCCTCCTGGACACTGCCCTCGGTCCCATGACCAGCTCCAGCTGAGGGCCTACTATGTGCAGAGGCGAGTTTGAGGACCTGTCCCACTGTTCTGTGCATCCCACCCTGTTCTCGTCTCCCTGCTCTGTCCAGCCCCTGTCCAGCCCCCATCCATCCGATGGGCAGGTGGGCGGGTGCGGGTGACACCCAGGCCTGAGGGCACAGAAGCGTTGGGGTTCCCGGGGACTGAATGCTCCCAGCGCCATCCCTCAGCGACTCCACGCCCTCAGTGGTGGTGCCGAGTCTGTTGGTCACGAGCTTTTTGGTTCTGTAATGTGTGTTTCCTGACTGCCGGGCAGGCGCCTGACGACTCTGATTAAACTCAGAGGGGCTCCAGAGGCTCCTTGTTCGGGAACAGGCCTGTGGCTCTCAGGGCTGCCCTCCATTGCCGGTGGATGGTTCTGGAACAAGCACTTAGAGCCTGAGTGCCTTGGGTGTCCTCCGGGTCTGAGCCGTGTCAGGGACTCCGTTGCCCGTCTACCGACTGGGGAGAGCAGTGCCCGTCCTCTGCAGCGAGCACCCCTGGGAGCTGGGGTGTTCCTGCTGCCTTGGTGGGCTGCAGGCTCAGCTCCTGTGGGGTCAGCCCTCCACCCTGTGGCCACTGAGCTTGCCAGCCCCCCTACAACCCACTGGTGAGAGGAGCTCTGGCTGTGGCCCTCTCCCGGCCCTGAGCTCGCCCCTGGCTTGCACCGCCTCTCCTGGCCTTTGTCCCACTTCCTGTCAGTTGGGTTGGGAGGGGACAGGGCTCCGAAGGCTAAGCTGCGCATGTCCGTGCTGTGGTGCCACCGCCCCCCCGTGCCTTCAGTGGGTCCCCCATCCCCCCTGGGCCAACCCTGCGTCTTCCAGCCCCTGCCCAGCCTGGAGCCCCGGTGCAGGTGCAGGCGTCCCCCAGCCCAGACCGCCCCCCAGGGGGCTCTCGCTCCTTGTGCCTTTCTCGGGCAGAGGTTTCTGCCTAGGACGGGGACCTCTCCTGGACCCCTTGCCCAAGTTGGGGCCCCCACTGGATGCTGCTGCAGCCCCTAGCATTTCTTCCTTGTGTCCCAAACTCCATGATTTGGTGGCTTGTCCCCACCTGACTGCGAGCCTGGAGAGGGCAGGAGCCTAGCTGGCCCTCTGGCTGCCGTGCGCCCAGCAGCCTCCGTGGGGCTCGCTGCATGAGCGCGTGACGTAGTTCGAGGAGGCAGAGCGCCCTTCGGAGCTTCTGGAGCCTCTCCCCCAAGCCAGGTGCTGGGCTGGGCATGGATGCACCTGCAGCCAGTTCCCCTGAGCAGGGAGACCCCGGGCCCCGCCAGAGCGAGACTCAGGCTCTGCGCTGGAGCTGAGCCCGCCACGGCTTCCCGCGCGCCCCTCGTCCGCTGAGGCCAAGCCAGGCTGGAGGGGACGCCTCGCCTCACCGCGCGCCTGTGCCCTCACCCCGCCTCCCTCCTGCCCCAGTCTCTTCCTGCTGGAGCTCCGCTGGTGCAGCCGGTGCTCCGCTCTCCCACCCCTTCCCCTCCTGGGGGTGTCGGGGGCTCATTTCTGCAGCGCTCTGCCCGGGGACACAGACCCTCCCAGGGGGTCACCGTGTCCTGCGATGGATGTAACCTGAGTGACGGCCGCAGTCCCGTGGGCAGCAGGACCTCCTCGCGCTCTCCCCACACGTGCAGCCAGGGCAGGCATCCCGAGGCGTCCCCCCACCCCGCGGAGCCGACGGGCCGCGCGCCCACCCCGTCTCTGCCGGGGGCAGGAAGGGGAGGAAGGCGTCCATTTGGAGGGGCAACTAATCTCACACCCTGCTGGCTTCCCACCTGAGCGCCCATCCCTGGTGGACCTGGGGTGGACCCGCACGCAGGCTCTCGCCCCTCACCCCTGCAGGGGCTCCTGTGTCTGTGCAGCCCTTTGCTGCTGTCTGGCTTCTGGGACTTGCTGGCAGCATTTCCAGGAGGGTCCCAGGTGGTGCGTGTGGCCAGAGGGCCGCATGACGTGGTGTTGAGGATGCCACCCGGAGCCCTGCGTCCGCGCCGGGCCGGGTCCTCCGTGCACGTCTGCGCTCAGCTGATACCCTGGTGCAGCTGCCCGTCCGTCCGGCGCGGTCTTTCTGCCGCCCGGAGCACCCCCATGTCCAGGGCAGCGCCCACTCTCCGGCGCCGATGGCTGGGGGTGGGGGATGGCTTTCAGGCAGGGGCGGCCCTGTGACTTGAGAGTGGGCCTTGGGTCCCCTACTTCATCCTTTCACCTTGTTCAGTGGTGTGGGGAAAAGCCTTTCTTCAGAACTTTCTAGCTAGAAAAACCCCAGCTCCTCCCGAGCAACGGTGGATTCTGCTCGTCCCGTGCTCCTCCCGCCGGCTCTCTAGACCGCGCGGTGCTGTCGGGTCGGATCGTGTCTTCCCTCTAAGTCTCTGGCTGAATGAAGACATCTCGTCGAGCCGAGCTTCCAAGCTCCGCAGCGTCTTGTTTGTGAGATCCGGGTGTCCGGGGACAGGGTGCAGAGGCCCTGAGGGTGGGCAGGGCAGAAGGCTGGGCGAGCGTCCCACGTGTGGGCACCGGGAGCCGCGGCTGATCTGCTAAGAGGCTCCAGGAAAGGCCTGGGGTTGGTGTCTCTGTTGACAGTAATGACAGCAGCCCCGTCATGGGTCCCAACAGTTTACTGCTTGGAAGCTGAGGCCTGCCTGGCCTTGGCCTCCCCCGGACCCTCTAGGTGGCTTCTTGCTTGGAGGTGTCCTGGACTGAGGTCTGCCAGGCAGGGGCGGGGAAGTGGTGGCCGTGGGGTGCTCTGGAAGTTTGGGTGAGACCATCTATGGGACTGTGCTTTGCCCAGGTATGCCTGTGGAGACCTTGGGGCTGTCTGGGACCCAGCTGGGGTCTCCCGTGGTGCTGGCCGGTCAGGGGAGAGGAGCGGGGTGTGTGGGCTCCGAGTGCCCAAGGTGGGGCCAGCCTCTTGGCCCTGGCTGGTGGTCTTGGCCTTTTGAACATTATAGACGAGGATGTGCATCCCTTGGCCTCTGCATACCCTGCCTCTCACATAGGAGACAGTCTCGAGAGGGCTGTGCCCTGTCCCCGTCCCCCTGTGTGTGAGAGCTGTACAGTGTCTGGGGGCATTTTCTGTGGTGAAGGCTGTGCAGGTCTGGGTGGGGAACGTAGCCGGGGTCAGGCTGCTGGCTGTGCATCTCGTGGGGTCCTCTTGGGAGCCCCCCTTAAGGGTAAAGAGACTCAGTGCCACACCCTAGCAGCCTGCCCGTCCCTGGTTGAAGCCCCTGTGTCCATCTGCTGCTTCCTTTGGGGGGCATTGGTGCCCAGGTGGGTGAGCCGAGGAGCCCAGGATCCTGGGCACACCCAGAGCGTGAGCCAACCCTCTCCGGGTGGACAGAATTTGGCAGGTACACCTGCTCCCAAGAAAAGCAGCTGCCCCACGTGTTTCTACGTGAGACCTAAGTGGTCTTGGCTTCTCTGTGGCTCTGCACGCTCTGGCCTCCGTGCGGGCAGTGGGTTCTGGTGCAGCGTGTGGCTGGGCCCCCAGCCTTAGCTGTTGCTAGCTGGCTGAGGCAGGGTGCCAGGCCCAGCAGCTTGGGTTGTGCATGGACTGGGTCCTCACCGTCGCTCAGTGGGACAGTTGGACCAGTTTTACGTCTGTCCTTGGTGGCTACAAACCCTGGCCAGGGGTGGCTCCAAGGGGCCAGGCTGACTGAAGGAGGGGCGCTTGGCTGCTCTGTAGAAGGAAGGGAAGGTGTGTCGGGCAGAAAGCACCCCTGTCCCCGTCGTCCTGCTCAGCTCAGGCCCAATTTGTGAGAAGGGTCCTGTGTGGGTGGGGGGCTGGGCCCGCCATGGAGGTGCGCACGGAGGCCCAGCAATGAAGCTGGGCCCTCTGCGAGTTGGAGGGTCGGGCGGGTGAGTTCTAGGAGCACTGTCGGTCTCGGCTGGGGCCTTAAGACCCCGGGGCTCTTGTCTGGAGTCTGCTTGTGCCCGTTTCTTTCTGGAGGGGTCGGGGTTGACGCGTCCTCAGTGTCTCAGCCCAGCCCCCAGGGGCTTCGGCGGCAGCCTTGGGAGAGGTGTCTTGCCAGTCCCAGAGGGGACGTTGAGGCTCAGAGATGCCGGGGCCCCAGCGGGGGTGGGGGGGGACACGTGGCCCAGGGTGGGGGTGTCTCCATCTGCGCCACCTGGGTGGTCTCTGACGTGTGGGCGGGGGAGTGGCCTCTCCTCTCCCACTGCACGGCTCGCCACCCCTCCCCGGGCCACGGGCCTTGGCACGGGCTCAGGAATCCCACATTACCTCGGGCTGCGTCCAACTTGCTCAGCAGGGTGCGGGGCTGCCCCGCTCCTGCACCGGCCGCATCTGGAACCCATTACCTCGGGGTGTCGGCGGCAGAGCAGCCGGCCGCAGCGGGCTCCCGGGCTCCCGGGCTCCCGGACTCCCGCCGCAGCTGCCCCCTGCCCCGGCCCCCTCAGACGGGGGAGGCCAGGAGAGGCCGGCCGGGGGCCAGCGTGGCTGTGGGAGGCCGGGAGAAGCGTGGGCCTCCCCTTGAGGAGCCGGGTGGGGCCGGAGAGTGTCTCTGGCTGGCCTGGTCTTGCAGCTTCCAGAAGCAGCACCTGGAAGTTGAGTGTCGGGTTTAAGGGCTGGAGGGGCCGTTCCCAGTGTGTGGGGAACCGAGGAGGCCGGAGAGGTGGGTCCCTTGCCTGAGGCTGTGCAGTGCCCTGGGACCCAGGACCGATCCTGGCCTCCAGGATGCGGGTCCTGCAGCCCCGGGGGGGCGGGGCTGTGGTCTGAGGAGGAGTGGCCAGGGCCGCGGCCTTGGGGCTCGGGCCTTGGGGCTCGGGCCTTGGGAGTCGGGTGGCACCGAGCGGTCCAGGAACCAGCCACCTGGAGACGGGTAGGAACCCCGGCAGGCTCTCGGCCCTCGGCAGGGAGCCCTCGCGGGGAGCGTGTGGTGGGCTTCTGTCGCTGGGGCCTTTGCAGGGTGTCCTGCCACTGAGGTTGCCTCAAACTCCACCTTCAGGCCTCCCCGTGCCCTCCAAGGCAGCACGTGTGTGGGGACTCGTGCGCCCACCGAGGCACAGCCGTCCTTGGCACCCGCAGGTGGAGAGTGGCGAGGGGCGGCCGCGCGGTCCTCTCCCTTGCCAGGTGCGTCCTAAGGACCCGCCCCGCCTGTCCCCGCGGCCACGCTGGCTCCCGGGCCCTGGCTCTGCCCTCAGCTTGCGCTGACCCTGCGGGCGCCGCTCATGAAGCTGACAGCGGTAGATGGGCTCGGCCTTGCTGGAGAGAGTCCGCGAGAAGACGCTCCCGCCTGCCTGGTGGGGTTCGTCGTTAAACAGGCAGCGCTCGGTGCTTCTCGGAGCCGTCTCTGCCCTCCCGGAGCTGCTGCGGGCGTGGTTGTGCTCCAGGCCCGGGCTGCCCCGCCAGGGTCTCCGGGAGCTGCAGCGGCTGCGGATCTGGGGCCTTCCCGGGCCCTGGGGTTCCTCCCACTGTCTGAGGGGTGAAGCGGGGGCTTCCCCGGCCTGAGCCGAGGGGTCCGGGGCTTGAGGGAGCTCCAGGCCCTCATCCTGGGGAGCAACAGCCTGCAGAAGGTAAACAGCATGGGAGTGAGCCATGAAAGCTCCCGTCTCTTCCGGGGCCCTCTGAGGGAGCCCCGGTCCCCTGCTGCTGGTGAGGGAGGACATGCCTGGGTGTGTGGCCCTGCCTGCTCCCAGTCCTGGCTCCCTCAGTGCCTGGTATCCCCACAGGCTCAGGAGAGGGCTGGTCAGGGCTTGACGGGGGCGTGACCAGCCTCTGCGAGCAGCTGAGGCCCCTTCCAGAAAGGACAGCAGCTGCTCTCACCCTGGCTGTCCCCGGGCTCTGGCGAGGATGCCCCCGAGGGCCTGGGGTTTCCGTCCCTGGGCCAGACAGCCTCAGCCATGTGGGAGAGATGCTCCCCGTGGAGTGAAAAGACCCGGGCAGCGGAAGTTTCTGGAGAGCTGGCTGGCCTGCTTTGAGTGAGAGATGAGGTGTACCGTTCTGTGGGGGGTGCACGCGTGTGTGTGCGTGTGAGTGTGCACGCGTGTGGGAGTGTGAGAGCTTTTTGGGCCCTTTTGCCCCTGCTGGTTCCCTGGGCGGGGCCTCCTTGCCCCACAGGGGCTGCCCAGGTTTGCGAGTCCTGGGCCTGCCTTGGGATTCTACCTGGGATGGCTTCCCCTCGGGCCAGGCAGGCACCTGTCCCCCAGCTGCCCCACCATCTCCTGCAGCCTTGGGGTTAAGAGGTGGGAGGAGGCGGGGGAGGAGGAGTCAGGAGGCCCCCCTCCCAGCTGAAAGTTGGCCTGCGTCACGTGCACTTGGCCGCACTCACGCGTGCACGTGAACTCGCGTCAGACCCCCGACCCAGGCGGTGAGTGGGGGTCCCGCTATGCCTCACAGTACCAGGCAGGGTCCTGTTCCCTCTCAAGTGTCGGACCCTCCTTGGGCTGAAGATGTGGCGGGGCTCTTGGCACGTGGTCGGGGGCACCTTGTGGGCAGACTCCCTACAACCCCGCCTGGGTGTGGCCCTCGGTCTCCTGACGCGGGGACAGGCAGGAGGACCACTTGTCCTCACTAGGTGTCTTCGGGGGCCTTCGAGGGCCATGCGGGGTGACGGTTTGAATGTCCTCACACCCGAGCTTGAACCCCGGCTTCAGGGCTGCCCGTGGAGCCCGCTCCATGCCCTGCAGGCTCCCGTGGCCAGCCGCTCCTGCTGCCCGGGGCGCCGGGCCCTAGAACCACCCGGGGCCTCCCTGCCTCTCCACCCCCAGTTCCCTTCCTTACTTGTGTGCGGGTTCACCCTCTGTCTCCCCCGGCGGGCTCTCTGCTGTGTCCCCACATCTGGTGTGAGAAGGCGGGCCGGTTTGTGTCCGACGAAGGGCCCATGGTCCCCCTGTTGGCGCGGCCTGGCTGCACAGAGCCTCTTGGACTCTCAGAGCTCCCGGTGCAGGGTGACGGCTGAGTCATCTTTCTCCGTCACCCCGAGCTGTCCGAGCAGTCAGCGGCTGGCTGTCGCGCTAAACTCTGGGGCGGGGGCGGTTGGACGGGAAGCGTGGCCCCTGGGAGCCCGTGGTGTGGGAGAGCCCCAGGTGAGGCTGCCGGGTGGCTGGGCCCTGGGCGCCTTGTGTGCAGCAGCAGAGCTCGGACCCCAGAGGGGTGGGCCGGAGGGAGCCCTGATGTCCCTAGGCCACACGTGCTGGGGAGGTGGCAGTTGGGTAGCTGGCCGAGGGGATGCCGCGGTCGTGCATGGAGGCGGTGCTGGCGGTGTGTCCCGTCTGTTAGCTCATTTGGGAAGACGCCCATGGGCCTGGGGTGAGGCTGTATCAAGCAGACTGGGGGGTTGCCCGCGCTGGGAACCTTCGCTGTAGGAGCTGGAGGTAGCGCCGTGTGGGGGGCTCAGTTGGCTCTGGGGCTCCTGGCAGGTCCTGGGGTCGCCAGGTGGTAGGCCCCTGGGCGAGTAGGCCAACAGCCCCTGTTCCCAGAGATCTGCCTCTGACGCTGACCTGCCACCCCCAGGAGACCCCCACTCCAGCGAGAACTCTTCCCCTGCTGGCCCTGTGGAGGGGCGTGGGGTCGGAGTGGGGTCCTGGCCGCCTGCTCCTTCAGGTGAGGCCTTGGCTGAGTCCCTTGTTCTCGTGGGGCCACTGTGTCCCCTTCTGTGGGGGTGGGACTGTCCTGAGAGCACAGCGGGACCGTGTCCCCGGAGCATAGGGTCCCCTCGAGTGGCCGCTCCTGTCCTTGGGCCTGCTCTTGGTTTTGCTTTAAGTCAAACACAGGCACATTGGCCGCAGGCTGGCCCCAGGCGTGGGGGGTGGGTGTGTGTGAACGTGTGAAGGGTGAGGCGAGCCTGCGCCGGCAGGGTGCCCCAGGGCGCCGGGCTGTGGGCGACGTCCTCCAAGAACTCTTGTCCTGGTTTCCTGGCCGTGGCACGCAGGCCTGGAGCGGAGCCGGGTGCCTGATTTTAGGCCTGGTACCCCCTGGCTCACTAGGCCTGTAGCCTGGCCCTGGGGTGTGGGAAACGGGCTTTGAAGGTGTGGCTTTTGTACCTTTGAAATGATCTGACCCTTATCTCTGTGTGTCCTTGAGGGCAGGGAGCATCACCAAATTGGGGGACAGAAAGGGGAGCTGAGAGCCCTTTGCCCGAGGCCAGCTCCCCTAACCACCCCCCTTGCAACGTGGCGTGGCGCGGCGGGTAGGCAGGCCCACGGGAGGGCTGTGGCCCTTTCCTGGGTGCTGCTGCGTGTTGAAACCAGTTGCTGACGCGGCCAGCGGTGTTGAAATCCAAGTGCTCATGGGTTTCCCAACATCCTGCTAGCCCGTCATAGGACCCAGTGTTAGGAGCCGGGTGCCAGGCCCAGCCTAGGCCCCCCTGTCTGGGTGCCCGTCTCCCTGCTTCCTCCCTGGGGAGATGGGGAGAGACCGCTATCCCCAGACTGCTGTCCAGGCTGATGGCGGTGTTTGTGGCGTTAGGACAGGGTGACACAAGCCTGGGCCCACGTGGTCCTTGTGACCTGCCCATTTTAGGTACATCACTTGGCTTCGGAGCAGAGGGAAGTAGCATTTGAACCCAGGGCTTGGAGTCAGTGCCGTTGCTGCCCTCAGGGCAGGAAGGAGCAGGTGAAAGGAGGAGCGGAGTCAGGCCGGGGACGCGGCGCCGCAAGCGTGCACCCACCTGCGCCCTCTGACAGACTGTCCTGGTTCGGCATGGGCCCCTCTCGGGGCTGACCCCCTCGTGAGGAGACCGTGGGAAGTGGGGAGCCCGAGGCAACCCCGGGGGTGGGGGTGTTCCTCTGGCTTCGCCTGGAGCAAGGCCTGGTGCCTGGACTCTCCTGCCTGAGGACAGACGGCCACCACAGCTGTAGTCTCCGCTCGCCCACTGGGCTCCAGGCCTGTGGCCTTGGGGGGAGCAAGGCGTCTCCCTGTAACCGCCGGTGTTCGTGTTCTGCTGCTCGGTGTTCGGAGGGGAAACGGCCTGGAGAGCGGGTTGACCTGCTGGCGTCACATAGTGGGCTGCTGGACGGTGAAGGCCACTGTCTCTGGGATTCTTCCGGGTCAGGTGCGGCGGGGGGACACAGTCCAGCAGGAGAGTGCTCTCTTGGGAGCACCACCGAGCTCTGCTGCTCTGAACGGGGCCGCCTCGGGCAAGTGGTCCAGGAAGCCCGAGGGCACTGTGCCAGCCCGGGCCTGGAGCTGGTTGAGAATGCCTCCAGTGCCCGTTCTGTGGGTGAAGGGAGCAGAACAGGTGCCCACGGGACAGCGAGGCCCCCCGCTGCGGGGAGGGGGGGTGCTGGGCTTCTAGGAACCTGTGGTCAGGCCTCGCCCTGGCTGTGGCGTCTGACTGTCGCTTGTCAGCAGGGGAGGGGCGCTGGAGACTGTCTCTTACGGAGGAGGAAGCAGGTGCCCAGAGAGGATGAGGGGCTGGGCCTGGGCCACACAGCGAGGCAACCGCCACGCCAGGGGCCTTGGAGAGAGGGGCGTCGGGAGAGGTGGAAGTCTCTGGTGAGGTGGGAGTCTCCGTGGTCGGGGTGGGGAGGGTGCTGTGGGTTCCACTCGGGCAGAAACCCGTGAGCCCCCACTGCCGTGTGCCGGGGTCGTGGTCGATGCCTCCTGTTCCCGCCGCCGTAGGCCCGCGGTGCGCCGGGCCCGTGCTCAGCTCACCCCACGCCCCACGTACGTCCTCATGCAACTGCGTCTGGAGGGTTAATCAGCCCATCTCTCGGATGAGAACATTGTAGCCCAGAGAGGTGAGGTCTTGGGCCACGAGGGGGTGAGACTGGACCCGGGCCCTGGTCTCGGTGCCTCCTGCTGCCAGGGGTCCCCTGCGTCCCTCTGCCGCCCTCCCTGCCGCGGCGGCGGGCGTCTGTCCCATCCTCCGGGGTGCAGGAGTTGTTCGTGGGGGGCATGTAGGAAGCTGCTCTGCTGTAGCTGGAGAAAGACGAGGGCGCCTCTTACGGGAAGCCCTGCCTGATGTCCGCTCGAGGGCCGCGTGCCTGTCCTCCTGCCGTGCGCCAGTGACTGACGGCTGTGGCTCCTGGACAAGTGTCTCCGCCTGACTTCGGGCGGCACATCCCTGGGCAGGGCCCGGCCTCGTCGACCCTCCTGTTCCTGGTGTGGGGGCAGCGCAGGAGCAGGTGTGACGCGCGAGAGGAGCCGGAGCCTTTCTGAGGACGGGGGCTCTCAGCCCCAGGGGCGCGGCAGATGCCTGCGGGCCTGCCTGGCCTGGAGTCGGAGCCGGAGCCGGGCACGGAGCCCGGCCTGCTGGCCGAGGGCCACCAGCTGCTCACACCTGTGGGGAACAGATGAGGAAAGGCTCCGCGGTGCCCCGTCCGCTTCCCCGGCCTCCTCCTGGCCCGTTTCTTCATAGGCGGTGGAGTCTCTGCTCGGAGCGCTGGTTTACCTGCTGGGTTTACACAGCTTGTCGCGGCCTTGGGGTCTCTGTAGAAGTCAGTGCTTGGTGGCTGGCTCCTAAGGACCGTGGTGAGTCCTGCGGTCTGTACCGGCCGATTCCCACCTTTCCTATCTGCCCCTCTCTGGGCCGGGCCAAAATTTAGTAAGTTTTTACGTGGGACCCCTTTATGCCAGGTGCTAGGCTAGGCTCCAGGCCAGGACCTAAGGGTGCCTGACGGACCACTGGGGGCTCCTACCCGCGGAAGCCCCCAGACTTTAGCAGCCTCAGACAGGCCAGCTTGGGGCCCTCTTGGGGGTATGTAGTGGATGAGGGCTGTGCTCTGGCCGGGAGGATCAGGAGGGCATCCTAGAGGAGGTGTTGTTTAAGTTGGTTTGGAGTGAGCCAGAAGACGCGCAGGGGAAGTTTCGGCCCAGGGAGCAGCCTGTCCAAGCCTAGAGGCCCGAGAGCTGGTGTGTTCCTGGAAATGACCTGGTTTCCAAGGCTGGGGGTGGAGAGTGGGCCCGCCCAGCGAACACGGGCGAGAGGAGGGCGGGAGGTGGCCGCCGTGGCCGTGGTTGGCCCAGGCCCGGGAGGAAACCTTCCCACCCCCAGAATCGCAGTGGCTTCTGGGTGTTCGCTTGGCTGGCACAGTCGGGGTCTGGGCAATGGGGGCACTTCCTGGAGGGAGACTGGGGGCTCCCCTGGGGGGACCGTGGCCCTTTCTGGAGCTGTAGGGTGCGCTGGGGGAGTTGGTTCTGGGGCCCTGGCCCAGCGTAAACCTGGGTTCACGTCCAGGTCAGCCCAGGGACCATTCAGATGGGCTGGCATTCGAGTTCGCCAAGCAGCCTCTCGTCGAGGCCAGGCCCCTCCTCTTACAGCTGAGCGCACAGGCTGGAAGCAGAGCGGTGGGTAGGGGGCGCTGGGCAGGGAGCTCCAGGTCCCCCAGGGCTCCTTCCCACTCACTTGGGGGCAAGGTTGGAGGGGCTCTGGGGGTGGGCAGAGCTTAGGAGAGAATCACATCTGCATTGGCGTGGAGGGGCCTCTCAGTGGGACGGTTTGTGCACAGGGCTGACTGAGGTTCTATGACATGCCCCCCAAACACCCCAAACCGACCCCCCGTCGTTCTGTCATCAAAGCCAAAGAAAGTGAAAGCCGCTGCCGCGTCAGAGCGCTGCCCTGCTCGAGATTTAGTTTCTTTCGGGGCTCTGTGTCCCCCCGTCTCTCTGCTCCCATGTGTCCGTGTTGCGTTGGTCACAGCCTCACGTCTGGGGGGGACGACCGGGCGCTGGTGAGTCGTGCTGACTGCCTCTGGGGACTAGGGGCGCGTTCAGCTGGAAGTGGGCAGCGGCCAAGTGGGCAGGGCAGGGGCGGGAGGGGGAGAGTGCGGGTGAGGAGGGCTGAGCTCCCGGGGGCGCCCGGCCACCACGGGTGTTGCCATATGATGGTGGCGCCCAGGGCCCTGCACCAGGACCCCGGCCCCAGCCCCCACCCCGCCCCCACACCCCAGGCGGGCAGCACTGTCCTGTCTCCTCAAGGTGGAGAAGGAAGAGGGAGCCTGCCCTCGGGGGGTCCATGGCCCCGAGGGAAGTGAGGATACTGGCTGGTTTGTTTGCTTGGAGCCAGGCCCTGGGGCGCATTCCCTGTCCCGAAGGAGCCGTCTTCTGGGGGGGCGGGGGCTGCCTGGCCAGACTGTGGTGGCGCCCGTGGCTCTCTCCGCCACCCCTTTCAGCTCTGGGCTGCGGTTCGCCAAGTTTGGCGGACAACGTGGTCACAGCCAGGGAGTGGGGGCTCTGACCCCCAGCTGCTCGGCCCGCCCAGCTGCTCGGCTCAGACTTGGGGTTTGCCGAGGGAGGTCGGTTCTCTGTGCACCGAGGGCGCTGGACCCCAGAGGTGCCCCGGCCTGACCGTGTGACAGCCTGGAGTTGCTGGAGGTGCCGCACGCGGGGAGCCGGCCTGGCCCCCGGCCAGCGCAGTCCGTGTGAACCCCCTGAGCAGAGCGCAGGGTGACAGCCAGGTTGCCCTTGGCTGTGACTTTGTTTGGTTTCCTCAAGTCAGATCGTCCTACTCCATCGTACCCCGAAGAGAGGCCTGCTTCTGTCCTTGGCGGGACCGCGAGCCCCTCGCCTTCCTGGGGTCGGGGTGGGGGGCTGTGCTGCCCTCTCTTACCACCCAGCTCTCCTGCTGCAGCGCCTCGGACCTGGGGCCAGACTTCCAGCCCCTCCTATGCCATTGGCCCTGCCTCGCACACCTCTGTGCAGCGGAACCAAACGTCATGCTGTTCCCTGTCCTGCCTGCTTGTCCTTGCTGTGCTCCTTCCTGGACCTTTTCGTATATTTCTCTTTCAGGCTCTGCCCCCGTTCACTTGCACTAAGGGAGGCCCCTTTCCTCGAGCGTCTCTGCCCACTTCCTGTGGGCTCCTGAGGGCAAAGCCCAGGCCGTTTCAGGTTTCCTCTGTGACCTGAGCACAGGAGACGTGAGTGCCCAGCACTCTGTGCTCCCAGAGGCATCCTGGAATGGGGACGCCCTTACTCTCTGGCCACCTGTGGGGATGGCCTCTGGGACCTGTGGTGAGGAGGGTCCCCCGTGGGGATGTCCGAGGAGACCCTGCCCTTGGGGCGGTGAGTTGGGCCAGTGGATGTCGCTGTTGGAGGCTGTTCTGTGTCCGAGGCCAGCTCTGGCCCTTTGAGCCAAGATGAGGCTGTCCCTTGGAAGCGCTTCCCATGCTCCCCCGACAGCCGGCAGGGCCTTGCTGTCCTGTCTCTTGCCCCCATCTCAGCATCCCTTGTTCCCAGGGGGGGTGACAGGATGGCTGAGACCTTGGCCTGGCCCTAGCAGAAGGCCTGTGCAGGGACCGGGGCCCGTTGACCTGCCCAGCCCCAGGGTGAAGCTCAGCCTCGTGGGGAGAGGCAGCGGCCCCGAACCTGGACTTGGTGGGTCCAGGAACTCCGTGGCGGTCGGCACGCTGGCTTTTGCGTCCCGGGGGTCAGGGAAGCGGGTCTCCCTCCGAGTCCGAGGCCCTTTCACCAGGTGCTCCTCTGGCCCTTAGGGCCTTTGGGATCGGGGCTCCGCCCCATAGGGGTCCATTTCCCGAGCCACCTGCTGGAGCGTGACCTTCCTGAGTCTCTCCTGGGAGTTCCTCCGTGGCACAGTGCCTGGCTGGCCCCACAGTCTTGGGGACACCCAGTTCCCAGGCCCTCCTGACGTCCGCCAGCAGCAAGTCTGGACAGGTGCGTGGGGGCCAGGCGGCGTTCCAACCCCGTGAGTCACACCGATCCTAGGAGTGGGGGTGATGGGGGCCTGGCTGTGGGGTGGCGTGCCAAGACATGCCACTGGCCTGGCACTGGCAAGGAAGGGGTCGGGGTGGGTGGGGGCCCTGCTCGTGGCCTCAAGGGAAAGCTGGGCCGTGGGCCGGATCTCAGAGACCCCGCCTCCCACCAGCCTGTCCTGTGGGAGGCGGGGGACTCTCTTGTTGGGGCTGGGGAGGCGGGGTGGCTGTGAGAAGCTGGTGCCTCCCCAGGTCGGTGCTTCGTGAGGAGCAGATGCTGCCTCCGTACCCACTTCACACGTGGACGGCAAACCCGTGGGGAGGGAGGAGGCAAGGCAGGAAGGTGGATAGACACAGGGTCCAGCCCCTGCATGGCCAGGGGGCAGCTATGGCAGTGTGGCCTGAAGGGGCAGCCCCCTATGCTTGGTGCCCCCCAGCTGCCAGCCTGGCGCTGGTCCACTCCTTTTCCTGTGCCTGGTGGGCGCAGAACTGGCCACTGAGCCTCACCCGGTCCTGGGGGCTCAGAGGCCAGAGGAAGGGCCCCTGAGGGGCTAGGGCCACCAGGTCTGGGATTAGCGGCCTTAGAGCTGCAGGTGTCCCGAGGTAGACAGTAGCCAGACATCCTCCTGAAGGCACACTTGGCTACAGAGACAGCAGAGTCCCAGGGGAGGGGAGATGGGGGGCTGGTGCTCCCTGCTGTGGGGAGTGGGACGGACAGTTGTGGGTAGAGTCAGAGCCAGGGTCTGAGCTCGGCACAGCCTCTTGCCAGCTGTGACCTGGGCACAGCTTTCCAGGGCAAAGCCCCAGACCTTCGGGGGGCCATCTGGGTACCACCGTGAAGGGCAGACGTGGGCTGGGCTGGTGGAGGGCCGTCTTAGGGGAGATGGGGGCGGCTGGAACAGATCTGAGGCTCAGGGGCTTTGAAGAGGTCATGTGGCTGGGAGCGGTGACCAGAGGGTCTAGTTTGGGCTGGGGGCCGGGGTCCAGGGATGACTGGACCATCATAGCCTATAGTCTGGGCTGGTGGGCTCAGACTAGCCACTGCAGGGCTGAGGCTGAGTGCTCCGAGAGGGTCTTTCGGGGCTGGGGCTCTGTCTGGCAGGGGCAGAGAGGGCTTCTTGGAGGAGGTGTTCCTGGCAGGAAGCTCCAGAGTGAACGATTATGCCTGCTCGGAGGGCCAGGGTTGGGACTCAGAGGGGCAGATGGACCTACTGACTGGAGGGGGCTGGGGTCTGGGCAGGGCTGGACGCTGAGGCTCGTGTGGGGGCAGGCGAGCCCCCTGTGGCCACGGGGCCCCTCTGAGAGAGGGAGGTGGGCTAGCTTCGGTGGGAGTGACGGGCGAGACCCCTGGGTAAACTTGAGGTTCCCCAAGTTCATGGTTATTGGTCTTCAGCAGCCTCAGGGCTCGCAGGGCGGCTCCACCCCCCATTATCCCTGGGCTCGGGGGGGTCCCCGGGGGGGGCGGCACTGCTCAGGCGGAGCTGTTGAGGGGCCGTCCCCGGACCCAGGAGCGTGGCAGAGGCCAGCTTGCCTCCACGCCGGCCCCCACCCCTGCCAGGGCGGGCGCGAGCACCCCTGCCCGCCCCTGGGCCTGCTCGCCGCCCCCCTCGCTGCTGCGGCGTGCGGCGAGGAAGGAAGCCGAGGACGGGGTGGTGTGTGTGTTCGCTCCTCGCGGGGCTCTGGGCGCGCTGGCCGGGGAGGGGCGGCCGGGGTGGCGGCGGGGGGCCGCAGGGGCCCGGGCTGGGTGCCGGGGCGGGGCGGCCGCGGGCGGAGGGGACGGAAGGCCTCCCGCGCCCCCGGGCCTCCGGGCCGCCATCTTGGACGTGGCCGGAGCGGCCACGTGGGCCAGAGGCTGGGGACTGACTTGCAAGGGACAGTAGGTCTGTGGGACTGGGGGGTGCGGTGGGAGGGGAGGGGCCTTTCCGGTCCACGGGGAAGCGAGGCCGGGAGGGGGCATCCCTGCGGCTCGGGGCGGGCTGGGGGGAGGCCCCGACGGGTGGGGGTTCCCGGTTTCCGTGCTGCAAACGCTCTGGCCACGGCCAACGTCCAGCTACTGACGATGTTGTTCAGGGCCGATGGCCAAGGGCTTCGTGTGAGCCAGCCCGCCAGCAGGTGCAGCAGCCCCTGGTGGCCCCCGCCCCCGCCTGTTCCCGCCCCCCCCAGGTGGCACGCCCTTCTCTTCCCCGGTCGGCTTCTCGCCTGCCGCGAGGTGCTTGAACTTCCCTGGATGGGCCTGTTGGCGAGACCCCCAGGGCCCGGAGGCACCTGGCCATGCCCCGGGCCAGCCCCGTGCTGGTGAACTCCAGGAGCCTGTGGCCGACGTGGAGGTGGCTCGTGGGCGTATGTGCCGGGGTCGGGGGTGCTCTGGCCTCCCCGGGCGTCCGCGCACAGGTGGGCCGTGGCGGGGACCGCTGTCCAGGCTGCCCTACCCGAGGCCACCGGTCCGCGGGACTTGCTCCTTGTCCTGCGGAGGCAGGTTTAGATCTGTGTGGGCTCCGGGGGCGGCTCTGCCGTCCTGGACCCCTGTGGTGCGGAGGGCAAGCCGGGGGTGGCACTGGCACCTTACCTCCCCGGCTGCCCCAAACGGCAAGAGTTAGCTTTCCGGGGAGGAGATGCTGTGGAAAAGTGAGCTGACCCCGTGGCATGGGGGCCTGGAGGCTCACAGGGGCCGCACCTCCCTGTCCTGCCCGGCCCTAGGGGTGCAGGCCGGCTGACCCGCCAGGCCACAGGCAGCTGAGCACAAGCCACGGCGGACCTGGCGGAGAGCCTCGCATGGGCTGGGCTGCCGTGCCTGCTGCCGCCGGGACCGTGCCCCACCTGTCCGTCGAGTGAGCTTATCCAGGTGTGGTCCCGGCCCTGAACCAGACGGGCAGGCGCTGGGAGGCGTGGAGAGGAGTGAGTGAGGGATTGTGGCCAACACGGAGGAGGGCAGCGGCAGCCTGGCCCTGTCTGGCCGGGGCCTTGCTCAAGTCAGGGTGCCGCAGAGGTGGCTTGTGTCATCACGAAAACAACGTGTGCGTATGGCACGGAACCCAGACCGAGCGAAAGCAGGCAGTGCCGTCTCTCACCCTGGAGCTGGGAGTCCTGGGCGTCCCCACTCCGCAGTGTGACTCCTGGGCCCTTCCCTCATGATCCCGGAACCCCAGATCGGGCAGCCGTTCGTGGGGTGCCGAGGGGGCTGAGTCGTGACGTGGGTCCCTGGTGACAGGACAGAGTTGGGGGTTGTGACGGGCCGTGGGGACGGGAGCACCAGGAGAGCCTGCCATGGGAGGAGGCCAAGAATCAGGAACCCAGTGGGCCCCCCGTGAGCGTGGACCCGCACAGGCAGAGGGAAGGGGCTGCCGCAGTGCTACAGCTGGGTGTCGGGTGGAGGCGGCATGAGCGGATGAAGGGACAGGCGTGGGGCACTGGAGTGGCCTGGGGGCAGGGGCTGTGTGGCCTGTGCGCGAGGACTGTGGCCCGTCTGTAAGAGTCCTGCGGGGGGCTTCTGGATGGCGATGGCCTGTGTGGGCCTCCAGCCCTGGCCACATCTCCGTCTCGGTGGCCCGTCTCCAGTGCCGGTGCTAGGCCCGGGGGTGGGGGTGGGTGTGCGGGCAGTGTGCAGGGGTGGGGGGGGTGCTGCTCAGAGTCTCCCGCATAGTCTCGGCCCCGGCATTCCGGGCAGTGCAGCCCAGCGTGGGTAGACCCGGTCGGACCTCGGACTCCTTGTCGGGCAGGGACCGGTGGGGTTGAAGGGACCGTGCTGTGGTCCCTGTGCCCCCCGCTCCCACCACCCGCCCGGGGCCATTGACTGATGAGCCACAAAAGGCATTCTGTGCTGTAGAAGAATGACCCGTTGTGTGGCTGAAGGGAGGTTGGGGGCCCGTGAAGGCTTCCCTCCTGCTTCCCGAAGACCCTCTCCCCTCCGAGGCCGAGTCCCTGTGGGCTGCGGAGGGGGCCCGTCCTGGCCTGTGCAGGCCCTGCTTCCCTGGCCGTGCAGCGCCTTGTGGTCCCTTACGCCTCCCACAGTCAGGCTTCACCCTGGCCTCCCTCTGTCTGTCCTGTCCGGGACTCTCGGCCTCTGGGCCTGCACCTTTGCTGCCCCGTCCTCCTGCGGGACCCTTGCCTTCCAGGGCTCCGTGCCACGTCTGCTGCTGGGGATGAGGGAGGACACAGCATCGCAGGCCAGGCTGGAACAAGTACTGTGCATCTGGACGCAGGAGCCCTCGCTGGAGGCCGTGTTGGCTGGCAGCATGGGGGGGCTGGCAGCTTGGGGGGGCTGGCAGCCTGGGGGGGCTGGCAGCATGGGGGCACTGGCAGCATAGGGGGGTTGGCAGCAGGGGGGGCTGGCAGCCTGAGGGGTGCCCTGTCTTCACAGCAGCGAGCACTGGGGCAGGGGGCTGGCCAGTGGGGGCAGGTTGAACTCTGGTCTGCTGGTGCTGTCCCTCTGTCCCAGGCCCTGGCGGGTGGCGTGCCCATCTGCCGCACCAGCTGCAGCCCGGGCTGCCTCGTCTCAGATTGAGGAAACAAGGCTGGGGTCCCTGTCCTTTTCCCAGAAGTGCTGGTTTCAGCCAATGGGAGCCGCCTGTGGTCACAGGTGTCTGGGTGAGGGTGGTGGGCTGGGCAGGCCCTGGGAAAGGGGAACTCGCCCGCTGGGCTGGTGCGAGCGTCACTCGCTCCGGACGCCGGTGGCTGCCTTGTGGCGACGCTGGTCCTCCCGCGCCTCCTTTCCCTCCCAGCCCCCTGCCACCCCTGTACCGCCGCCCTGCATCGTCGGAGGCCGTGGGACCCCGAGCCAGCAGGCCGGGGGCTGATGGGGCCTCCCCCATGGTGGGACCTGTCACCCACACTCACCATGAGGCTGCACCTCCTGGCCTCTCTCTCGGGAGGGGGCCTGGCCTGGCGGCCTGGGGACCACAGGTGGCTGGCAGGTGAGGCCGGGACTGGCGGGCCTGGGGGCAGCCTGGCCTGTGTGTGTGGGTGCTGGATTCTGGGGCACAGTGGGAAGGGCGGCCAGCTCTGGGGAGGGCTTCTCGGGGTCTGGTTCACTCCCCGTTCTCACTGGGGGACTAGAGGTGGGGACCCGTGGAATGAGTCTGACTGGAGGGGGGCCGTGGACAGGGAGGAGGCCGGCAGGGGGTGGGGGGTGGCTGGTGCCGGCTCTGGCGAGAGGTGAAAGGCTAGAGTAACCCCTCGTGCTAATGGGGGGCATGCCCCTGCCTGTCCCGGCTCTTGGCCCTAGAAGAGGAGCAGGGGTGCCCGTGTGGTCTGCACTTGCCTGCGCCAGGGCCGGTGCGGGTGGCTGACTTGCCTTCGTAAATGTCCCTGGCGGGACGCGGGCTTCTGTGCCTGGGTTCAGGGGAAACCGAGGCCCCGGTGTGCAGCAGGGGAGGGACTCAAACAGATCCGGCCGGCCGGGGGTGGGGAGCTCGGACCACCAGGCCCTTTAAAGTTCTCTGGCAGTTGCTGGATGTTGGACTCCTACTGTCTCAGGTTCCTGCTTGCGTCTCTGTGTCAGGAGCCGTGGCTTGGCCTGGCCTGTGCCGTGTGGACGGTGCAGGGAACTCCGGGGTTCTGGCCCTGGAACGCGCAGCTGGGTGCCACACTGTCCTGACGGGGGCCGCCTGCCCCTGACATGCCCTTCGCAAGCCTTTCCCACGCTCTGTGGTGTCTGGAACTGAGGGACGGGCTCGGGGCATGCCCGCCCTGCACCCTCATCCTGGGGCCGGCTCTGGACTGCTGGTGACCCAGAGCTGCACCTGGCTTGCCCTCTGCGCTGGGCTGTGCTGGCCGAGTGACTGTGAAGGGCCGCTCGAGGTGGGCCCTGTCCTCCTGCAGCAAAGAACCTTCTGGCATGTGTCTTGGAACGAGGGGCTCGGTCTTTCCGGCTTTGGAGGTGCCGGCGGGGGTTGGGACTCCCGTCCCTCTGACCGCTCTTCCTTGGGGGTGAGACCGGTGTGTGTGTCTCTTGTCTGCCTCCAGGCTTGACCCCGAACGGACCCCTTCATTTCTTGGCTCTGGCTTCCGTATCCATGAAACGGGCCCAGGTAGAGGATTTCCTAGGGCTGTTTACCTTTTGTCATGACAGACGTTTAAAATCATATAGTGACTTTTACACAGAACCTATCCCAAGCCGTGGGGCCCTGTCTGGGCTCCTGAACAGGGGCTGGGGCACCGGTTCCTGCAGCTGGGCGGCCCGTGGTGCGTGCGTGCGCGGGGTGTGAGCGGGGGTCATCGTGGGCACTGGGGACGGGGCCAGGCTCTCTGAGTGTCCTGCAGGGCACGCTCACCAGCTTCCCTGTGGACGGCGTGGGCCCGTGGCTCTGGCTACCTGCCTGGAGCGTGGACCCGGCTGCTGGGCGTTGGTCTCATGTTTCGGCTTCTCCCACGGTCCCCTACTTGTCACCGCTTGGTCCCACGTCTCGCTCATTCTGATTCTTCGTTCCTGGGAAGCCCCCCCGCGTGGTGTGTCAGCACTGCGTGCCGTGTCGGGCCAGTAGGCTCTGAGCAGGGACGGCTTCTGGGAGTCGAACGTGTGAAGCTTGTAGCCTCCGGCGTCTGTGGCCGCTGTTTGAGCACATCAGGGTTTTCTCCACATTTCTGGGGTCTTTCTGCACCTGGACCTGTGGTCTTCTGGCCTCTGAGTAGGAGAAGGGGTTGTGTCGGGGGCCTCTGGTGGAGGGAGGTCGTTCCAGGTGACACAGCTGGGTGCTCTTGGGGCCAGGTGGTGTGGGGTCCCCAGGTGGCTGGCAAGCTGTGTGTTCGTTGCTCCGTGGACTGTTGGGTTTTGGGAACTGGGGTGGGTGTGAAGTCTCAGAGGCATGTTTCTGGGCCCCTGCTTCTCTCTCTCAGATGCCGAGAGGGTGTCCCGATTCTCTCTGGGTGGAGTGAGAGATGGACGCTGCTGTCTGCTGGGCTGGCCTCCTCCCGGCCTCTGCACTCGGCCTTGCCTGCTGGCTGCCCCCACCTCTGAGGCCTGACCACACTGAGCTCCTGCTCCCCGGGGCAGGGGTCCGGTCCCCTGGGTTCTCAGCATAGCCCTGCCACTGGGCATGCACGTTGGTCACCTGACTGGTCCTGGGGTGGCTGGTCCCCAGCCCTGTTGCCCTCCGCACCCCTCCCCCACTCTGGGCGTTCAGGACTGCCCATTCTTTGTAGTTCACGGAGCTGTTTGTCCCAAGGACAGTAGCAGACAGTGGAAATGTGCTTTCCCCAGATTCCCTCCCGCACGTTGACTCTGGGGCTTGTTTGTGAGACTCCCGACAGGTGGACGCTGGTGAGCTAGAGACGGCCTGGAAGGGGGCGTGGGGGCAGGAGGTGCGAGGGTAGAGGCCCTGGCCTCACTCAGCCAGTGTGGCAGAGGCAGGAGTGCTGGGGCACCAGGGGGCCTCAGGCCTCCACGATGGGCCAGGGGCTTTGGAGTTTGGGGGTGTATAATGGGGAGCTATGGCAGGTACTAGCAGTGACCGTGGGCTGTGGCCAGTCCTGCTGAGTGATCAGCAGGAGGGAGGGCTGCGGACTGGGTATGTGGAGGCGGTGGTTGCCCGTCTGTAGCCGGATCTGAGCTTGGCCGCTTGCTGCCGTCCTCTGTACTGGGGGGCTGCTGAGCACTTGTGGGGGGCACTGTGGGGCGGTTGGAGGTCGTGATCACCCAGAGCCCAGGGAGAGGCTCTCCTGGGCCTTCTGTCCCTCCGTCCGTCTGCCCCCTGTTCTGCTGGAGACGCAGTGGGCTGGATGCAAGTGTGGGTGCTCCCTGGGGCCTGTTCTCGGTTCCTGGGGCAGGGGACTGCTGGGGATGGATGTCGCCTGTCTGCCTCCGTGGCCACACCCAACCCCCAGGGACGTCAGTAGTCGGCATCCTGGTGACATGGTTTGATGTTTGTGAGGACAGAGCCGAATGAAGTTCTAGGCTCCACCAGGCCTGGCCCCGTGCTTGCAAGCACGGCCCTCTCTGGGTCTCTGTCTCCCCTCTCCCTGCCCAGACTGGCAGCCCAGGGGAGGAAGTCGAGGGCGGAGGCTGGCACATGGCAGGGCCCCCGTGGGCGGCTGGGTGAGCAGTTGGCTCTGAGCTTGGGATCCAGCCCAGCCCGTGGGCATCACAGCCAGGGACGCGGCAGTGAGGGGTTCACACGTCAGGTCCCCCAGAGGGGTCCCTGTGAGGCAGCTTCTCGCCCAAAGTGGAGCTGGCAGGGCTTCCAGGTGGGGCGGGGCAGAGGTGTGCAGAGGCTGCTCTGGGTGGGGGGGCCTGGTGGGTGGGGATGGGGGCTGGGCGGCTGCGCCATGCAGGGGAGCACCCACAGAGGCCCCTGCCCCGTGGAGGGGAGGCGCCCCTGCAGCCACTGACCTGGGGAAGCCCCGCTCCGGCAGGCAGACGTCCTGTTCTCGGTCTGTCTCACGGGTGAGGCCCTGTCTCCGGGCTGCACCACTCTGCCTGCTGGGCCCCTGTGCACGACTGGGCCCAGCCTAGGGCTCCCAGCTGAGTCAGTACAGTGTGGGTGAGCCTCTGCCTAGGGGACGATGCTGTGTGGCCAGGGTTCACGGCACGTGGTGATGGGGGGCCTGGGAAGCCCTCTGGGAACCCCTTGGGAATGGAGCAGATGCCCTGTTCTCCAGGGACTCCTGGGTAGGCCTGGTCCTGCCCGCTGCGTGGCCCCAGGCAGCTATGTCCTGGGGCCTTGGAGCATTCATGCCACGTCTGGGAAAGGGGGGTGCTCTGTGGGCAGAGGGGCGCCTTGGGGTTGCCCCCAGGTGAGACCCATGCACACCGGGCCCAGAGTTTTACCCAGAGCATCCCCTTTCCTTAGCCATCCCAGAAGTCCCTGACTTGGCACCCACCTGCCTGGAGGCCCCGCCCCCCACCGAGGCCGGGTGCCGTGTGGCAGGCTGGGCCCTGGGCGTCTGGGCGAGCGTGTCTCAGAAGCCAACGGGGATGCAAATGAAGGTAGAGAAACAGCTGGAGTGGGCAGAGAGCACAGGCGTCCCGCGACAGAGCAGGGCCCCCGGGCCAGCCGCCTCGGAGCCAGCTGCGGTAGCACAGCTCAGAATGAAACAAGGATCGTCTCTTTTCCTGTTGAAGAGAGAGGCTCAAGCAGCCCGTGGGCTCGGGGCCCCTCCCGCCTCAAGGTGCCGGGCCGCAGGCGGGCTTTCACCAGGAATCCCCCCCTTCCCGCCCACCTTCCTCCGTGGCTGCCGTCTGGGCCGCTCCCCGCTGGGCCTGGGGACAGTGGAGGGGACAGCCTGGAGGGGAGGCCACGGCACGCAGGAGCCCCTGCCTGGCCCCGGAGAGGTGAGCGTGCTTCCCGCTCCCACCACTCCGTCCCCACGGTGGGCCTCGCTGCCGGCCACCGGGTTCCGTGGCACCTGCAGCTTGGTGTCTGGCCACGCCACTGGCCACGGGGCATCTTTGTGAGGGTGGGGGGCCCTGGCTGGCTCTCGCTCAGGCTTGGGAGGAGCCTCACCCCCCCGAGCCCTCTTCCTGCCTGTAGAGGAGTCCCCAGAGCTCCTGGGATGGCACTGGCGCCGGGCGGGTGTGCTCTGGAGGCCCTGCCTTGGCTCCGTGTGAGCCACGTGGGGCGTTTCTCTCCGGGGAGCCTTGGAACCCCCGTGGTGCCATGTGGCAGGCTCGCGGGTATGGGGAGCTCCGTTTTGCCGTGGCCGGTGTGGTCGTATCCCTGCAGGTTGGTCATGGCTGGCTGCCGGCTCCTCTGTGTGCCTTTCGTCACCCCCTTTCTGCGCCAGTGCCTCCCCCCTCGCCCCTGGCTCCCGCGGGCTGGGGGGTGTGAGCTGCGGCTGCTGCTTGGCCTCTCTGGCAGGTGGCCTGTGTTAGGCCACCGAGTGTGAGGTGTGGCCCAGCTGTCGGACAGCAGCGTGGGGCAGTCTGCCTGCGGTGCCCAGGGACACAGGGGTGCCCCGGCCAGCCTGCCGAGGGCTCTCTGGCCACAGGGCTGGAAACTAGCATCTCTCTGGGCCGGGGACCAGCGTTGTTATTTGGGCCCCGAGCCAGGTCCTGCCAATCACTGCACTCTCCTGACACCCTCCTTTGTGTTGGCTGGGCTGTCCTCACCCCGGGGTCCCTGGGATGGGTGCGTAGCCCCATCAGTGAGGCCACCTGAAGCCTTGTTGCCCTCCCCCCACGTTGTCATCTCTGGGGTAGAAGGATGTGCTCATCTTTTGGTAAAATCAGATGCCTTGGAGCTCTCCTAAGAGGACTGGTCTCAAGATGGTGGGCGGGGGCGGCTAGTGGGCGACTGTGTGGCTGGAACTCTGGGGCCAGCATCCTTTGAGGTTTCTGCCTGTGGGATGGATGGAGAAATAGTGCCCCAAAACAGGAACCCAGCTCAGCGCTCGGGATGGGACTCGCCTATCCCACAGTCGCTGACCCGACACCACCAGTCCTGACCACTGCCTGTCCACAGTCCTAGGCCTCTGGGGCCAGGTCTGCCTGCTGGTGCCCACCCTGCCTGTGGTCATGTAACTTCTCTTGGAAAAGCCGGCCCTGCCGAGAGCTCTGGGAGCCCCTGCAGTCGCAGGGGAGAGGGAAGGGAAGGTGGGGAGTTGGCATTTCCTGAGCCTGTGGGTATCTGTGTGCTGTGCAGGTCGGAACTGGGAGGGAGGTGTCTGTACTCTAGGCCATGTCACCCGTCCCCCTGAAGCCGTGAGAAGCCTCTGGGATCTTCTCTCTGCAGCACCCAGGGGCTCAGGGTGGCCTGGTGAGGATGGGGTGGGCCAGGGAGGCAGGGCTCTGGGGGGAGTCCAGCCCCACCCCCCAGGTGCCAGGCTGAGGTGTACTGCGCGCCCCCACTCTGCTCCTCTCCTTGTGTGGGTCTCTGAGCTGTGAAGACTTAGGAGCCACGTGCTGCCCTGAGACTCCCATTCGTCCTCCGTGCCATGATGGTCCGAACAGTGCTCCCCCAGGCTGGGCGCACAGCTCAGCCCCCAGGGTACCCCAGAGAGTGCCCGCTGCAGGCCTCACTGAGTGCTGCCAGCCCAGTGGGTGAAGGCAGCGCCGGCTGCAGGAGTCAGGGGAAAGGGTGCGGATGCCTTTGGTTGACTCTGGCTGCGCCTGGTGTAGGGGCCGTGGCCACGAGGGCCAGGGGCACAAAGGGCGGCCTCCAGCAGAGATGCCTGCCCTCGTGCCCCCGGGCTTCAGTGCTGTCGCTCCTCAGCTCTTTTTGGAGCACCTTCTAGGCCCAGGGGTGGCTGGCTGTTCCAAGGGGACCCTCTCCTGGACACCCACTTCTCTGCTTCCCGCGTCCCCCCCAGTGGCTGGACCTGCACCTGCTGCTGCTGGGCCCGACTGCAGTGCCTCCCAGGACCAGTCGGCCGGTGAGGATGGCTGCGCCGCCCCTCTTCTTCCCCTGCCCCCACCAGCCCTGGCCTGCTGGGGATGGCCAGCACAACCCCAAAACGCTGTCCCTTTCACTACTTGTGGCAAATCCCATTTAGCATCAGGCACTCTGGGCGTGCGACCGTCATGTGTGTGGTGTGGCAGGGCAGGGGTTTTGCCCAGGGAATGGGTGATGGCGATGGTGGTGATGGCGATGGTGGTGATGGCGATGATAAGGCTGCTGATGGTAGCGGTGATTGTGATGGTGATTGTGATGGTGCTGATGGTGATGGCGGTGATGACCGTGATGATGGCGGTGATAACGGTGGTGATGACGGTGACAATGGTGATGACGATGGTGACGATGGTGATGACGGCGGTGGTGACGGTGGGGGTGACGGTGGGGGTGGTGATGGTGGTCACGACGATGGTGACAATGGTGGTACTGGTGACGGGACAGATGTATTTGTTGTTGAGTGCTCACCAGATATCAGCACCGATGTCCTGCCCTGAGCTTTATGACAGAGAGTGGTTTCCCCATTAGGTCCTTTGGGCCTCGACGGGGCCCGTGCCCATGAGGGGCGTTGCAGGGGCTGTTTCCTCGGGGCCGGGGGGTTGGAAGGTGGTCAGCTTTAGGTTGCTGTCTCCTGGCTCCAGATTTTGTGTTACCAGTCCTGTGCTCACACCCTGGGGGACCCTGGGGGGCCCCGGGGGAGGGGCCTGATGGGGCCCCATAGATCCGGGCTGCCAGTGCCGCCCCCGCCTTTCTATCTCTTTCCCCTGGGGGGTGGCAGGCGTCGGGCCAGCCGTGCTTCGTGCTGGGTACCTTCCTGTTTCGGGGCCCAGGCCCCTTTGCCTTCACCTTGTAACTCCTCCCCTCCTCCCGTTTCCCGTTCTCCCACTCCGAGCCGGGCTCTGATCCCATTACCGGGGGCCAGGGTGGCTCCAGGGCCAGTGGGACAAGGGCGGGCAGAGGCCTGTGCTGTGCGTTCCAGGGGGAGAGCCCAGCTGCGCGGCCGCTTCCGGGGTTTGGGACGGGAGCTGAGCCCCCGCTGTCCCTGTGTGGGTGGGGATTAGTGACCACACAGGTGGGTCTGGCATTTCCCAGGCCTTGAGGTCTCATGCTCAGCTCGTTCCCAGGGGCCCGAGCTGGCCCGGCACAACCGGCGTCACTGAGACATGAACACTTGGGGTCCCCAGGAAGCCTCAGACCCTTCCTGAGTTTTGGGTGGAGCCTCTGCCTGCTAGGTCCACTGTCTCTGGTCATTTGGGCCCCCACAAGGACTTGGGGCTGGGGGGGTCATGGTGTCTGTCCTTTATCTAGCAGAGCATCTTGTCTGTCCCCTGGTTTTTAGTGTCCCCCCTGCCTGCCCCCCCTCTGCTCCCGGGCCCCTGGGCCCCTCTGCGCATCGCAGAGGGCTGGGTGGGGCGGCACGAAGCCGTACTCCGGAGAAGCCGGCTGGTAGTCTCCAGGGGACCTGTGGGGGGTGAAGTCCCCGTCGGGCTCGGAACCAAAAGCCCTCGGAGCCGCTCAAGGTGCACAGGTGGGGGCGGGTGGAGGAATGCGTGTCTTGACTCGCCGTGCCCCTCCTCTCTCCCTCTCTCGGGTCTGCGGTCTGGGTGGATATGGTCCACCGCGGGCTCCGTGTAGAGCTGGGCAGGCCCCGAGTCCTGGCCGCGGTGGGCCCATGGGCTTGCTGAGCCTGCCACAGGGTCGGCCTCCGAGGCTGCCTGCCTCGTGCACCCCCCCCAACACACCCACCCTGCTCCGAGGCCCCCGGTGCTTGGGGCAGGGCAGGAGCAGCCCAGGGCTTCTCTCGACCCCCTGGGAAGGCCCAGCTGACCTGTGTCCTCCTCACCAGGGGCTGGGGTTTGGGGCCGGCGCCGCTGGTTTGGGACAGGGCAGGGTGACCCCAGAGGAGCTGAAATTTCAGCCCCAGCCACCTGAGCCATCAGCTGACACTGCGCGGGGCGGCCATCGGGGTGCCACACGCTCCGTGGGCTTGGAGGTGGCGGGGCCCCTGCATCTCAGCCCACCGTTTGCAGGCTGGAGAGCGGCCACCACGCTAGCCTCTTGCCATGGGTGCGTTCAGCGCGCAGGAGGGGAGACAGGCTAGGTGGTGCTGGGTCCGTGTGCCCCGGGGGCAGGCAGGGGTCTGCTCCTATAGGGCCGGCCCAGCCCCAGCTCCCGAAGGCCCCTCACCCTGCGGGGCCGGTCGAAGCTTCCTTCCACCCCCTCCGTCTGTTCCAGCCACCCTCAGCTTCCCCCAAACCCAGACGCTTGCCGTGGTCCCCACCACAGTCCCTGCCAGGCGGCCACTTCTCCCTCCCCCGGCGGCGGCAGGGGAAGCAGTCCTTCCGGAAGGTGGGGGCTGAAGGTGGGTGTCCCGGGAAGCTCCTGAGGCCTGCCAGCGCCTCTACATGGGGTTTCGGTTCCGGGGGGGGCGGGTCCCTAGGCAGGGACACAGAATTGCAGAGCCTGGGGGAGCTTGTGCTCAGAACCCAGTCTTGTTTGTCCCGGGTCCTTCTGTGCCCCTCTTCCTCCTGGGCACCTGCTCTCCTGCCCCCTTGCGGTCCTTCTGGCCCCCCTCGAAGCCTCTGGCCTATGCCCGCCCACGGGACCCTCCTCGCGCTCCTTCAGTTGGCCCTCCTGTCCCTCCCCACCTCTGAGCTCCCCGCTTGGCCCAGCGTCCTCTTCTCCACTAGACTGCAGCCCCAGCCTGTGGCTGCCTGGACTCCGCCCCAGTTGGTTCTGCAAAGCAGGGCCTTGGAGGAGCCCTGAGCTGCCCCGGAGGGGGCGGAGTCCCGGGGTGCACCCCAACCCCACCGCAGTGGGGATGGCTGGCATTTCCTGCCACCTGCCCCTGTCTACCCTGTGGGGAGCAGAAAGGAGTTGGTGGGGGTTCCCCAGCTCCCTGCTGTGGGGTCCCTCCAAAACCCCATTCTGTGGGGGGCACATGGAGCTCAGGGATTTTGGAGGGGGGTGGAGAGAGTCCCTCTCTCAAAGGGGCCTTAGGGGCCACCTGCTGGGCCGTTCCTGAGCGGTGGACATAGTTTCTGCTTGCATGCGGCTCTGATGGGGAGCTCACCACCCCAGGAAGCAGTCCCTGCCACTGTCATTCACCAGGAGTGCTTTCCTTACTTTAAACTTTACCAAATACAGCTCTTCACCCTCGGGCTCTGGGGCGCAGGGAGGTACTGGGGCTGAAACCCCAGTGCGTCCCGTCTCTGCCCCGTGACTGACGCCGGCCTCCAGGTGTTAGCATTTTAGAAGCAGTTCTGTGGCCTGAAGTGCTTTTTGTGCCAAAAGAGAGTTCTGTCTGCCACTTCTTCCACGTAGCCTTCCTGGACTGAATTTGGCAGCCTTTCCAGGTCTCTTCACCCATGTTGGGGCTGTTGGGCCTCCCCTGTTTGGACAGGGACCTGTCCTTGGAGGTCCCTGTGAGCTCCCAGGCCATGGCCTCCTTCCCCAGTCTCACTGATTGCTCATAGTCCCAAAGGGGTCTGTGCGTGCGTGTGTGTTCGTGTGTGCGTACGTGTGTGCGTGTGTGCACCGTGCATGCATGCGCAGTGTAAGGACGTGGGGTGCTGAGGGTGTGAGGTTTGGGGTTCAGGCTTTGCCCCTCCCTCGCAAACCCCTCTGCATCCCTGGGACAGGGAGCCTGCGTCCAGTGTCCTGCAGCCCTGCCGAGCAGGGGTCAGTTAAGCGTGTGGTGACCAGCCAGTGACAAAGCCGGAGCAGGTTCAAAGTAGGACTTTTAAAGAATAAGGCCTGAGCGCTCCTGTGCTTATCAGTGGGTGGGGGCGGGTAAGGGGCTTGGCTGGGGGAGCCTTGCGAGCGTGAGCGGGAGGAGGGGGGCGGGCAGGGCCTCTGCAGGCGGAGGATGTTTGGGCATTTTTTTGCCTTTTCTTTGTAACGTTCCCTTCCTGGCCAGAGTGTCTCTCTCCAGAAGACTCCAGAAAACACACCCAGCCCATTGTCACCCAGGCTCCGGGAAAGTGTCTGCTGTGGATGCTCTGTGTAAACAGGAAACACCCAAAGCCAGGGAGGGGGGTGCGGGGGGGGGCATGCACTGGTGGGGGCTGGGGACAGCAGGGGTCCCGAGGGGGCGTGCACTGAGGGTGGCTGGTGTAGCCACCAGACTCAGCAGCCCCAGAAGCTCACACTGGAGCAGTCGCTGGACGCTTGAGCCTGTGCCGTCCAGCCGGGGCGGGGTGGGGCCACACAGAAGCTGGCAGTGGGTGCTCCTTCCCCTGGTGGCTGCCCCCCTCCTGGTTCTCAGACTTGGGCTAGGGGCAGGCAGTGCCTTGCGGGGCTGGGAGCTTTGGGGTGCAGCCTGGCAGCTGGCAGTCAAACAGGCCTCTCCCTCCCTCCCTCTCTCCCTCCCTCCCTCCTTCCTTCCTTCCGGCCAAGCTTTCTCCTGTCTCTCCCTCCCCTTCCTGGGGGGAGCAGCAAACTAGCAGCAGCTCAGGGCCCCGCAGGGTGGGCGGTGGGTGGACGCAGGCCCCGCAGTTGTGAGCTGTAACAGCAGCGGATGCTCCTCCCAGCGGCTGTGGCTACTGGCTGCACCCCTGCACCCCGCCTCTCGAGGCGAGCGGCCCCTGAGAAGCCCTGCAGTGCACGGGTCTGATTCAGGCCCCCCCGGGCCTCCGAAGCACCTGGGCAGGGGGTGGAGTCTAGGAGTGGCCTGCTGGGCTTGGCCCTGGCCTCCTGGTCTCCTTCCCGCTTCTAGGAAGAAAGGTGCGTGGGGGTGCAGGGACGCCCTTCTGGGCCTGGGAGCCCCGGGTGCCCTGGCTGCCTGGCGGGGTCTCCGTGCGCTCCTGCGGACCTGGCTGCTGACGCTGTTTCGCAGAGTCTGTCTTGTCCCCCTTCGCGTCCACGCTGAAGTCAGAGAGGTGCCCGTTCCACTGTGTGGAGGGGGCAGCCCTGGTCCAGGCCGTGGCTGGCTCCTGCAACGCCGGTGTGTGCAGATAGGGAAGCCCAGGCTTGGGCAGGGGTGAAGCCGCGCCGGGCCCCCATCCAGGGCTGGCTGTGGGCTGGGGAGGCCACGGTGGGTCCCTGCTTGCCTGGTGCGGGGCAGCTGCGGATTTCTGCACTCAAGCCTTCGGGCGAGTCTCATGCCAGCGGTCCGTGCCTCAGTCTCTGTGTCTGTCTCGGATGGGTGGACAGGGCTGCAGGAGCCCCGTGGTTCAGGGACTGGCGGCCTGGCCTGGGTCTGGTGTGTGCAGACACCTCTCCCTGCCTGTCCTCTGTCGTCAGCCCCGCTGCTCCCCCCTGGGCTTTCTGGGGAAGTTATGGCCCTCGAGGCACACGTGTTTAGGGCACTTTGAGACCACCAGGGCAGATCTGCGGTGCCCACCCCACCCTGGCTGACAGGTGCTGCCAGCCCCCAGTGCCGCTGGAATTCTAGTTTTCATTCTCAAGTTCACTGAAATGGGCGATCTCCGATTTTGTGAGTGACTGGCGTTTCCGCTAGTTCGGCTGAGGCTGCTGTCAGTGGAGTCAGGGCGCCGGAGGCTCGCCCACCCCGGCTGGACTGTGGGACTCCGGGCCGGCTTCTGTGCCTCTGATCCCACGGAACGGGAAGGAGGGGGAAGTGTTCTGCGGGCCGGGGGCTGTGAGGCGGAAGTGGGTAAATGCTCGCGGGGGCTGGGCCTCTGGGGGGGTGGCACGTCCCTGCGGGACCACCCCACCCTTCGGGCTGGCCACCCCCAGCATCTCCGGGGATAGGGTCGTACGGCTCCGGATAAGGGTTTTGGCCAGAGTCACGTGTGCCGCGTCCCAACTGGGCCGCTTGGTCATGGTGTCACGCCGCGTGATGGGGTCTGTCCCCCGAGACTCAGGGGGGCCTTTGGAACACAGCTGCCCCGAGGTTCAGGGAGACAAGCGGTCCCCGGAGCCTTGAGAGGCGCAGCCGGGTTGGGCCCTCTGACCTGGGGTGTTGTGGGCGAGGCCCGTTTGCAGGTGGGCAGGCTGAGGCCGGGGGAGGGGCCCCAGGGCGTTCTGCGGGTGGAGGTGGCCTGGGGCCCGTCGGCTCTGCTGCTGTGCTGGTGCTGGTGCGTTCTGCCTGCCCGTGGGCAGTGGATTCGCCGCCTGAGCCTTCCTCCCGGGGAGCCTTCTTCCTGCAGAGCCTGCAGGGTGGGGTGAGGAGGCCTCATTAGCTCTCTCGTTGGGGCTTTGAAATCCCCGAGATGAAAGCATGTGTGGGAGGTCCCAGCCTCTCCCCGCAGCCTCTGGGCTGGCACACACCCTGGCCTGTCCACGAGGCCCCCGCAGAAGCGGGCCCGGGCACATCGGAAGCAGGCGTCTCTCCGGGGCCTCGCGAGTTGAGGGGCCGCGGCCGCGGGGGCATCTGGGCAGATGTGGGCAGGGTGGCGTGTTGAGGCCACAGAAGTCGGAGAGGGGGTCAGCCTCCTGGTGGCAGATGTGCTGTGCCCTGGGCAGCTGTGGGAACTTGGGGTCTCGGCTGCGTGTCTGTAAGCTGGGCCGGGACGAGTACTCACCACGTGGCTCTCAGCCCCGGGCATGGGGTCTGCCTCGCGGACGTGGTGGGCACTCGGGGAGCAACAGCCTCGTGGCTCTTACTGTCACGGCCCACCTTTAGTTCTGCCCCTTGGGCGCATGGGCAGAGGGGCCGGCAGCTCTTGGTGAGCAGGCGTTCCAGGTGGACAGGCGGCTGTCTGGCCTCCTGGCCTGGAAGGGCATCAGAGAGCCGTCCGCTGGCAGCCGTCCCCTGCTCGGCCTGCACCTGTCTGCTCCAGCCCGGCCTGCGCCCTGCGGCCGGGGCTGGCGGGTGTCGGGGGGCAGCTCCCTGTCCTCCGGCCTCCTGTTGGCAGGAATCTGCGGCATGGACCGTTAGGCTCGCTGTGGGGTTAGGCTCACCATGGGGGCGCCGGGGCCTGGCCTCGCCGTGGCCTCTGTGCTCCGCAGGGAGTAGGCCGGGCAGTATGCGCTCCTGACCACCCTCTTCTGGGTTCTTGTCTTACAGATTTCTCCACCCAGGTGAACTCCTCGTCCCTCAACTCCCCCACGGGCCGAGGCTCCATGGCCGCCCCCTCGCTGCACCCCTCCCTGGGCCCGGGCATCGGTTCCTCTCTCGGCTCCCCAGGACAGCTGCACTCGCCCATCAGCACCCTGAGCTCCCCCATCAACGGCATGGGCCCGCCCTTCTCGGTCATCAGCTCCCCAATGGGCCCCCACTCCATGTCAGTGCCCACCACGCCTGCCCTGGGCTTTGGCACGGGCAGCCCCCAGGTAAGTGCTGAGGTGGGACCCCTCCTGTGGACCCTGGGGGTGCGCACTGTCATTTCTGCCCTTTGCTGCTGGGAAGCAGAGCGTCAGAGAGGAGGCTCGCGCCTGAGTTTGAGGCCGGCTCTGGCGGGCTCCCTAGCCCTGGACTCTCAGAGGTCATCAGCCAAGCTCGCTGCAGCTGGCCGTCTCCGCCAGTGGGCCCCTGCTGTCGGGGGCTCCCTGCTCCCGGGGCCCGGCTCTGGAGGTGGGGGCTCTGTGTGTGTCGGGATGAACCCGCCTCCCTGGAGCCTCTGCCCCTTCTTGGCCCTTCGCTCCTGAGTCTCTGCTCAGCCCACGCCAGGGGCTTCGGCACCCCTGGGCCCCGATCCCAGGGTGGAGACACGCAGGCTCCGCGCAGATGCGCCCGCCTCGGACCAGGCCCCGGGCTCCTCCGCTGGGCTTGGGGTCTTTCCCACAGTCATGTGTTCGGAACCATCTGGCTTTCGGGATCGTCCGTGAATCAGGAAACAGCTGGTGCCTGGCAGGGCCTGGCTCAGTTCGGTTCTTGCGATGCGGATCCTGGAGGCCCGGCCCACCCTCCCCTGGGCGCCTCTCGTCCAAACCCCTGCAGAGCTGTCCTGAGCTCTTCTGGAGGTCCCTGCGTTGTGAAGGGGCCCCGGGGCCCAGTCAGGCCTCCCCTCTCCCAGCTCCGTGTACTTCCCGGTGGATTTCTGCTGGGTGGGTGGGAGATCTGCCTGAGTGCTAGCCGGTCCGTCCTCTCTCTGCGGCCGAGCTGTCCTTGCTGGAGCAGGGACGGCCCCGTTCCCGGTCCGAGTCCAAGTGCATGCGCAGCCCTTCATTCCGCGGTAGGCGAAGGACCCTGCGGTGGGGCGGTCTGTAAACCGTCTCCACGGAGCCTCAGGACGGCCTGCTGGGAGACACTTGAAGTGCAGGCGTCCCGGCCCAGAGCCATACATCTAATTGTGCCTGCCACGTCCCATGGGCTCCCAAACCCGCTGCTGCCAAAGCACCTGCGGGGCAGCCCGCCTTGGCCCTGGCGCGGGAGGCCTGGGGCACCCCTGAGCTGAGCCAGCCCACTGCCTGTCTGGCTGGGCCTCTAGGGCTGGTCTTGGTGCAGGATCTTGCTGGCTTTTCCAGAGTGACCTTGTCAGCCCTTGGTGGCCGAGGGAAGGGGGCAGAATAGTTAGGGCCCCTGTCCTGTCACCTGGGCCCCCGAGCAGGCAGGAGGCCTGAGGTTGCTGGCATGCAGGAGGCTCGGCTGCCTTCCTGGGCCTGGCCAGGTCATTTTTAGCACTGCCACCCCCCCCCCCCCCGCTCTTGCTGGCTGCACAGCGCCATGCAGGGAGTGAGAGGGCACAAGGAGTTGGAGCCTGCACCTGCCCCTTGGGGACCATGATGGAGGCAGGCACCTGCAGACCCTCAGCCCCACGGGGGTCCTTGCCGGCCTTGGACCTGCCACCCGTCCCAGACACCCCGAGGGCTCGTGCACAGTAGGAGCCCGGCGGTGGCGGTGACGCCCTTCAGACCTTGGGGGCACCTGCCCCTTGGTACCGGTCACCTGTCTGGAGGCAGGGGCAGCGAAATGCTAGGGAGTGAGGGGGTTTCGGGAGCACCTCTGTCCCGTTCTGTTATTCTCTGTGCTCAGTTAGGTTCCTGGCACTTAGTGGGTGCTGGTGGAAGCTGGGTTGTGTGTGGAAAGGGGCCCCGGGTTCCATGAAGCTGATACGGAGTCAGGGCAAGAGTCAGGCCCGGGGCAGGGGAGGAAGCAAACCTGTGTCCCAGATGCTCATTACTGTCCTGTGGTCGGCCGCTCATCTGCCTGTGTGTCCGTCCGTCAGTTGGGCCACAGTGAGTTTTGCCACAGTCTGCGCACCCCTTCCCCCCGCCGTGCTTGGCCTCTCTGGCTGCCCTTCCCAGGTGGGCCTCCGTCTCCCCTGAACCCTGCCGCCAGCCCCACGCCCCAGTAGCTCCTTCCTGGAGCGAGTGCAGCTTCTGAGTCTCAGCAGCTTGTCTCGGAAACCTGGGGTTCCCCATATTCATGGGCATGTGGGTGGAGTTCAAAGGGGGGCATGCCCCACCCCCTCCCCAAACCACAACCGCGAAGTCATGGTTGCCAGAACGGGGAGGTTCTCTGCTGTTGTTGGGGGAGGCCCGGCGCTCTGCCGAGGGCTGCCCGCTCAAACCCACAGCGCTGGGGGAGGGGGGAGTCAACACCCCAGCCCACCCCACTTGGCCCGCCGTCTGAGCTGGGCCGAGTGCCCAAACGGCCCCGCATCTCTTCCTGGTCTGGGGGCTCCATCAGCACCAGGCCCAGGAGCATCCCCGGCTCGTCCCAGAGCCCGCCCGCCGCACCTGGCCCACTGTGGGCAGCCCTGCGTCCAGGCGTCCCCAGCCCGGCGAAGCTTCCCCGGTGCGGGATCCTCTCGGGCTGGCGGGGCGGCCAGTGCTGGGGGGGTCCCGTGGCCGTGAGGCTCTGGGACGGGACGACCAGGTGAGTTGAGTCGTGCTGCTGGGTTTGCCCCTGCCTTGCTGCCGTCGTGAGGCCGGTGAGGCCAAGGACCTGCTCCGTGTGTGGCGGGCCTGAGCCTTCAATCCCGGTTCTGGCCGTGGGTGATGGCCTCCCCCGTGGGTTGGTGGAGGGGGCCTGCTGTGGGCTCCAGAGGAAGGGCGTGGTGGGTGCGGAAGAGAGGAGCCTCGTGAGGCGGCAGGAGACCCTGGTGGGGCACAGAGGAGGCAGGTGGTGATTTTAGTAAGTCCTGTAGGCTCCGGTGGGAACTGAAATAGATGCCAAGGGTCTGAAAGGGGAAACGAGACGGGCCCCCACCCTGGCCACAGGGTGGCCACCGTCGGGCCCCAGTGAGGGGCTGCTGGCGCCGTGGGTCTCCCCAGAGGTGGGGTGGGGTGGGCTATAGGAGGGGAGCAGTCCCTCGTAGGTGGGGGGTTGGGGAGGGGTGTGTGCAAGGTAGAACGAGGCCCCGGGAATCGGTTTGTGCTCTGTCCGGGAGCTGTGAACCCAGCCAAGGCCCATCAGCTTGGAGCTGGGCAGGGGGGGCGGTACGGATAGCGAGCCCGACCCCAACAGCCTTGCCCTGGTGGTCCTGTGGGGACCACCTACTAGTTGAGGCAAAGAAACGAAGTGGGTAGCCTGTGTTGAGTGGGGTGTCCGGCCCAGCCCTCATCTCCCTACATGTGCAGGGTCTCCTAGGACGACTACTTTGCTTGTGGGAAGCCTAGGCCCCGGAGGGCAGGGATGCCCCGGCACATGGTTGGGGGCCACAGCACTGACTGACCATCCTGCCTGTGGCTCCTTCCCATGTGGGTCCCCGGCCAGCCTCCTCCCTGCTGCAGCCCTGCCTCAGTTTACCCAGGGGAGGCCCCAGTCCCTGGGGCCTGCATACACATGGGAGGCTGGGAGGGCAGGTGGCCCGCTAGCCGCCCAGCATGGTGTGGGCAAGCATGAAAGAGGAAATGCCCACGTTCCTCTCCCTGTGCTCCCAAGTGGATCCAACCACATGGAGACCTGCCCAGGCTCCCACAGCATGGGGACAGGCCTCCTGCTCTCGTGTCCTGGGTGGCTCCCTGAAGGTGGGCTCATGGGGACCGGCTCGGCATCCCCTTTGCCCAGGACCAGCTGGCGGCGCCTCCTCCTAGAGGCCGAGCACTGAGGCAGCTGCCCGGGCATCCGCTCTGTTATCCGGCCGGCAGCCCTCAGTCCCGCACACCAGTGACCTCAGGGGCAGAATGACAGTGATTTCCCCAAAGGCGCACAGTGAATGGAGGGGGCGTGATTCGGAGGCCTTGCCGAAGCTGAACTGTCCCCCCCACCCTGCTCCTCCCGTCCCCACCCGGCCTGTGAGCTCCGCAGTGCCGCGTCTCTGACCGCCTGGCTGGGGTCACTGAGCGGCTCTGGACAAGCCGGACTCTTGGGGCCTCGCTTTCCCCTTCTGCAGCACGCGAGGGTCTCCTCGGTGCTCACCACTGGCCACTCCGAGACCCCAGCTTCACCTGCTGCTCTGCCAGCCCCCTGGTCCGGGAAACGGGGGTGGGGGGAGCGTTCCCGCGCTCTGAGGGCCACGCACACGTGAACGCGGCGCTGGGGCTCTTACAGACCGCGCCCCTGCTCAGGCCCCCGTCTTCCCGGGGGGGCGCTCCTGGCGCCTGGTGATGGAGCAGCTGGGCCCGCCGGCCTTGCCCAGGGGGCTGCTCTGTTCTTCGGGGCGCCCCACCCGGGTCCTGCGGGGGTTAAGTGTCCTCACGGAGCCGCCCGGCCCAGGACCGAGAACGGGCCGGGGGCCGCACGGAGGCCCACGTGGAAGGAGGCTTTGGGTGGTTTCTGCTTCGTGTGCCTTGAGCCCACGCTCTTCCTGCCCCTTGAGGAAAGGGGTGGGGGTGGTTGGGGGCCGTGGGGAAGGAAGGAGGTGAGGTTCCTGCTGGCAGGAGGTGCCTGGGGCTACCAGGGGGCAGCGTGGCTCCCGCCGCCCTTCCCCATGGACGCCCACACCACCCAGTTTCCGCCTCCGTCGAGTTTGCAGAAGTGGGGGTGTGGGGGTGCTGCGCGGCTGGGGTCCCGGCACCGGGGGAGACGGGCCGGCCTGCGGGCTGCCGTGGGGAGCATCTCTGGGCGCTGACAGCAGCACTGGACTGGACGCAGCAGAACCAAAACTGCTGTGTCACCGCTGTGTCACAGCCACCCGCTGTTGCCGGGGTGACTGGTGAGTTTCCCACGCTTCCTCCAGGCGGGGCGGGGCTGGGTGCCGAGGGGGTGCTGGCCTGGCCCTGCACGCCTGGGGCCACATGACCCGGGACCCCCACCCTGATCCCCGAGGCCCTGGCAGGGTGGCCTGCTGACGTGGACCCCGACTCTCTGGTCTGCTGGGACCAGGCCTCGGCGCCCACCCCAAGTGCCTGCCTCACGGGGATGGTGGCGAGTACACGTGGTCTTGTCCAGGACGTGCTCCGTAATGGGGGGCGGTTCTTAGCCGAGCGAGGGGCAGGGGGCGTGAGCAGGGCCTCGGGGGTCCTCCCCTGAGGTCTGGGTCGGCTGTGGGCAGAGCAGCCTCCCGCAGCCTGGCAGCCGCTCAGCAGACCTGGGCCCTGCCCCTCCTGAGCTGTGTGGCCTGTGGCGGGCGGGGCCCCCTCTGAGCCTCAGTTTCCCTCTCTGTAAAGTGGGGTTATGTTGGCTCCCTTAACGTGGGCTGGTGCGGGGGAGCATGCTGACACGCACCCCCAGGCACCCCTGCTTTTCCCTCCTCAGCTCAGCTCACCCATGAACCCCGTCAGCAGCAGCGAGGACATCAAGCCCCCGCTGGGCCTCAACGGTGTCCTCAAAGTCCCAGCCCACCCCTCAGGGAACATGGCGTCCTTCACCAAGCACATCTGTGCCATCTGTGGGGACCGCTCCTCAGGTAGGCCGCCGCGGCGCCTCGGGACCCCACGGCAGGGCGCGGGGAGGCGGGAGGCTGGCCGGGGCGGCGTGGTCACGGGGGCCTCTCCCCGCAGGCAAGCACTACGGGGTCTACAGCTGCGAGGGCTGCAAGGGCTTCTTCAAGCGGACGGTGCGCAAGGACCTGACCTACACCTGCCGGGACAACAAGGACTGCCTGATCGACAAGCGGCAGCGGAACCGCTGTCAGTACTGCCGCTACCAGAAGTGCCTGGCCATGGGCATGAAGCGGGAAGGTGGGCGCGGGCACCGGCGAGGGTCGGGGGTGGTGCGCCGCCGCGTCCTGCTTGCCCGGGTGCTCGCTCCCTGCGGGGCGCGGGGCTGCGCGGCGGGCTTGGTCCCCCTTCCCCGGCACCTGCTGCGCGCCCGAGATCGCCGAGGGGCCCGCCTCTGTCCCTCCAGCCCGGTGGCGGACTCGCGTCGGTCAGACCCTCCTCACGGTCGTGGCAACCCGGTGTGTGGTTTGCAGGGCGCCGGGCAAGGGTGGAAGCCCAGCGAGGGCCGAGGTGGGAGGTGGGGTCGGGGTGGGAGGAGCCCAGGGCCACGGGTGCCTGCGTGTCCTGAGCTGCGTTCTGGGGTCTGGCCAGGGGCTGGTCGAGGCGGCCAGGGCGGGGACAGCACCGAAGGGGGGCGGACCGGAGCAGGACGCTCCGGAGACCGAGCCGGTGTTCCCGAGCCCGCCGAGTGCCGGGGTCGCCCTGGGCCCTGCTTCCTTCTGTGCACCTGGCGGAGGCTCCCCGGGTCCTCAGAGCAGTGGGACTCTCGAACTTGGGTATGGGTGCCCGCTTTATGGACAGAGTTTATTAGGGGCAGGGCAGGGGGACAGCTGGCATGGAAGGTCACTCCCCTGAGGCCACTGAACTTGTTAAGTGACTCAGCCAGACTTGGGCCTGAGCCCTTGGCCCCAGCGCAGCAGTGTGACCTCCCTCTGCCCAGCCCCTCGCTGTGGGCCTCAGTTTCCCCATCTGCAGGTTTGCCGACCGCTGCGTCCCGGTGGATTCATTCCCTGGGTTACACTCTTCTCCTGTGCTCGGGTGTAGCGGGTGGGGGGCGTGTCTCGCTGGCGCTCGTACCCAGGGCCTCGTGGGGCTTGGGAGGTGCTCTCTGGAATCAGGGGTTCTGTGTCTGCTCCCGTCTGTGCCGCTGCTGCTCCTGATGGGGTCCCCAGGCTGGTGGCCCACCGCTCCGTGATTCTTGGGGAGAAGCTGAGACCCAGACGGGCCATGCAGTCCTGCAGGATGTCCTGCCCCAGGCTGCTGGGGCAAGCAGGACACGGTGCCGCTCCCGGCAAGGGGAGCCTCGGGCGCCGGCGCCAAGCTGCAGGGGCCGGCGCCGTCCGTGGGGAGTGTGTGCCCCCAGACCTTCCTGGTCGGGGTGCCCGTTCCCTGTACTGTTCGGTCCACCCACTCATCCTCGTGCAGGTGGAGAGACTGAAGCCCAGAGGGTCCAGGGCTTGTCTGAGGTCACATGCCAGGTGGGATGCAGGCGTCTGGTTCCCAGTGCTGCCCTCGTTCCTTCAGGCCATCCCGGGCAGAGGAAGCACGTGCCCAGCCAGAGGATGTGTGCACCTGGCCCCGGTTCCTCTGGATGCCCCTGTAATCAGGGAGGCCTTGCTGGGGGAGGTCCATGCAGCGTTGTTGCTGGGACGGGAACTCAGGCAGGGCAAGCGTGTCGCAGGCAGTAGACTGGTGTGTGCCCAGGTGTGGGGCCTGGGCAGAGTGCTGGGTGCCGGCATGCTGGGGGAGGCTCGGGCTCCCTCGAGGACAGCCCAGCACAGGGTGAGCCTGGGTTAGTGCCCGAGACCACTCGCTTGCCAAGCTCAGCTCTCCTGGTGCCAAGCGCCATGCTGGGCGCTGGGCATGAGCAATGAGCTATGGGCAGGCATCCACTGACCGTGATTGTCACGTTACCAGGCAGGCCCCCCCACCAAGTGTTGTCAGTGTCGGTGGGGGAACCCAGCTGTGGGCCGATGTCCAGCCTGATGCCCTAAGACTGGAGGGTGTAGGGAGATCGTGAGCCCAGCCGGAGGGCTGAGGCCAAGAACAGGAGCCGGTAGAGCTGCTCTGCGAGGCCCGGACGCTATTCCAGGCCCCAGAGAGTGACCCTCCCCCCAGGTCCCTGGACGGCTCTGGAGATACTGATCTCTTCCTCAAGCCCCCAGCCTGGCTGCTTGGAGCCTGGATACCATCAGACTCCGGCTGCCGCCTCCCCTGCCAGTCCTGGGAGAGACTGGGTGATGCCCGTCTTGTGCCAGTGCAGCTCCAGGGTCCCAGGGTGGAGGAGGCCCGGTCTGGCCCCTGCCCTGGTGCCCATGGGGATAGGGTGTTATGTGCAGGGCCTCACTGGGCACCCTGCCCCATCACCCGTGCTGCTGGGCTTCTCGGAGACAGACGGGCTGCAGAGGTTGTGGGGGGAGGGGCCTGGGCTGCCCCCGTCAGCTCGGTCGGGAGTCGCGCCAGCCTGTGTGTGTCTCTTGCCTCGCTCTCTCATCTGATGGATGAATCTGGTGCTTTGGGCGCGTTCCTGAGGCAGCACACGGCCCTCGATACCTGAGTTATGGGCCGTTAGATAAATACCTGGTCCCGGCAGGGCCCACCTCCTTCTTGCCTTGTGTTGGATTTGTAAGTCACGAACGTGCAGTAAAAACCCTCCCACGGAGCTCTCTCCTGCCCGAAACACAGAAGCGCACAGCCGGGCCCGTTCCCCGTGCTTGCCCGGTGCGCGGGGCCCAGTGCACAGCCTCTGTCTTGAGTGGAGTGATCAGTGGCCCCAGTGTGACTCCGGCGCCGGCCCAGCAGGGAGCTCCATGGTCTCCCAGGCCTCGAGGCCTGTGGCGGGGTGCTGGGAACCGCCCCTGTCCCCCCGGAACTGGTCCTGAAACTGCTCCTTTCCTCTTTGTTGTCTCGGAGATGAGCTGGGGCCCCTGGCAGCAGCAGGGCAGCGTGGCAGCCCAGGGGAATGGGGGCCAGGTGTGCCAAGCCGGGCTTGGCCTGGAGCACAGAGGCTGGGAGGTGTTGGCTTCCAGGCTGGTCTGGGCTGCGTGGCCCTGCAGGAAAGCTTGCGATCAGGGCCCCGGTGCGGGCGAGGAAGCGGGCTTGCCCCCAGACGCTGTCCCCCCGGGCGAGGAAGCGGGCTTGCCCCCAGACGCTGTCCCCCCGGGCGAGGAAGCGGGCTTGCCCCCAGACGCTGTCCCCTGGTGCAGCGCGGGAGGGAGCAGCCCGGGGTTGGCATCCGGAGTGGCTGACCCTCAGGGAGAGCTCAGGAGGGGCTTGCCCTGGCTGGGAGTGGACGGAGACCCCTCCTTGGTGCCGGCAGATAGCATCTCTGTTGGGCAATGCGGGGGCCTGCGTACACAAGCCTCGGCCTGGGACTCGCTCAGCTGCATTCCCGGGGAGGTGGGGGCTGCGGCCCAGGTGGGAATGCCGGCTGCTGGCCAGGCTGTGCCCGGGCCTGTCTGCTGGAACACGCGGTGGCAGGGCTGGGTGGGGGGGGGGCCGCTGCTGGCGCTCCTGGTCTGATGGGGGGACCTGGCCCCACCTGGGTGACGCCAGCCCAGGCTGGAGGATCGCCCCGCTGCCCGCCTCTCTGCTTCCTTCTTTCCCCTCCAGGAAGGCCTCTCCCTGCTTCCTTCCTGCCTCCCTTTGCTTTCCGAGCTCTGTCTTCTGACCACGTGTGTGTGTATGCGTGCGTGTGTCTGTGTGTGTGCGCATGTTTGCGTGTACATGTGTGCGTGTGTGTGTGTGCTTGCACAAGCGCCCCACACATTCCTGCTGTGGACAAAGAGCCCAGCTGGGTTCCCGCACTACCCCGGCGACATCGAGTGGGTGACTGCCTGTCTGTGCCTGTTTCCACAGGTGACCGTGGCGGCGCAGTGGGTCCCTGTAGGCTCATTGGGAGGAACAGGGCAGTGGTGGTGTGGGGGTGGAGAGCAGAGAGCGTGTGTGTGTGTGTGTGTGTGAGAGAGAGAGAGAGAGAGCATGTGTGGGGTCACTCCTGCATGCCGACGCCTTGTCCTGGACTGAGTGCCCTGAGAGCGGGAGGGACGTGTCCGCTGAGCTAGAGAGCCGGTCGGCGGGATAGTCCCTTCTCTGGGTCAGACAAAGGGGCTCTGGGCTGTCAGTCCTGCCTGTTCTGGGGCTGCACACGGGACAGAGGAAGGGCCCAGCCAGCTGGCAGCAGGCTGGGGTGCTGCCTTCCAGAGACACCCCCTTCCCACGTCCTGGCTTCTTGCCCGGCCCAGCAGCCTGGAGGGGTGGAGGTGGGCACCAGGACGGGGCTGGCCTGCTCTGGCCGAGGGACTGCTGCCCCCCCACCCCCACATCAGCATCTCCCCAGATGCCGGAGACCCCGGTCTCGTTGGGTGCAGAACACCCTCCCAGCCTGTGCCTCTGTGGTCTTCCCGGGGTCCCGCAGCGCTTGGGCCTGGGGCAATAATGAAGCCCTGTGTTCGCAGACGCCTCCTGCCTGAGGCTTCCCGGCGCCAGCACAACGTAAGGCAAACATGACTCTATCTGAAAGGTGATTGAGCTGGCAAGACATGAGTCCCTGGGCTCCCTCCTGCCCCCTCCGTGTCTATAAATAAAACCATAATATTTATAATGATGCCGTGTAGAGCTGCCGGCCCTCCACGGCTTCAAAGTGCCTCACGGAGTGTTGGCTCATTAATTCGCGCCGCCCCCACGGAGGAGGCAGGTGCTGGGGGCCTCCACCCCCCGCCGCTCTGGGCGCTGCCCCCGCCTTGGGGCCACCCCGTCCGTCCCGTCTGTGCAGTGGGAGGAGACCCGCCACTGGCCGCGTGTGAGTAGTGTGGGAGCAGGAGGCGTGGAGGTGTGAGCGGCTCGTGGGTCCCGCCCGGGGCCGGCGCTGTGCTTCCCCGCTCCAGGGCTGAGCAGGCGGGGCCACGGGGCTGTCCAGGGCGGGGCGGGACCCCGGAGGCCGGGCCGTCCCTGAGCCTGGAGCCGCCCACCGTGCTGTGAGCTCAGCCGGGCCCCTCTGCTGCTGCGGGCCTGTCGCCCCAGCTGGTAAGACGAGGTGCCTCTTGGCGGCATCCTGGCTCTAACAGGTTCAGGTTCTGCCCAGAGCACAGACCTTGAGGACCACGCCATCCTCGGGGTCTCAGGGACACGGCCCGGACGCGGGTGCTTCACCCCGGCTGCTGGCCATGTGGCTTGGGTGATTCTCCTGGACTCTCATCCCCTGTGGCCGAGGGGGACCGACGAGGGGCCCAGCCCCCGCCCCCTGTTGGCGTCTGGAGGCCTGGCTGGAGAGGGGCAGAGGACGGCCAGCCGGCGCAGCCGTGCCGGCTCGAGCCCCCCGAGGACACCCCTGCTGTCAGAGTCTGTGGAGGAGCCGGGCTTGCAGCGTCTCTGACTCGGGGCCTCCTGCCGGGCCTCCTGGCCCAGCTGGTGTGGTGTGAAGGTGTCGGCTGACCCGTCCTTGAGACTTGCTGTGTGGACGGCAAGTCCCTCGCTTGAGTCGGTGCTCTGGGTCCCGGAGAGCGTAGCCTCTGGCTCGGGGTTGGGCCTGAACGGCCACTTGTCAGTGCACGAGGGGCATGGGGCCTGCCCTCAGGGGCCAGCGGTGGTCGAGAGGTGTTCATGTGAACTGTTAGGGAGCTGTGGGCCATGTTATGGGAACCAGACAGGCCTGGGGGACCCCTGGGGCCAGCACCATCGGGGAGCCCCCGCACTCCTGGGCTGGAGGAGTGAGGCAGCGAGGACTGGCCGAACCTGGGAGCTGCGGGTGCAGGAAGGAGGGACAGCCCGGAGCCAAGGCTGGGCAGAGAGGGTGCCAGCGCCGCGCCACCCGTCCTCCCGCCCTCCGCCCTCCTGCGGGTGCCTCAGCGTTTGCCAAAGCCAGCGTGAAGCCAAAGGGGAGAGGGACGGGTCAGGCAGCCTGAGTTTGGGCCCTTAGAGCCAGAGCCGGGGGTGGGTCCGGGGTTTCAAGGAGGGGGTACTGTGTGTGGTCCCCTGGAGATGTCGGGCCCCTAGAGAGGAGGCCCAGCTCCATCTGAGGACCAGGGCCATCGCACTCAGGAAGCCCCGGGTGGGGCTGTATCTTCTGCTCTCCAGAAGGTCCTGCCCCAGGATGCTGGACCCGGAAAGAGGGCACTGAGTGCAGAGTCCCACGGGAGTGTGAGGGGTGAGGGTGGGGTGCCAGGCTGTGGCTCTGCAGGGACTGGGGCTCCAACCTGGTCTTGGGGATGTCAGTCTGCGACGGGTCAGAGATAGGGAGCGGGAGGTGGCCTAAGAAAGGCTCGGTGCAGGGTGAGAGGTACCAGCGTGTGGCCGGTAGCCTTGGGAAGGCCTCGAGGCCCCTCGGCTGAGCCGGCACCTCCAGGCTGGCCGGAAGCTGGGAGGTGGGCCAGAGGCCCTACAGCTCCGCTGACCTGAGCTGACTTCTCTGGGGAGGGGCAGCTTGAGCTGCTCGGGCTCCGAAGCCCGAGGTCTGTAAGCAGCAGCTTCTCCTTTCTGTCCATGTGGGGCTCCGTGTGGCTGCTTGGAAGTCAGTGCCTCCCTCTCTGCCTCCCTCATAGGCTTCCCTCCCTCCTGGGCCACCCCCTGACCACCCTCTGACCACCCCCGTGCTCAGCCCTCCCGCCCACCCCCACCAGGCCAGCCCAGGGCATCCTGGCTCACACTCAGGATTGACCTCCAGCTTCCGGTCTCCCTTGGGACCCCTCTTCTTTCTACAGCTGGAGACGCGTGTACTGTGCTGTCTCTCCTGTGGCTTGTCAGACCCTGTGCAGGAACTCGCCTCCTGCCCCCCACTGGTACTCCTCGCAGTGGTTCTCCAGCCAGTGGGAGAGGTCTCCATTCATCAGGAGCGGCTCTGTTCCAGCTCTGGGCCTTTGCACATGCTCCCTCCTCTGCCTGAACTATTACCTGTGTTTTTTTGCCACTTCTTCCAGGAAGCCTTCCTGGCTTTGTTTGAGTCCATAGTCCACTGACGCTCTTTTCACTGCATGCTGGGAGTGCTGCTAAGCCACCAGTCAGCTGTGTGAGAGCGGCCTTGTGTACTCTGGCTGCTGTGCGCCTGGCCCTGGACGGGTGCTGCTGTGGGCTGGTGTGTTGGGTGGATTAACGAAGGGCGGTGTACCCTGTGTTCTGGGCATGCATGGCCGCTGGAGGCCAGACCTGGGGCAGAGATGGGGCAGGGGTTCGTCCAGCTCTGAGCTGTGCCTCCCTCTGTGGCCCCGGTCGGCGCGCTGGCTCAGGGCTAGTTCTGCTTGGGCCCTGACTGTCCCTGCCGAGGGAGTCGCGGGCTGACCACCCCCCTGCCCCCTGCAGCCGTACAGGAGGAGAGGCAGCGGGGCAAGGACAGGAACGAGAACGAGGTGGAGTCCACGAGCAGCGCCAACGAGGACATGCCGGTGGAGAAGATTCTGGAGGCGGAGCTGGCCGTCGAGCCCAAGACCGAGACGTATGTGGACGCGAACATGGGGCTGAACCCCAACTCGGTGAGCTCCACCCCTGCACACACGGCCTCCCCCGGGGCGGCAGGGCCAGCACTGCTCAGGGACTGTTGGCCCCTGGTGGATGTTGCTGGATGGGAGGCCCAAGCTGTCGTGGGCTGCACTCACTGCCAGGACACAGCATGTGCTGCCTGGCTCCTTGTGGCCTCGGGCCATTGCTCAGCTGGGTCTCGGGAGTCCTGTACCTGCCCCAGGCATGCAGGCCACGGGGTGGTTTCACCTGTGCCCTCTTGTGGGGACAGGGCTGGGATCAGAGCCCTGTGGCTGGCCCTGAGGTCACAGCAGCCTCCCTCCCTCTGTCCTCCGCCTGGCCCAGAGCGGCCCCCACCGTGCTGGACAAACCCAGCTCGTGCCTCTGCAACTCCAGGGCCTTTGCACGTGTGGCTCCCCCTGATTCCTCCTCAGGCTTCTGTCTGGCCCGAGGTGTCCCTTTTCCCAGGGACCCCTTTCCTGCCGGCCTGCCTTCATGGCCCTGCAAAGGTGGGTCTGGCCCCGTGATGGGGCACAGAGCTTCCTTCCTCTCCCCCAGCATGCGGCAGCCAGTAGTGGGGCGTGTGGCGTGTTAACTCCCGCCCTGCCACGTGCCTGGAGGCGATGGTTGGTCACGGCCCAGCTCCAGCCAGGACCCCGCCTGCCCGTGGGCACTCACAGGGAGTCCCGGCTGGGAGGGTCCTGTGTGCTCGCCAGGCCCCTGTGGCCGGGTGATGGGCCGTCCCTGCTTCCCCGCACTTCCCCGCACACCGCGGCCCCCCTCAGATCCATGCCCTGTCAGGGAGAAGGTGCACCCGGGGCCGACCCCTGCAGTCCCGGTGAGGGGAGGGGAGGCCAGCTTCGAGGCGTTCACGATTGCACATGAACTCCGGGCAGGACTGGGAGGGGAGCAAAGGGTTGCTAAGCCCGGATGCTCTTGGGAACTGCCGGGGCTGCCCTCTGCTCCCTGGCGTGGACCCCACAGAGGGGCCTGGTGAGCGGGGAGCACGTGGCATCTCGGGCCCAGCACGTGCCTGCCCGGGCCCAGGCTCTCCCCTCCCGGGGCTGCCCCGAGCCTCTGAGGAGCAGAGTCTGGTCGTGGTGGAACGCGCTTGAACCCAGCCCTGGCGTCCGGCGTGCTGGCTGCTGGGTGTGTCTCACGCGGGGACTCCGTGCGGGCTGGCCCCTGTGCCCGCGTGAATCACGGGGTGGAGGGAGCACCCACGGGGGTGTGGGGCTGGGGCACGGGGCTCCAGGCTTCTGGATTGCGCCGAATCTGCTGCCGGGGACGGAGGAGGGACTCGGGGTGAGGGCCAGTGTGGGGGCACTCTGGGTGTTAGCACCCTGGGCTGGGGGTCCCTTGTGCCCCAGAAACCCTGGCTGACGCCTGTGTGTGCAGCTCCGTGTCCCCGTCTGCACACCCCAGCCCCTTCCAACCCTGTGGCCTCTGTGTCACTTTGTTGCCGGGCGTCCCACACGCGCCCTTGGCGGGCCCTTCCCGCGGGCCCCGGGCGTCCCGACTGAGCCTCCCTGTACGGCAGGTGTTTCCTGTCGAGGCAGGGGAGCTCTTCAGAGGACGCCCTGGCCATCGCGTGTGGCTCTTGTCCTCCCCCTCACTCAGGACCCAGAGGGTCCGCTGGTCAGGAGCTGGGAGGGTGCTCCCCTGAGGCTTGCCTGGGTTTCCTCATCTGTGACAATGAGGGGAGAGTCTCTTCCGGCTAGAACTTTCTGGAAGATGCCCCCGTCTGTGTGCTGTCTCCACACCTGGTAGGAAGAAGTGGCCTAGAGGGGCCGGCACTGGCCGCCGTCCTCAGAGTCCCGCCCCAGCTTGGCACTCACGCCCGCACCTCCGTTTCCCCGCCTGTGACTGGGGGCACTCGGCCCCACACCTAGGGCTTCCCACAGCAGTGATTTTAGTGTCTTACAGTCCCGGAGGTCCGAAGTCCGCAGGCAGCGTCCCGGGACGAGAGTCGCGGTGTGGCCAGAGCGGGTCCCTTCCCTTCCTGCTGCTGGAGGTGCCGTGTCCTTGACCTGGGCCCTCTCCCAGGGTCAAGCTAGCAGCTTCTCTCCTGCTCACGGGTTCCCGTCTCTGACCCCTGCTTTCCTCCTTGGGGACCCCATGATGACTCTGGACCCCCCTCAAAGCCTCCCTCGATCTTGCCCACAGAGGGGGGCGCAAAGCAGCACTAGCCATGGGCTCGGGGCGCGAGGACACAGGCCCTGGGGCCGATCTTCTGCCCAGCGCTGGGGCAGCACACGCAGTGGGGGCCCGGTCTGGGCCGTGCTCTCAGCCGGGCGCTCAGTGGGTGCCTCTCTCCCGCCCAGCCCAACGATCCCGTCACCAACATCTGTCAGGCCGCGGACAAGCAGCTCTTCACGCTGGTCGAATGGGCCAAGCGGGTCCCGCATTTCTCTGAGCTGCCCTTGGACGACCAGGTCATCCTGCTGAGGGCAGGTGAGTGACTGGGCTGGCCCTGGCAGGGGAGGGAGGGAGGGAGAGGGCGGGGACCTGCAGTGTGGGGCTCCCGCCCGGCCCTGCCCCCCTCTGGCATTGCTCCCCCCACCCACAAGGAGGTCATTGGTTTCGGGTCTCTAAGTTCCTTTTGGAGAGGCAGGGGCTGTCTGGGGACCTCTGGAGAGGGCAGGGGGTGTGCCCAACACGGGCCGCCCTGGAGGGTTTGTGCTCCGACCTCTCCCTGCACCGTGGCCTCTGCTCCTCACGTGGGGACTGTGGAGGGGGCAGGGGGTAGGAGCACAGACTCTGGGGTTCGGGGTCAGGCCTGGCTCTCGACATGCTCCAGGCATGCCGGCTGCAGGTTCCTGCTGGAGGGACAGGAGGGGCGGGTCGCCAGCTGTGCGGGGTGCTGGGCCTTCGGGGGTGGGGGGGCGGCAGGGAGCACTCCCACCCCACCGGCCTCCTGCCCCGCCGGGCCATCTGCACGTGCTTGGTGCGTGGGAACGTCAGAGGGCAGCCCTGCCCCATGCCTGCCGGGCCCTGGGTGCGCTCGGGGCAGTAGGAGAGGTGGCGGCCGGCCCAGAGGTAGGAGGACGCTGGGCAGGCCCCGGGGGAGGGGGGATGGCAGGGAGAGGCAGACTGATGCAGAGTGGTCCCGCCATGGGGGGACAGATGCTCTTGGGGCCAGCTCGGCCCACAGCAGGACTCTCTTCCCTGGCCTTGTGGGGGCCTCCAGCTGGGGCATAACACCTGACACCCAGAGCCACGAGGCGAAGGTGACGGGGCTGGGGCTTCTGACTCCCTGTGTGATGGGGTGAGCTCTACCCTGCACTGGGCCTCAGTTTCTCCTTCTGGAAAATGGGGCTATAGTTCTGTAGGACTGTAGTTGGTAGGAAGTGGGATAGCCTGCGTGATGCTGTGCCACGGAGCCCAGAGCCTTTGGGCCCTGGGAGTGTGGCTGTGGACAGAGCCATCTCTGTGGAGGTGGCCTGGGGCTCCCGTCCACGGCAGTCATTGAGAACCCGGCACAGAAATCATTTGTATTTCAAGTTTTGCTTCCATACTTTCTCCTAACCCTTGACGCCTCCTCCGGTTTGTCTCTGCTGGGAGCTCACGCAGAGGGAGCGTCCTGTCCGCCTGAGGCTCTGAGATGCGTTCTTTCAGTTTACAAATCTATTATTTTGTGGTGCCGCACGTAGCACGCAGTAACTGGAGAGTTTGCCGCTGAGACCAGGTGGGCAGCTGCTCGTCCGTGGCCATCCCAGAGAGGATCCCCACGTCCTCCATGGCACAAGCTTCCTGCCGGTGTGGGAAGAGACCTCCCTGGACGTGTGGGCTTGGGGAGCACCTGGGCTACACAGAGCCAAAGAAGGTGCTCTGTGCGGGACTTCTCAGGGTCTTTACTGCCCGAGTTTGCACCGCAGAAGGAAGAGGCATGTCCTGAACATCGGTGCTCAGGAGCGTTTCTGTGCCACACCCCTGGGATGTGGGGTCCCCAGAACCCACTGTGGGACATTCTGTGACAGTGCACGCTGCCTGTGGAGGGCTGAGTGGCAGCCCGTCTGGGGAAGGGACCCCCGTGTGACCGTGCCCCCTCCTACCCCCAGGCTGGAACGAGCTGCTCATCGCCTCCTTCTCCCACCGGTCCATCACCGTGAAGGACGGGATCCTCCTGGCCACCGGGCTGCACGTCCACCGGAACAGTGCCCACAGCGCAGGGGTGGGCGCCATCTTTGACAGGTGCGGGCCCCGCCCGGGTTCATGGCCCGTTCTGTCCCTGGAGGGTGTCGATGTGGACGTAGGAGGGCGAGGTTCTCGTCTCTGCGAGTCCCCGTGCTGGGGACTCCCAGTACCAGTGGAACGAGCAGATTGGTCTCCTCTGGCTCTTTTCTTTGAAACCCTGTGTGGTCAGGAGGGCTGTGCCTTGCTGTCCACAGAGGCCTCTAGAAAGTACGACTTCCTGGGATCTGCTTGGGTTTAGAGACGTGGCCCCCGCCATGCTCCGAGCTGCCTATGTCCAGCTGCTAGGGAGGGAGGCGACGGTGGCAGAGGGGCGCGCTTAGACCCCAGTGGGCGACATCAGGGACAACCAGCTCCTCCTTGCCCTCTGAGCGAACAGAACAGGGGACCATGGCCTCGGGGCACCCTCTGGAGCCCCCGTCCCCTCTGACTCTGACCTCCAGGCTCCCAGGGATCTGTTCCCTGTGCTGCCTACCTACTGTCGGGGACTCCCCGGCTCTGCAGGGTGACCATCCAGGCCCTCCCTGGGCCACCGTCCTTCGTTCCCCTGTCTAGTCTCACCGACCACTTAGCCCTCCCTGGGCACGGCTGTCGAGTTTTGGGGACCCATGAGTAGGCAGAGGAGGTCGGGGAGCTCAGGCCGCAGGGTGCTGCAGACAGACAGACACCACTGCCCACAGGGGCTGGGCCTGTCCTGCCCTCTGACAAGAGGCCGTGGCTCGCTTTGGCCACGAGTGTCTGGTAACAAAAAGCGAAACGTCTCCCCGTCCGGCAGCTAGGTAGGAGGAAGGAAGACCACATCCTGGGGAGAACAGCTTTCCCGTGGGCCGCAGGGCCTGGCCTCAGGCCATGGGGAGCCCGTCCTCAGGGTCTTTCCTGGGGGGGGTGCAGCCAGGGGGGCGCAGTCTGACTGGACGGTGGTGGCGGCCTGCTTCCTCTGCAGGGTGTTGACGGAGCTTGTGTCCAAGATGCGGGACATGCAGATGGACAAGACGGAGCTGGGCTGCCTGCGCGCCATCGTCCTCTTCAACCCCGGTACGGCCTCCCCGGCACACGGCCTGCTGGCCGGGCCCGGGCCCCCTGCGCTCGCTGGTGCCGTGCCGTGGGGCCCGTCGCCCATCCCCTCCTTGGGAGAGGAGACTAGCCCTGCCGCCCTCTTCCCACAGCTCTCGTGAGCACGACACCTGGCATGGCCTGGGGAGCTGTGCTCACCCTTTGTGGTTTGGGTGCTACGTCCAAAGCGTGGCCCCACTTTGCCCACAATCCTGGGCCCTGGGAGAGGCAGCCTCTCCGTGAACTTGTAGTGGGCAGGTTCTAGAGCCCGGGCAGTGGAGGGAGGGGCACGGGGGCGCAGTGTCCTTCGGGGCTGCTGCCAGCTTCTGGGGGAGCTGGGGAGCTGGCCAGCCAGTGGGGAAGCCAGGATGGTGCCAGGGGCGCTGGGCCCGGACCTCCCGCTTTCCATCGGCTCCAGTACTGAGGGAACTGGCTGTGGGAGAGATGAGTGTCTTCTTGCGGGGACAGCCCACGTCCAGGGGCACTTGTTCTCCAGGCTCTGAGCCTGTGGTCTTGCCAGCGTGGGAGCCGGGGCCCCGTAGCTCAGCCTTGCCGTGCGCCCTCCCCGTTGCGGTTGCGCATGGCCTGGCTGCCAGCGCGGGTTCCCTGGCGGCGGGTGCAGGAAGGACGTGGCCGGAGCGGAGGCCCCCAGGCCCGGGTGCTGAGCTACGGAGAAGCCTGGCATGTTCCTGAGGTGCCCAGGGCCCCAGGCGGCCTGCGGCTTTCGCACTGGACCCTGGTGTACCTGCTGGGGGTGTGGGCACTGGTGTGAGCCCCCCAGTCTGTGGCTCGGAGGCGGCCTCATGGCAGGCGCGTCTCGCCACGGAGCCACTGTGGGGCTCGCTGGCTTCAGATGGCAGCAGTGGGCAGCTGTGGGCTCCAGCGTCGGCCCCGGGGCTGTCAGGATGAGCCACCCTTGGCTGGGGTCAGACCTGGGGCCTTTGAGTCCTAGCGTGTCACCATGTGACACGGTGGCTGCTGTGGAAAGAGATGGGTTCGTCTCTGTGGGCTTATTGGGTCGTGGGAAACCCCGGGAGACGAGGAAGCCGAGAGGAGGACCCAGCCCCGGTGGGCTCTGACCGAGGCAGGAAGGCCTGGGCTGGCTCACCTGCTTGAGCCCTGGGACGTCTATCCCTGCCTCCGTGGATCCCAGCCCTGGGCCCTGGAGGCTTTGGTGGCTGAGGTCCCAGGCATCTCTGTCCACGGGCTCCCGCCCCCAGGGTCCCAGGGCTCAGGCTGGCTGTCAGCCTCTCTGCCCACTGCCCTACCCAGGGCTGCCTGACTCTGGGGTGGTGGTTCTGAGCTGTCCTCCCTCTCAGAGGCATGGAGTCCCCGGTGCAGCCAGGGTACCACGTCAGCCTGGTTGCCATGGTGACTAGGAGAGGGCGACGGTGGCCCCGTGCACCGGACCCCCGATGGGGAAGCTGAGAGCCGGGACGTCCAGGCCTGGGCTACAGTTCACATGTCCAGCGAGTGGCAAGCTGGGACCCAAGCTGGGACTTGAGGGGCGGCCTCAGGGGCAGAGCGTGTCCGGCTGCTGCTGGCCCCAGCCAGGCGGGGCCGGGGGGGGTAGCGGGCCCGAGTGCCCCGGTGCCCCGCGCAGCAGTCTGGGCTGAGGCCGCTGACCTGCTGCCCCTCCCCCGCAGACTCCAAGGGGCTCTCGAACCCGGCAGAGGTGGAGGCGCTGCGAGAGAAGGTGTACGCGTCCCTGGAGGCCTACTGCAAGCACAAGTATCCGGAGCAGCCGGGCAGGTGAGCCCCGGCCCGGGCCTCCCTCGGGGCCTCGGGGTCCCGTGACCCCCGCCCCGGGCAGGACCGCCCCCGGCCCTTCTGGTACCTTTGTGTGAGTTAGAAGGCGGCGCCCTGCTCCGTGGGGGGAGTCTGTGTGGGGGGGCATGGGGGACGTGCCCGGGCACTCCGCCGCCCCTGCAAACACAGGCCCGTGTGCAGCCAGTGCCCTAGGGCCTCCCTCGGCCCCTCATGGGCTCCCCTAGAACTGGGTCTTGGCGTGCTTGCCCGAAGCCGGCGCACGGTAGGCACTTGTACACGTGTGCGGAGCCGTGTGGGCACCGGGGGCGCCGGGGTCCACAGTGCCGGGCGCACGGCAGGTGTCTGTGGCTTTGGTGCCATTGCGAGTCTTGTCCTGACTCTACCCGACCCCCCCGCACCCGCAAAAGGCCTCTCTCGGGAGGGCCATGCCCCCCCCACCGGTCACCAGCCCCTGCCACCCGCCGCCTGACGCACATGCAGCTGCGGGCACGGGTGGCTGTGCCCTGCTCCTCACGGCCCTCATCTGGTTCGGTTTAAAGTGAAACTTGCTGAGGAGGACGGAGGCCGGGCTTGTTTTTCCTGGCTCCCTGCCGCAGCCCATCTCGCCGGCTCAGCAGAAAACCGCTTTCTCTGGCCCCGGTCCAGCCTCTTCTGCGTTTTTGCCCTAGAACGTGGGTTGTGTGGCAGCCAGACCAACCACAGGGCTTTCTCCCCTGAAATACAGACGTTGTGAATAATTAATGAGGCCCCATGGCTCCTCAAGGGTCCATGCCGTTGCTGGGGCGGAGGGCGACCGAGCAGCTGAGCCTGGCGTCCCCCCGCCCCGGAGCCCCAGCACCTCCCGCCGCCCTCCCCCATTCGGTCTCCTCCCGCGGGCTGGGCAGGGCCTGGGGATCGGGCCTGTGGCTCGGCTCCAGCAGAGCCGTTTCTGGGGAAGGGGTGGGTGCCGGCCTGGGGCACACGGGACGCCAGTGCTTTACGAGCCGCGGCTGGATCGAGCCCAGACCTGCTCCCCCGGCCCAGAGCCGCTCTGCCTTGACCTCCCCACTGCTGCCAGACGCGCTGCCGGTGCTCAGACCCATTTTTGTAGCTCTTGCCCTGCTCGTGCTTGGAGCCAGGCCACGTGTTTTAACTTGCCCGGGAAGCGCGGTGGAGCCTGCAGCAGCCCAGCCACTGTCTTGCCCCCGGTCCTTCCTCCCGAGTCCCTCCGCCATGGGCCGTCCTTTGGGATCTCTGTGTCCACCCCGCACGCTCCTGCTCCGAGGCTCGGGCCTGCCGTCTCCGCTCCCTGAGAGGCCTGGCTCCCGCCCACCCCCAGGCTCTGCACAGGCCGGGCTCCGCCGCCGCGGCTTCCGGGCTCCGTCCTGTCCCCAGGAGGCCACCGGGCGCCGGGTGGAGGGTGGGGAGGGCGGCCTGGCGCGCCTTCACCGGGCCCTCCCACAGGTTCGCCAAGCTGCTGCTCCGCCTGCCGGCCCTGCGCTCCATCGGCCTCAAGTGCCTGGAGCATCTCTTCTTCTTCAAGCTCATCGGGGACACGCCCATCGACACCTTCCTCATGGAGATGCTGGAAGCCCCCCACCAAATGACTTAGGCCCGCCGGCCCGTCCTTCGCGCCTGCCCGCCGGCCTGGCCGCTCCCGCCTGGCCGCCCGCTGCTCTTCTCAGCCGAGCCCCGTCCCCTGCCCCTTCCCTGCCCGGCCTCTGCGGATGTGGGGACACGGTCCGCTGAGCCTCCGTGTTGCCGCCTCGCCGTTCCCAGTGCTCCTCGTGCGGGAAGCGGGCCCCGGCTTTCCCGGGGCGGGATCTGCCCTGAGCCCAGCCAGGCCCGCAGGCTCCCTGGGGCGGCGGGGCCAGCTCTCCGGGCCGCAGGCCCGCCCCTGGGCCACGCTGGTGTCGGAACATCCCACGCTCCCCTCCTGCGTTTGGAGTGACCCCCATGGCCTCTCGTCAGGGGCCCCCGGCCGGCGCGCCCCACCCAGGCTCAGGAGCCGGGGGACGAAGACTCCACCTGCCCCCCAGGAAGGCGGCGGGGGGGCTCTGGGGCGAGCCAGCTTCCCTCACTGTGAGGGGTGAGTGGCCCCTTTTCCAAAGATGACTTGCAGTGTCACCCCCAAGCCAAGCAGGGCAGGAGCTGACCTCCAGCGGGGTTCCAGGGCCTGGGGCCACCCGCCTCCCCCGTCGCCTTTCTCTTCAAGTCAGCGCTTCAGCCTCTCCCCCTGCACAGCCGTACGCAAGCCGGGGCGAGCAGACCGCGTGTGCAGCCCGGCCTTCGTTCTGTCCGTGGGTTTAGTCTGTGCAGAGGCGCAGGCCAGCCCCCGTCTGTGCAGGGTGAGCCCGCTTCCCGGCCTTCCCCCAGTCCGGGGCCGTGCTGACCTGTCGGGGGCAGAGGTCGGAGGCAGGAGGGTGCTTGGTCCGGGGGGGGGGGGGGGGGGTCTTCAGGCAGCGGGAGGGAGCCGGGGCACTCCCGGGGCGCGCGGAGCCGGAAGGCCTGTGGGCGGATAAGCCCAGCGGGAAGGGGCAGGCGAGGGTTCCTCCGGAGCTGTTGGCGGAGGGGCCCCCACGCCGGCGGCCTGTTGTGTGCAGACGAGTCCTAGACTCGGGGACGGTGGCGTGCCTGCCTTCTGGGGCGTGCAGCTGGACGCCCCTCGGGGACAGCCAGCCCAGCTGTTGTCGGAGTGACCGCCTCAGGCCGGCCTCCAGCACGTGCTCTGGCTGACGGCGCCCCCGTCCAGGCTGGTGCCCGCTTCCGTAGTGTTTCCACGGCCGGGGCAGGGGCGCGGCCTCCTGGGGTGGGGCGCTCCGCGCTCCGGGGCGAGCAGGGCTCTCTCAGGTTGAACTGGCTTCTTTTGCACTGTAACACCCTCCTTCGGTCTGCGTGCTTCCCAGTCTCGCGCTTCAGACCCCACGAACCCCGCGTTTGTTGCCGTTGGGGGCCCGAGCAGGGGTGGCAGGGGGCGGGGGACGTGGGCAGCTCTGGTGTTCTCGGCTCCCGAGGGGTTGCTCTGTAGCCAGGCTTCCCTCCTGTGGTCCCCACGAGCAGCCCTGGGTCGGGGGTGCCTTCCCCAGGGTCTGGTTCCCCAGCTAGGACAAGGCAGGGAGGGGCCTCCAGGCCCCGTGGGGAAGGAGGTGGCCCTGCTTTGCCTTCCAGAGTCCTCAGCCCCCCTGACAGAGAGGCGCCGGGCCGGGGCTCTGAAAGCCTGCCCAGAAGCCGCCTTCCTCTGCCACCGGCCGCTCCTGAGGAGGGGAGGGGTCCCCTGCCACGTGGGTGGCAGGGGCGGGGCCTGGAGGGCCTGCCCAGCTCCCAGACTCTCCCGAAAGTCTTGGAAGCCTGTGGGGGCCTGGTTGTGACAGGCAGTGATGCAGGCACTCTTGGGAACTCTCGGGGTCCCCCCAGTTGGGACGGTAGACTGCCCCACACCCGACACCCCTGGTGCCTTCTGCAGTCGGACGCGCCCCGTCATCCATGCCCTGCCCTCTCCACTGCCTACGGTCCTTGGGAACGTGGGGGCCTCAGCGGGGGAAGCCCGGGACCGGGTCTGTGGGAGGGTCGGCTTCTGGAGAGCCCCGTTACGGGCCCCGGGGCCCCGGCTGCAGCTTGGAAAGCCGGAAGCCCCCAGCCCCTCCGGCCTGCGGGCACGGCGCGGCGGGCGCGCGGGGTGTCCTCTCCTCCGTCTGCTGTCCTTGTCACACTTCCAGCGCCGCGGCGGGGCGGGGGGGGTGGTGAAGCGGGGAGATTGCACGTGGCTCGGCGGAGAGGTAGGAGCTTTATTTAACCGGACCGTTAGTAGTGTTATCAATCTGGTTCAATTAAGGTGATTTTTGTAATTATTTTTATTATTATTGTTATTTTGGTGGGACAATCTTTAATTTTCTAAAGATAGCTAACACCAGCTTGTTGGCCACCTCTCGCCCGTCCCCGCCTCGGCCCGGCCCGGGAGCTGCCGGAGCCCCGGGAGTGCTGTGCGGACTCACGTCCCCACTGTGACATTGGGGGCAGGGAGCGAAGACAACTGTGCCTGCGTCTGCAAGGGGCCGTCCTTGGAAACCTGCCTGCCCTCGGCGCCCGGAAGCACGCGGTCTCTGGGGCGATGGCCCCGCACCCCCGGCTCTCCACGTCTCCCGTTCCTCGAAGATTCGAGCCGGCGCCAAGCGCGGACACCACGTGGAGCCCCCTGGTCTGCGGGGGCTGCCGGCAGGGCCCGGCCGGATGTGCGGCCGGTGGGCGATCGGCTGATGTTGTCCCCATCACGGAATCGGGCGCGTGGCCCGTGCCCTGTCGGTGCGGGGGTGCGGCGTTACGCGCCCTGCTGCACAGAGACAGCGCGGGGCAGTTACCAACGTTCTGTCTTCGTTTCTAATCAAGACTTTCCCCCGTTTTCCTATACATTTGCTTCACGTAAGCAAGTACGTGAGGACCCTCCGTTGGTGAAATCGGGTTTGCGTGAGGATCTCAAGGCGAGGAGTGCATCTATTTTCAGATGCTTTGGAGCAAAAGCAGCTTTACCGGCCCCCGACCCTTAGCAAGGCCTTCGCTGGGACGCGCCGCGAACCCTCTAGAGGGTGATGAGTACAGAGTAGAGAGAAAGTGTCTAAAGCATTGGGAAAGGTAAAAAAAAAAATCTATTTTTGTACAAATGTAATTTTATCCCTCATGTATCCGTGGATGGTGGGGGGGTGGGACTTGTTTTGTTTCTGCTTCTAGGGCTGGAAGAGAGACCGCTCTCCGGGAAGCGCTCGCACGGACGAGGTCGAAGCGCGGGCTTTGTGCAAACGGCATGGACGTTTCCCCTCGGGCAGGGTGGGCCCCGGACGTCCAGGGTTTTCTTCCCCTTCTGAGTGATTCTCGAAGCCTCGCTCTGTTCTCCCCCGTCGCCGGCCGGCCTTCCCGAGACTCTGTTTGACTGTGAACTTTCTTCCCTGCGTGATTGTTCTTGGAGCACCGGCGCTGCCGGTGCCGGGCGCGGACCGACAGCGGCGTTAGAACGTGGAAAGAAAAACACAGGAAAACGTGAGAGGAGAAACAAAATATGAGCGTTTAAAAATAGATCACCCTCCCGTTCTCATTTGTTCTGCTGGGGGCTTTCCTGTGTGGGGCTGGGAGCTCTCCGTGCGAGGGGGCAGGAGGGCCTCATGGGGGCGGCGCGGGCGCCGGGGCGACTCGGCTGCTGCCCGACCTGCAGGGGGCTGGGGGGGTCTGGTCCAGGGCAGCGAGGCCCCCGGCTCGGATTGTTGGCGCCCCGTCCCGCGGCCGTGCTCCTTCCTTGGTCTGTGCTCTGCAGCCCTCGTGGAGCCCCTGTGGGCCCCTCTGCCTCACTGGGCACTGGGCATGCGGCCACCCGCCCTGCCCCAGGCTGCCCCAGCCCAAACGGGCCAGCGCGCTCATGCGGGGGCCACAGAGTGAATGATGTCATCCAGCTGCCCCATTCCTAACGGGGTAACGACAGCCCACCTGCTCTGTGCCGTGTCGTAAACACTCTTCATCTCCATGCTGTCGGGGGGCCGGGCCGGGCCTGGCTGCCGGGCCCTGGCGCGAGTGTCCGTGTCCTCCCCCGGCTCCTTCCCAGGGAGGCTCTGGACGCCCTGAGGCCTGGGGTCCTGCCCTCTGCCACCAGACAGATGGTCGGCCGCGAGCGAGGGCCGCTTCCAGACAGAGCAGCGAATCTCACCAAGGCAGGCCCGCGGCTCCCCTCCCCAGCAGGTGCACCCACAACACGTGTCCACACACGGCCCGTGTACACGCACGAGCATGCGCAGTCCCCACTCACGCAACACGGCACTCGCGTGGAGCACAGGACAGGCCTGCTCACAGGCAACGCTTGCCCACGACGTCCGTGTACGAGTGACACGCGTGCACACACCGTCCTCACACTGTGTACACACCGCGTGCACACAACCTGCATACACAGGTGCCCGCTTTGCACACCGGCGTGCAGGGGCATCACAAGGCCTCTGGGAGTGCGACGCGGGACAGGGGGGTCTCCCCCGGGGGAGTTGGCACCCCCCACGTGCTCCCTCTCTGTGGGCTGGGCCTGACGTCTCGCTCCCGGGGCCCCCGCTGTGGCTGGACCAGCTTGCTGCTGGTTGTGCCCAGGTGTCCAGCTCAGCCTGGACTCCCCGGGAGGGGGTGGGCACAGGGAGGCCCACCTCTGCCTGCAGCAAGCCCCCCACCTGCTGGGACTGGCCGGGACCCACCCGCTCTGCTTTCTGTCTGCTCAGAAGCACGTTACCAGCCGTGGGGGCTGCCTCCTGGGTCTGCGAAGAGGCTGAGGCCTGGGGGGTGGGGAATCGGGAGGCTTGCCTCCCCGGGGGGGGCCCTTGTCCTGCCTTCCCCATGACCAGAGCCACCGCCGAGTGTGCTGTGTGGGGCCGCAGGTCCCTGGTGGGCCCCTTCCCCACGCAGGTGCCGGCCCCGCTCCGGGCAGGGCCTGCAGGACGTGCCAGGCGGTCGCAGGTGGGCTGGGAGGGCGCCAGGTGTGAGTGTCCCCTTCCGACGGCAGGCTCGGACAGCTGCAAAGCCAGGAGGGGCCGCTCAGTCCTGCAGGGGGACCAGCAAAGGAGAGTTCCTCACGGGTTTGAGGGTGTGGCCCTGCCCAGACCCTGCCCTTGGGGCCGGGAGGGCCGATCCCCGTCTTCCTAAGGAGTCGTGTGGGGGACCCCGTTCTGTCGGTCCGAATCAGTCAGGGGCGGCCCCGGCCGGAACAGGCCATTGACTGAGATGACCTCCGTGGGGGCCACTCCTGCCCCAAGCCAGGGTCCCCCAAACCTGCTCCAGGATGGAGACCCTGGGAGCACAGCTGGGCGGAGTGTCAACCCCGACGAGGGGAGCAGAGGCACGTGGGCAGGAGCCCAGAGAGTCCTGCCGGGCCGGCTCTAGCCCCGACCTCTGCGGTGGGTGGAACCCCTGGAGCCCCCCCCCCCAGGAGTGGGACCCCCGGCGACGCACCAGCGCACGCCACGCAGCAGGCAGTCGGGCCTCGGGCCTCGGGCCTCCTGCTGCTGCTCCCAGCCGCATGGCGACGCCTGCCCGGGGTGGTCCCCCTGGACCAGAGATGCTGGGCACGAGAGCTTTGTCGCCGGCACGGGCCCACCCGGCAGGGCTGGGGTTTGTAGCTCGAGCTCAAGAGGCCAGGGGGGTGGGGGTAGCATGTGGAATGGGACAGCGCTGAGCACCCGCTGTGCAGCTGGGAGGCCTGTGACCAGAAGGGGCTGGCTCTGCCCTCAGCAAGCAAGCGGGCAGGGTGCTGTACGGGCGTGCTCGGGAAATGGGGGAGCTGCTGGGGAGAGGCCCTGGCACCCTGCTTTGGACACATGGGACAGGGGAGCTGGTGCCACCACTGGGCGTGAGGGCAGCAGGAAGGGGAGTGACAGGAACCCGTGGAGGGGGCAGGGGAGTTGGGGAGACCTCAGGCAGGAAGGGGCTGGAGCAGGGGGAGTCAGGGAAGGGGCCATGTAAAGAGCTCAGTCCCCAGCCAGTCCCCAGTGCTGCAAGGGTCCCATCTGTCCCTACAGTCGGGGGCTGCTGGTGACATCGTGTTCTCCAAGTGTCCCCGTACTGGCCATTCTGGCGAGCGTTTCCAGCCCCCCTCCAGCTGCAGAACGCAGAGGGCCCAGGCCAGCCTCCCTGCTGCATGCAGAGCCGGGGGTGGGGGGGTCCTCAGTCAGGACCAGCGCCGCCCCCCCCCCACCCCGTGGATGGTTCCACAGCGCAGGGGTGGCCGAGGCGTGGAGCAGCACTGCCCTCTGCTGGACACCCTGGGGCACAGCCCACCCGGCTCCCTCCATCCCTTCCAGTCCGGCCCCCAGCAGCTAGCATCAGAGGTCTGGGCTGGTGCCTGTCAGGGGAGGGGGACGGCAAAGATCCTGCCTGGGGCCTGGATCCAGACAACTGTCCCAAAGTCCCCCCTTCCTGTTCCTTGTTCCAAAGAGGCTGTGACATAGGGCGAGGACCCTGACAGGGGTGGAGGCTGGAGCCCTCAGAGGTCAGCCCTGGGCAGGGGGCACCTCCCGAGAAGGCCAGGGCTGTGAGCGCATGAGGTGGGCCATCGCTGTGCCCTTGAAGGTGCAAATCCAAGGCCAGGTTGGAGCCTGCCCAGGGGGAAGCCGTTCGTCATCACAGGGTAGCACCCTGCACCCCGGGCCTCCGCAGGGCGGCCTGGGCACGGCTCCCTGACCCCGAGCCTCGGGCCCGACCCTGCCATCTGCCAGCCCTGCCCGGGCCTGGCCTGGGGAATCTACGACCAAAGCCCGTGAAGCCGGCACTCTGCTCACAGGGGCTGGGAGAGCCTGTGTCCGCGGCCGGCCGGGGACCCCCAGCGCCGACGGGCAGAGTTCCAGTGGGAGCTTCCGGGCCCGTGCGGCCCACTGCCCAGAGAGGACCACGGGGCGGGGGCTGGAAGGGACCGGTCTGATGGCGCCTTTCCCGGCCACCCTGCCCCTCGAAGGGGTCCCGGTGCAGCAGGGCAGGGGTGCAGCTTTGGGAAGTCAGCCCTGGCTCCGGCACAACAGGCCTCCGGGGCGGCCGTGGGAGCGGCGCCGACTTCCGGGCCCCCCCCGGTGAGACGTGAGGCTCAGTAAGCCAGGACCCGGGTCCGCCCCCAGCTGGGGATCTGTTGGGCACAACACTCACCTCCCCGGCCTCCGTGCCCCGTCTGTGGCCAGGCGGCCGGGGTTGCCGGCGGGCCCTGTGAAGCCTCAGAGGGTCATCTCGCCGCGGCTCAGGTCGGCCGTTGAGGCCGGGAGAGCAGGTGACAGTTCAGGGTCAGCTCGGCGGTGGCCCCGGGCCCGGCGCCTGGCCGCCTCCCCCGCCCACTGGCTGCCCAGCCCGGCCGAAGACTCCGGATCCCCGCGGAGGGGCAGGGCGTGGGGCTCTGAGGGACACAGGCCGTGCAGCGGTCGCTCTGCTCGGTGGTCCCGTGACGCCTCGACAGCAAGCCCACCGCCGACCTGCCCGAGAGCGTCGGTGGGAGGGTCGCTCCCGGTCCCCAGAGGCGGGCCCTGCCAGGCCCTCCGGCAGGTGACTGGTGCGTGGACCTGCCACACAGAGACGAGACACGGGCGCAGCAGACATGTGTGTCGCTGTGTAGCAGGAGCCCTAGAGGAGGCGGCAGGGCCCGGCTTCGTTCACGAGGGGGTGGTCCCCCAGGAAAGGCCTGGTTCCCAGGCTTCCCATGGCGGCGGGTGGAGCTGGGGGCCTCTATGCCATTTGCCGCCCTGACGGTGGGGACAGGATGCCGTCCCCCTGTCCAAACCTGCCGCCCCTGGCCATACCCCTTGTGAGCAAACTGAGCAGAGAGAAGGCCAGGGTAGGTGACAGTCCCCCGTGTGTGGCTCGGCTGGGCCGGCCACCTCACGGGAGGGGTGGGGGGAGGGGAGCAGGGCTGTAGGCAGCGGGGCGGAGGGAGCTCGCGGGAGAAGCCGTACTCCAGCCCCCGAAGCTGCTCCCCAGGCCGCAGGGGTGCCGGGCTCGTCCCTGTTGGAGCGGGGGTGCCGGGCTGGCGGAGCAGCGGCCGTCACGTGGTGGGGCAGCGCTGGAGACGTCGTGTGCTCCCCTGGCCCTTCCTGCACGTGGCCACCTGTGGCCACGCGGGGGACCCACGCACATAGCACAGGCAAGCGCGCGCACAGAACCGCCCTGCTCACGCCCAGACCCTGGTCTCTGACCCGGGCTCGCCTGGCCACGGGGGCCGGAGGACCACTCCCTGCGTACCACGGATACTCCTGTGACCAAGTGATGGGGAGTCGGTCCAGGCGCCCGATCCCCGGAGAGGTGGTGGCTGAGTGCGCTCCAGAGTGGTGGCTGTGCAGGGGACATCCTGATCAGGGGCGGCTGTCAAATGGGGGAACAAGCAGGAGTCCGTGTTGGAGGGACCGGCAGCACGGCCTCGGCCAGGGACCAGGGCCGCCACCGCGGGTGACAGCCACATGGTAGCGGGCACCCCTGAAGCCACGTGACGAGCATGGCCCCCCACCTTGTGGTCTCCCTCCCAGCCTCCCCACCCACCCAAGCACAAGGTGCACGGGCCGATGCCGCTGAGGGACATTCTCCGGAGGCCAGTCCTCCTCGAAACCGTCAGGGTCACCAGACAGAAGGAAAGTCATTCCAGACATGGTGGCTCAAGGTCACATGGGGTCTAGGATGGGCCCCCAGGACAGGGAAAGGGCATCAGGTGGACAACAAAGCCAACCCACGGGAAGTGTGGGCGTGACACACCGGGTGGGCTTATTCTCCAGGACAGACGTGCCCGAGGGCGCCCGAGGCCAGCACGGGGATGGTGGGGATGCTGGGCGTGGGGACAGAAGTGTGGTGCCCCCTCTGTGCTCTTCAGTAAGTCTGATGGCTTTCTAAAATAAAAAAGTTCATTTCGAAAATTAAAACGCCATGTACACACAAAAAATGTCACAAACCGTTGCCTGAGTACTTACGGAAACCCACATGTTTACTTGTGAGACAGTCCAGCTGCTGTAAATAAGGACTTGGCTTTTCCAAAAAGATTCCACATCAAGCCTTTACTAATATCTCACATTTAGAGAAGAAAGAGAGCGGGGAGAGAGGGAGAGGAGGGAGGGGGACAGAGGTGGGGAGGGAGAGGGGGAGGGAAGGGGGAGGGAGGGGGTAAGAGGAGGGAGAGAGGCGGGGAGACGTGTGGGGGCTGGCGGAGGAAGGGTGTGACGTCAGCTGCCAGGCTCTCCCTCCCCTTCTCCCTCCCCCTCTTTGGCTCCCTCCTACCCCCCAAGGTTAGGGTCACTAACTAGGTCACTACAGCTTGAGCCCCGGGTTCCCCAGGAGAGAACCTATGCAGGAAGGGGTGTGAGCCGTCACAGAGCCATGCGTGGCCAGCCCGGGTCCCCGAGCAGCTTGGATACCACGGTCTGAAAAGGCCAAGGTCAGCCAACCCAGCAGCAGCCTGGGTGCTTGGGGGACCGTCGGCCGGCCTGTGGGGCGAAGCCGCCCCTCTCCGTCGGGGCCCAGCTGGCAGCCGTGGCCTGGCTCCCAGGCCCAGGCTCGTGGACCCACCAGGGACCTCAGGGGGCGGGGGCCTCGGCTCGGTGCCCGGGCCACACGGCATGTCACCCCTCTGTGGCTCAGCCTCTAGTGCTCCCATCAAACACTTCCCAGGCTCCAGGCCAGCCAGATGGGGGTGGAGAGGCCCCAGAGCCAGGGGTCCGAAGGGAGCCTCCCCCTGGGGAGGCTGGGTTTCTCCTTTGTCCGGCGTTGGTGGCTGTGGGTGTGGGAGGGGAGAGCAGGGCATCCGTACGGAGCAGAAGACGTGGGCTCGGCAGGGCTCCGTGGCCAGGCCTCAGGTCGTGGCTGGGGGACCGGGAGGCCCAGGGCCTCTTCCACCCGCCCTGCGGTCCGGACTCACACACTCACTCAGCTCTCCAGGGCAGCCTCGGTGTCCGCCTCCGCGAGATGGGCCCATCCTTGCTCCTCTTCACGGTGCTGAGCTGGGCGGAGCCCGGCGCTCACAGGCATTAACTGCCCAGCGTCACGGGAACGCACGGGGGAGGGCCGCTGCGCCTGACCAGGGACAGGGGACCTCCAGGAATCCTTGACGTGTGTCCGTCTAGAACCACAGGGCTGCGATGCGGGCCCGTGGGGGACGCCCAGACCTGTGTCTGGGCTTTCCCGGCCGTGGGACAGTGTCCGAGCCGGATGCCGCAGTGGAAGGTGGGCCGTTTGGGCTGCAGGTGAGGCCGACTCCGGCCAGACGGGACGTCCCCGGGGTGCTGGGTGGCGGGGAAGCTCACCGCGGCTGGAGAAGCCGCCGCGCCGGGACAGGTGGGATGCACTGAAGGAGGGCGGACCTCCCCAGGTGGGCTGCGGACGCCACGGCCCAGGCTGTCAGCACCGGCCGTTGCCACCAGAGGGCAGCGTCGCCCCGCTGAGCGCTCCCTGGAGCCCGGCACCGGCTGCGTGGCCGAGCCCGCCGTCTCCCCGGCAACCGTCTCCGCCCCGGCCTCTCCCCGCGCCCATCGGCCCCACGCTGCCACCAGGTTGGGCCCCGAAGAGGTCGGCACCCTGTAACCCGTGCCGGGGCCGAGTTGCTGCCCGCCTGGGAGCATCGAAGTGTCTAGGGGCCCCGTGCCAACATCTCTGGTTCCATCTCGTCCCAGGGGTCCCCCTTTCCTCAAATGCGTGTCTGTCCCACATCCTACCCTGGAAGCACAGGGCAGAAAACAGGGAGCACTGGGAGCCGGGCGGGAAGGCGGCCTGCCTCGCCCCGCAGAGCCCCTGCGTGCCGCTCCCAGCTAGTCAGCTCACACCGGGACGGTGGGGAGTGGGTGGGGCGGGTGCACCTGCTGCTGGGGGAGTGGGATGCAGGATGAGGGGGTCCAGGGCTTGGGCCAGTGCTAGGGGAGGTGCAGGTAGAGCTCCCTCTGTGGCCAGACCTTGTCAGGTGTGAAGTGATTATGAATTTTGACCACCTTGGACACCAGTATGATGCCCCGAGCCTGTCCCCAGAGGCTGCAGAAAGCCCCCACGACTGGAAAGGTGGGACATGCCAGGAGCCTGCGCCGGGGATCTCGAGGCTGCGTCTGGGGGCCTGGCTGTCAGGAGTAAAGGTGTGTGGCCCGTGGGAAGACCATCCGAGGTGCGAGCTCTGAGCAGGCCTCAACGAGGAGCCAACCCCACAAAGATCCAGGGAAAGGCCTCCTAGCAGAGGAACAGCAGGTGCAAAGGCTCAGAGGCAATAGTGCCTCAGGCGTTCAAGCCACAACTCGGAGGTGAGAGCAGGGGAGGGAAGCAGGTGGTGCGTGGGGCCGTGGGCGGGTTACGCATGGGGCTGGGTGGCGTGAGGGCCACAGGGCTGAGCACCAGCCAGATGCCTCACAGTCCCACCGGCCTCCTCTCAGTCCTCTTCCAAATGGCTCTGCCCCTTACCAGCCTTCCATGACCCTCCTGGCCCGGAGGCTCGGCCCGCTCTCTCCCTGCCCCTGCCTCCTGCTTCTGCTCTCCTTGGCCTCGCGGGCTCCAGGGGAAAGGCCGGCACCGAGTCTCCCCCGTGCCCTGCTGCCGCCCGCTCAAAGCCTCTAGGCTTGGTCAGGGGCATGTTAAGCAGCCTGTGGACTCCTCCTTTGTGGGGCTCCCCAGCTTCTCCGCGGGGTGCCCCGAGACCCCAGCATAGGGCCCAGAGCCCCACGGGGCTGAGCACACGACATCCCAGAGCAGGGGGCAGTGCTTCTGTGCCGTCACAGGGCGCTCTCATGACGATAGGACCGTTGTGCTGGGGCGGGTCAGAGACTCCGGGCTGCCCACCCCCATTCATCCATTCGCTCAGCAGAGCCTGCCCAGAAACCCGAACCGGCTCGGCAGTTGGCCGGGTGTCTCTGGCGGAAACGCAGTGTGGGCCACGTACGGGATTAAGAACGTTCTGGTAGTCGCATTGGGAACCACGTGAATTTTAATAATATACTTTTATTTAATCCAGTATGGGGAACTGTCATGACTTCGATACGCGAGCGATACAAAAGTTACTAACGAGCTATTTTTCATTTGGTTTTCGGCACAAAGTCCTAGAGACGTGGTATACATCCACACTCGCAGCACGTCTCTGCTCGTGCGAGCGGCGTTCCAAGCTCTCCGAAGTCACGCGTGGCTTGTAGCTGGCCTACTGGACAGTGAAAGTCCAGAACATTCTCACGGGGCTGCAGGCAGGCAGCACGTGTGGGCTGATGTGTGTCAGGACGGGGTCGTGTTCAGAGTGCGGCGGGAGCGCAGGGGAAGGCGCAACCAGGGGCGGGTGGGGCAGTGCTGGGAGGCTCCCCCTGGGCTGGGCGCTGAAGGATGAAAAGGAGTCCCTCGGGCACAAAATCTTCTCATTTCATCCCTGGGACCCCATGTAGGGCTCAGGAGGGTCAAGGACAGTGTGGCGAGATCAAGGACCTTTGATGGCCTCCCCACCAGGTGTGCCTGGAGGAATCCTGGGTTTAAACCCTCTGATTTCTGTCCCTCGACCAGTGTCGATGATTTCCCATCTTCAGCTACTGGCAGGTGGCCCATAGGTCTCGAGCTGTACTGGCCAGGCCACTGGACAGGGCGGCCTGGTCCCACTGCTGCTGACAAGGCCATTGTGCCTATGCTGGAGAACCTTCTAGAACCTCTGTTTTTGTGTCGCAGGTGGGGAGTCTCGAAGCTCACCCGCAACCAGGCAGGATTCTCTAGTTGCCGCCTGTTCGCTCTTCCTGAGGCCTGACCGAGGCCTGACCGAGGCCTCCCGGGCTGCTGCTGGGGCCCCGGGCCGGGCTGCTCGGATGCGCCACGCTGATCTAAAAGCCTTTAGATACGGATCTTCCGAAATGTTTCTGCGAAGAATCAAAAGATTAAGCCCGCACCGGGGACGTCTCTGGATGGGTGACCGTGTGGGTGGCTGAGGGCTGACAGCTCTGTGTGACCAGAGGCATGTCCCTTCCGCTCTCTGGGGGGTCCACGTTCCCTGCTGTAAGGGGAGGGGATTATTCTAGGATTGAGGTTTGTGGTTCGGGGGCGCGGGGTGGGCGGCCAGCGGGCCCCTCTCCCCGCAAACCTCCCTCCTCTGCTGTGTGCACACCGCGGCTTCATCTAGGCACAAGCAGTGCCCCGCCCCCCCGCAGACACTCGCTGCACCTTCCACAGAGGAAGGGGTCCGTGCATTCTTCTCGGGGGGGCTTGGGTGGGTTGGGGCAGGGCCCAGCAGTGTGGCCGCCGTGAAGGGCGCGCCTGTCAAGCCTGAACTCCCCCTGAAGCTGAGGGAAGGAGCCCGGTGGTGACTGGGGGGGGGCACACCCACACAGCCAGGCCCGGCCCTGTCTCGGAGCCGCTGGAAGTGTGGCCCACCTCGCTCGGGAGGCCGAGTGGGTGCGCAGTGTGAGATCGGGTGTGGGTTTGGGCTCCGTGACCCTGTCTGGCCTCCACGCATCCCCTGTGAGGTACAGGTAGCAGCAGGTGTCCTGGCCCCTGCGGGGCCGGCCCTGTGTTGGGTGGGACTGGGTGTCTGCCCACGGACTCTCTCCCCGGCCCGGGCTCCTTCGGGCGGTGCCTCCCCACGCGGTGCACAGTGGGTGTATCGCCATGCAGGAAAAAAGGGTTAACACGGCAGATCCCGTGTGCCCACAGCCCGTGCTTTCCGAAGAAAGGTCTGGTCCTGGCCCAGCTGCTGGGAGGCACCCTCTGAGCCCTTCAGATGCCCTGCCTCAGTTTCCCTGGGGCCGTGGCGCATGCCAGAGAGTCTGCTGATGAGGGCCCTGTAGGGGCCCTTGGGCCACACAGTATCTGCTCGGCCTCTACAGGGCAGAAGGCTCGGGTCAGCTGCGTGCACCTGACCGATGGCCGGCACACTCAGATGGCTTCCCTGGTTGGCCCCATGTGTGGGCACCCAGGGTCCGGGAAGCATGTGTGCGCCGACCAGGCCCCGGAACCGCATCGCTGCTGGTTGGCCCTGCAAGCAGGTGAGTGGGGACCCTGTCGGCCTCATTTCCACCACAGCCCGTAGAGGGCAGTCCTGTCCCAGGAGCCCCCAAGTACAGACCCCTGGCCCATTTTGCTGAGGCTTCCCCGGGCCTTTGACGCCTCTCTCCAGCTGTCCACATTCCCAGCTCCGGCCCCCCAAGGCAGCCAAGTGGATCCCCGAGTCCCCGGGAAGAACCACAGTGCTCCGGGTGTGGGGAGCCTCCGTGGGCTGGGGAGGCCTGTGCGAGCCCCCCGCCCCGTCCCAGATCTGACCCCTCTGGGCACCGGGAAACAGACAGCGTGGAGGGGACACTGTGTGGCAGAACTATGGACATGAAGTCTTGGGTCTTCTTAGCAGCTGGGGTGCAGGGGGTCTGTGTGGGCTTCTGAAGGCGGCGTCTGGATCTTTCTCCTCGGGCTCCGGTGGTACTCCCGCGTTGGCCTCGCTGAGGCTTTAGGGTGCCGGCAGAGCTGGGATGGCCCGGCCCCGGCAGGCAGCCCCCCGGGGGCCCTCCTGTGCCAGCCCTCCCAGAAGGGTCTCGGGCCCCAACCGTGGGTCTGTCTAGCCTTCGGGCCGCTGCTCAAAGTGGTTCCCGGCCTCGACCGCGCTCCCCCATCTCTGCCTAGGGTAAACCTGGGCTCCCTCCAGGGCACAGATGCCCCTTCTCCCCTGAGCCCTCTGGAACCGGCCCTCCCCATTCAGCTCCACACCTGCCTCCAGGTGAGTCGGTCTCTGGTGCCAGCACTGGACAGAGGCTGCTTTTACTGGAAGCTCCCAGCACGAGCCCTAGCACGGAAGCAGACGCTCCGCGTGGAGACGTGGCTTCCCCGTGGCTGCACGCCTCGGCTGTGGGGCTGGGACTCCCAGCAGGCCCGTCGGAGCCCAAACCCGTTCCCGAAGCTCTGCCCACTCTTTCCCCGGCCCCGGCCTCCCCCGGGCCCCCAGTGTGGCCAGGACCCTGGTGTCGGGAGAGAGCGGCCGTCCTTAAGGCCCTGTGGCCCCAGAACCGTGTCCTCCCAGGGTCCAGCCCCGGGGCGGGGCGGCGGCGGAGGCCTGGGAGCGCCCTGGGGCCCGCGCCTCCCCGGCCTGCGGACGTGGCCGCCCCCGCCCCGCCACGTCTGCTTGTCCACCCGCCGGCAGGAAGCCGCGCGCCTTGCTCTCTCTTTCTGTGAATTTTGGAGGGTTGTTGTTGCAGGAAACATCTGGACGTGGTCCAAGGAACATAATGAAAAGAGAGAGAGAGAGAGAGGGAGCGGAGGAGGCAGGGGTTGGGGGAGGTTTGGAAAAACCATCTGATTTCACTTTGCAAAGACAACTGCGATTATGCTCGCAGGACCTCCCAGGCCCCTCGGATCCAAACCCTGCGGCTGACGTCAGGGGGAAACTATGAGGCTCGGGATGATTTGTGACACACACGGAACGGGTCCCAGGCCGGCTCCTGGCTTTCGAATCAGGACAGTTGATGAAACGCGGGGTCTTTTCCAGAAGTGAGAAAAGCAGAACAGGGGCCCTCGCCTTGGACTCGCTGGGGCGTCTGGTCCTAAACTTGTGGCCAGGGCGGGCCGCCCCTCTGCGGGAGGGAGGACGGAGGAGGAGCACTCCACCGGGCTCGTGGCCAAAGTTCAATTTCCGTTGGGGGGGGGCGGGGGGGCCCAACCGCAAGCCCCCACCCCCCACCCCCGGCCCCAGCACGCAGCCTGGCTATTTCGGCTCAGCTCTCCCCGCCTCGCCTTTGGTGTCGAGGGCTCCCGGGCTCGGGAAGGTGCCCTGGGACTGCGGGGCTCAGGGCTCCCCGGTTCAGTGTGTCCCCACTCTGGTTCTTTCCAAGCGTGCCCTGGGGTTGGGGGCCGAGGGTCGCTGACCTTCACGCTGTGCCCGGTCCTGGCCCTTCCGTCCTGGAGTGGGAGGGAGGGCGGAAGCCAGCCTCTGTGCCTTCTGCCCGGGGGCGGTTCCAGCCTGGGGTCAGGACGTGCCTGTCCCAGCACCGCTAGACGGGTGTCTAGGGAGGGCCGGGGCCCAGAGCCAGGGGTCCGGGAACAGGGCAGGAGCTGTACAGGAAAGGGGGCCGATTGCCCGGCAAGATTTTCAGGCTTCTGCGTAGAAGCTTTCCCTGAGGGAGGCCAGGCCTCCGTCCGCTCCACCTGCGGACCCCTCCCAGACGGGCCTGCCATCGCCAAGGACCTCACAGCCGGGGGGTCTGCCCGGGGCAGGGTGGGGGGCTAGCCTAGTACCATGTCCATGTTTCACCAGAAACGTTCCTTGAAATAAAACCTCTCAGAGGAGCCCAGTGACAGCAAGGACGGGCGGGTGTCTGCCCAAAGCCACTCAGGTTCCAGGGGACCAGCTGGCCCGGGTCTGACCTGAAAGCAAGGCCCTGCCCTGGGAGCCCACCCGGCCGGGCGCCCCCGAGCAACGTCCCGCAGGCTCTTCGGGCACAAGCGGAAACTGCCCCCACCTCTCCTTCCACTTGGCAGGTGGGATGCCGAGGCCCCGGAGGACACGGGGTGTGCGGCAGAGGGCCCCGGGCTCGCGTGGGGCTGTGGGGCTCAGCCTGGAGGCTGTTCGGCTGGGGGGGCGGGCAGAGCCTGGCTCAGGACACGGGGCGTGGGGGGCGGGGGGCGCCTTCTGTCTGGGACACGATTCAGCAGTGGCTGTAGCAGCCTTGAGTCATGGGCTGGGGCCTCCTGGCCTCTGGGGGGGTCTGAAGACATTTTTTCCATGGAAAGTAGCCTCTGGCTCTGCGTTAAGCGTGGAGCTCTTGGTCCCCCTCCCACCGCCTGCGGGGGCCTTGGCCGTGGGCTACGGCTGTGCTCGGGCTGAGTCTGTCTGTCGGACTCTCCCCGGGTTGGGGTGAGGGGGGAACGCCGGGCAGGGGGCGGCCGGGCGAGTTCCGGGCCCGGGTCAGCCTCCAGCGGGCGCCTGCCCTCTGGTCGTTTGCTCTGCTTCCTGCTTGCATCTCGCTTTGGGGAGAGGTGGGTCGACAAATGTCAACGGTCCGGCCGGGAGGGGACGGACCTGACTCCATGTTGGCCTTCAAGGGCGCGAGGGGGTGGGGGCGGGCGGCAGGAGGTGGACTGTCCCGAGACGGAGGTGGGCAGGGAAGACGGGAGCTCCGTGGGTGTCTGCCGACGCCGCTGGATTTAAGAGCAGCCGCCCCGAAACCTGCGGGCTGCGGCCCTGGTGGAGAGACACCCACCTGCTTCGTGTGGTCCCTCCACCCCTCCTCCACTGGGGGCCTTGGCCATCAACCTGTGAGTCAGAAATCCCTCCTCAAGCCCCTCGAGGTCCTCCCCCGTCACAGGAAATGCAGGCATCCCGGAGCCCTAGAACTTTCCATCTAGAGGGGCTCGGTCTTGGGGGCAGTGGGTCACCGGGATGACCTGTGGCTTGGTGTCACCTGAGAGCAGCGGCTCCAGCCTGGGAAGCTCTGAGACCGTCCCTGACCCCGTTCCTTCCTCCAGGAAGCCCTCCTGAACCGTGTCTACCTGTCTGAGTTTCTTTCTCCTTTGGAGAAAGACCACGCGGTCTGACCTCCCTGTGCTCTAGGTTTTTGTGAACAGAATTCTTGTCTCTCTGGAGATCTCGGCTCCTGGAGGATTCCCCGCGAGCCCTGGTTGTGTTGATGGGGTGGGGGGGGGCGAGCGCGTGCCAGGCGTGTGGGCCCGTAGAAGGTGCTGGGCTTTGCGCACAGACGCCACCCACAGCCCGCACAGACTCGAGCACGTCGCCATTGCTCCAAGCCTCAGTTTCCCCTTCTGTGAGATGGGATCATAGCAGCCCTGGCCTCACTGGGTTCCTGCAGGGACTTAATGGTGATGGATCTCCAGGCCCTGCAAACCGCAAACCGGCAGGTCCCGGCCTCCCCCGGAAGGCTCTCAGCCCTTCTCGTCACCGGGAACGCAAATATCCTGTTCCTTCTTGACCTTTTGCCTGTTCATTTTAGCATCCAGGGGGCTCCCGCTCACCGCGGTCACCAACGCACACGGAGAGCTGACGGCGGGCTTCCGGCAGGGTCTGTTTTATCCCACTGCGGAGGACCCAGGCAGCTCCCGGGGCCGTGGCCACATTTGTCCCAAGGCGGCAGGACAGCCGGACAAGGGCTCTGGGCCCGGACCGGAAGAACCCGGCTGTGCCGGCCTCAGCTTTCTGACCTTGGACAACGAGAGACCCTTCCTGAGCCTTGGTTTCCCCGTCTGTGGCACGGGACCAGCCCCAGCAGCTCAGAGGGTTCTGACGAGGAATCCATGAGCAGCTGCCTCTGACCACGCTCAGCGCCAGGCCACGAGATGCCCAGGAAAAGGTGGCCGGCGGCGGCGGTGACGCTGCTGTCCGTCCGTCCTCCCTGCTTCTCTGGGCTGTGAGGACCTTCGGCAGCAGCCACTGCTCTTTTGCTCTTTCCCAAAGGCCACGAAAGAAACAAACGCCCCGTTTTCGAGAATGTATTTCAGGGGATTCAGGTAGTGCCTGAGTTAGCCGTGGCCCTGGCCTTGGCTTCCCGAGCCCAAGGTGAGACGCCCCTGTCGCCTGCGATGGGGAGCCCCTGCACTGGGCTCCAGGAGTGGGGGTTCCCGCCTCCCCCACACCAACCCCTGCCTCCGGGCTGCCGGGGCCCCTGGCCACGTCCTCCCGTGCAAGTCGTGTCTTGCTGGTCTGGGAGGTACCCTTGCCCCTCGGTGGCCCAGAGCGGGGCCGTCCGGTGTGCCGGGGGGACGGCCCGAGCATCTGGCCTCTACTGCCAAACACTGGCAGGCATTCCCCATCCTCGTAGCGACAACCGCAGCTGTCTCCAGCCGTTGCCAAAGGTCCCCCGGGGGACAGAATCGCCCCCCGTTCCGCATGCATGGGCTAGAGATGAGCCGTCCCCCCGAGTCAGGGGAGGGCCTGACGGGTGCAGGTGCGGCCTCATCCGGGGAGTCCGCCCCCCTTCTCCACAGGCCGAGCCACGCTGGGCCCTCATCATCCTGCTCTACCAGAGCGGGAGTCCGTTGCCTCGCTGACCCCACACGGGGAGGGCGGGGACCTGCCGGGTGCCCACTGAGGGCCGAACCCCGCGGCAGGTGCCTTGCCGGTCCCCGAGGGGTGGGGCCACAGCTTCCTTCTCTCGGGAGGAAAGGGGGTCCTGGTGGCTGGCGGTGGCGCGACCGGCGGTGGCCGTCACAGGGATCCGGAAGCAGGGTTCTCACGAGGCCACAGCTCAATGTCACCTGTGGCTGGAGCGTCACGCTGGGCGGGAAGAGCGGTTTCCAGCCTCACGCCGGCTCCCTCCACACGGGCCACGGCAGCGCGGCAGTGCCCCCGCCCCCGACGGGTCACGCCGCACACTGCGACTCACACACGTTCTGTTGTGCTGCGCTGGCCCATTCCGGCTCAGCCACGGGCCCACAGTGGCCACTCTCCCAGTGGCTCTCGTGGCACCTCCCATGGCCTGTTTTCCCACGTGCCTGGCTCCTCTCCTCCACGGGACGCCGGCGTCCGACAGGTAGGGTGGGTTCGGTAGGTGCTGGGATGGAACTGGGCCTCCAGCACCCCCATCGAGGGCTGGCTGGGTCCCAGAGCACCTGTGGGTGCCGTCTTTGGGGTCGGGAAGGATGTGGCAACGTGGTGGTGTCCATCAAGAGGGACCTGCTTTCCGACCCTGGCTGTGTGGCTTCAGGCACGTTACTGAGCTCCCCCGGGCCTCAGTTGGTTCATCTGTAAAATGGGGATCCTTATGGAAGCCCCTCCTTCGGCCAGTGAGAAGCCACGCGGAGGCCCCAGCGCAGTCCCTAGCCAGGAGCTCCCACGTGGGCTTGGCTACGACGGCGGCTTGCCCCCAGCCAGGGGCTGTGCTCTTGGCCTCTGCCTTTGGAGGGCCGTGCTGGGCCTCGCCACCGGAAGGGGACCCGGAGGGAACCCAGAACAAGGATGAAGGGAGACAAGGGGCGCTCACTTCTCAGCTACTGGCCACGGTCAGTGGCCGTGGCCCAGGAAAGCTGGGAAACGGGCCCGTTGCTGGGATGCTAGGGTACTCTGGCCGCTGGGCTGGAGGCAGGTCGGTGGCCGGCGATGGGGCAGGGAGAGAGCAAGGCTGGCACCCCCGCAATCGGGCAGGGCCGGGGCATCAGCCACACCTGGAGCCCCGGCCAGCCGCGCACTCCTGGGGCAGACAGTTTGCGAGCACGCGGAGCTCGTGGTGCGTTTTCTGCCTCTTTATGGAACTGGGCTGGCGCTCCCTCCTCTCCCCGAGACTAACCAGACAGTCCCCGGTCTCCCCTGGTGCATTTTTCTGCCTGAAGACAGACGGCAGCTTGATGAGCGAGGGCATCCATTTTGTGCAGCAAGGGAAAAAATAAACCTTTAAAACAACTCGACAGTAAAAATCCCAGCCAGCAGAACGCCCAGCCTGGCAGCAGGTTTTCGGAGTCGCTGAAACGAGGGGATACTAGCGGCTGAGACAGGGTGGCTTCTGCTGGTCCTGTCCTGGGCCGTCTGGCGGCAGTCCGGGGGTGTGGGGCCCCCAGCCCCACCCCACGCCCCAAAGGTTCCGTGTTTGTGCAGGTCACTGGTGAGAGTCTCTCCCAAACGTTTCCATAGCTATAGCTTCCATTCCTGGTTTCCTGGCGCCTCTGTTCACGACAAAAGAGGAATCGAAGTTCCCGAAGCAGAAGGTTTGTGCCCAAAGCCTGTTCGTCCCCTGATGTCCACTTTGGAAGGAGCAGGTGCCCCGAGCCTCCACACCCCGCCTTTGGCATGCCCAATGCTCTGCCCCCCTTGGAGCGACAGTGACCATGTCGACTTCCAGCCTTGACCAGCGCAGGTGTGTGCGGGTCGCCTGAGCCCTGGCTGTGTCTGCGGCCCGGGTTTTAGGGGTCTCTCTGGGGCGGCTGGGGGGCAGCTCGGATGCGTGGAGGGAAATAAATCAGGGCTGATTTCCAGGATCCAGGCCCACCCAGAGTTTACGCGGATGAGCGGATGGCCTCTCCCCGTCTTGGCCAGGCCCTCGTGGGGCCTGGGTGGCCTGTGAGTTCTGGCTGGGCTGGTGGCCTCAGCCCCTGGAGAGCCCCCTGTCGGCCGAGTGTCCATCTTGCGCGGAAGCTTGGGTCCTCTGGGGGCGGGGCGGGGGGTGGGGAGGCAGGGTGAAGCCGAGGCTAGATCCTGACACTCTGTGCCCTTCTGTGCGCCTCGGGGGAGGCGGGAGAACACCCCAGCCCGTGGGCCGGCGGGCCCCGAGGCATGGCGGGGGGCCCAGCTACGTCTTGCTCTCATGCCCGTGTGGAGGGCATCGGCGTCTGGGGCTCGGACAGGCCATCTTGGAGCCTCCTGGGCAGGGAGAGAGTCCCGCGGGCCTCTGTGGGAAGGAGCCACAGGGTCAGAGCTGTGGCCTCCCTCCAGGCCCCTGGCCCACGGCCACATCTCCCGGACGCTCTGCTGTTTACTCGGCCGGCCGCCCTCGTGCCCAGGCTGGGGCCACCGGGCTCCCCGCTCACCTCCAGCCTGTGTCCCTGGCACGGGTCCTGATGGGCCTGCCGGCCTTGGCTCACACATCCCCTCCAGGTCCGCAGCGGGCAGGGGAGGTCCCCCGGAGCGGGCCACCCCGAGGCCTCCCCCTGCAGGGGCTGAGCCGGGGCCCGGGCAGGAGTGGATTCCAGGCTTGGGGGTCGCCTGCAACCTGGACCTTCCGCTCTCCCTGGCCCCAAAGGAGGGTGTGGACTCTGCTGTCCCCACCTGCGTGCAGGGACGTGACGCAGAGCCCAGATGGAACCTGTGAGGATAGTTCCGGAACCCTGGTGTCAGCGGCCTGGGGTTGCGCTGGGATGATGCTGTCCCGGCTCCCACCAGTTCTCCTGGGGCCCATTTACCTTTCCCAGAAGTCACTTGTCTTCCTGTGAACGCCCCTCCCCTCTTCTCCCCTCAGGGCCCCCTCAGATGGCACATGAGCCCCGAGTTTGAACCGCCCCTTTCAACCCTATTCCTCTGTGTCTGTACGTACGTGGGTAAAAAATCTGTCTCTTCTTTCACAAAACTGACTTTTGTCGGTTTAATTTGCAGCCCTCCAATTCTGAACCTAAGAGGGTACGGGGGAACTTGACCTCCCCCACAGTGGATATCCCTGGAACTCCCCACATGTTGAGAGGAGCCGGGATGAAGGCAGAGGAGGCAGGCCTGCTCCGGCCAGGGGGTCTGCTGGCTTCCCTTCGCTGTCTACCGGTGGCCTGGGCCCCGAATGCCACCTGTCAGCCCATCTGAGCCTTTCCTGGTTGAGCTACCGCGTCTGTTGCCCTGTGTGCGTCGGGCCCTGGCCCGGGTAGTTTGGGTACACTGAGGTCCCTCGTGCTTAGAAATATCTTATATTCTCGCTGGCGGGCAGGGAAGCGAGGTTCAGAGAACCCCCGGCTGATGCCTGTGCCGCACTCCCCAGGCCCGCACCCTTCTGCACCCCACAACCCCCTATTAGGTACAACACCTGGGACCACTCCAGCCCAGCCGTGCGAGCTTCTCTGCCTCTCTGAGCCTCAGTTTCTCCTCCTGAAGCGTACGGGCCTCCGGCCCAGTCACACCAGTTGGGCTGGGCCCCTTCTGGGCCTTAGACGTCTACACGGGGTCTGGGGCCACCCACACTTAGCCATGCAGAGCCCGGCGCACGAAGACGTGTATTTTGGCTCCAAAAAGAGGCCATTTGGAGAGGGCAGACCGGCCTCTCCTGCCCGGGACCGGCTGGGGCGCGGGGAGCTGGAGCCTGGGGCCGGGACACAGGTCAGGCTTGTCTCATGTCAGGATGACTCGGGCCACGGGGGAGGCAGCGTTGCCAAAGCAACATTTAAAACATCTCAGAAAATGTGTGGCCTCTTCTTTTCCGCGAGACTCATACCGGCTCCTCCCCGCTCCTGGGGTGAGGTGGGACGGGGCACGGAGGGAAGGAGGGGCGGACACCACGTGGAAGAGAGAGAGCTTTGCCTCTCCCCACCCCTGCCCTCCTCCGTCTCTCTGGGACCCCTCGCCCTCCACCCCCGGGCTCCAGAGCTGCTTCTGTTCCCTCTACCTCCCTGGGCCACCCCGGGGACCGGGCATGAACCCATTTCACAGACGGGCAGCCAAGGCCCGGGGTGGGGGCATGGCTGATTCTGACGCACTCAGCAGGAAAGCTGGGATCTGCACCAGCTACAGAATTGGGGGGGGAAGCCTAGGGCTCCTCGTTCAAAAATTAGTAAGAATTTCAAGAGGGCGACTGCCGAGTGTGGACCCGAGCACGGGCCTCCTGAGCAAGTCCTCAGGGCTCTTGGCCTCCCTCCGCTGTCGCGCGGCTGCTCAGACCAGACCCCACAACGTGGCCGCTGGGTGAGCGCGGGGCTGTGGGGTGACTGGCCCCAGACCCTGGTCACAGCTCTCACAGAATCTGGGGCTTCTTCCTGCCAGGCTGACCCCCGTGGGTGGTGGGCATCTCCCCGCGGCCCCAGACTTCTGGACCCTCGAGGCGGAGCAGGCCACCCCGAGCAGGGGCCCGGCTGTGGGCAGCCTAGGGGGCTAGAGCGGGGGTCCTACACTGGGGTGGGGGCTCCTTTCCAGGTAGCTCTCATGGACCAGCCTTGACAGTCTCGAAGAGGGAGCGTCCGGGCTTGGCCTGGCGAAGACCTGGTTCCCCGGTTCCCAGCTGGTAAAGGAGGAGTCCCGGTACCCCTGCACGACCCTCTGCACTGGGCATTTCTGGGAACATGTGGCCTCGCAGAACCTTCATTCCCACCTACCACGTGCCCAGCTTCGTCCTCCCCTGTCCTGCCACCCGGGACAGGGGTCCTCCTCCAACAGCATGTCTGGGCTGTTGTGTCTGCTGCTGAGGGAAATGGGGCCCTGCTCTCGGGCCTGGGGTGGGAGGGACTTTGGGCTCCCCAGGGTTCCCAGCTAGAATCAGAGCCCGAGACTGGCCCACCCACCACTGTGCCCCTCCCACCCGTGCCCCCCCCAACCCCTGCCTGTCACCTTTCCCCAGGAAAGGCTGAGTGGTCTGGGTGGGGGACCTCCCCATCTCCCCGCTCTGAGGACACGAGCAGCGTGCGATAGTGACCTGGCCTGTCTCACCGCCGGCCCCAGTTCAACACAGACTGAGTGGGAGGCCCCGGCATCCGTGTCCCCTGTGTCCTCCGTGTCCCTCACGTCTGGGGCAGGACGTAGAATATCCACCCTCTCCCGAGGGAGACCCCAGGTCAAGTGCCACGTGGCACGGGAGGGTAACACGGGGCTGGGATCTAGCTTCATGCACCTGGTGGCAGAGAACGAGGGGTGAGGCAGGAGGGACCGGTCCGAGGCTCAGCGGGAGCCCTTCATGGTGCCCCACGGTCGGGGCCATGTGCGGTCTTCCCCACTTGCCCTCGGGGCCCAGGGGCTCTCTGGGTGGGTACAGGGTCCCGTGTCCTCCCTCTCCTGGCCATCTGCGTGGCTTCTGTCACCCACGGGTGCCGTGTCCAGCGACACTAGAGAATCGACCTTCTTCTGAAATGCGCGGCTTCACGCTGGCCCAGCTTGGACACCTTGAGGGCCCTGGACCAGGAAAGGGCATCCAGCATGGGCTCCGGGCTCCCTCACCTGGACCAACTCTGGGCCGTCCCTGCCTCCACTTCCAGCCCCTGCAGCCACTGGCGTGGGCAGGAGCGAAGGGGCCAGAAGGCAAGTCCGGCCCGGGTGGTCTCGAGGCCGGGCTGGGTGGAAGCACCAGTGTCTCAGAGGAGAGGCCGTCACCCTGGTGGGAACGGGAGGCCGTGCCCCTTTCCCTCCCCTGGCATGTCCTCCTCTCCCAGCCCAGCTGGGCGTACCTGCTCCCGGGAGCCCGAGCTCACCCCTCATCGCGCGCGTCCGCCCCTCTGGCTCCGTGCGGAGGCAGACCCGGGCCGAGCCTGGACGGAGCCCCTGGGAGCTGGGTGGCCGCCGCTGTCACCCCTGCTCTCATGCTTGGGGCTGAGCCAGGACTTTCCCATCTTTTGGGCGCATCAGAGGAGGCCAGGGGGCTGGCACCCAGTCGGCGAGGAGGGAGATGGGTGTAGAGGGAGTAGGAGGGCTCGCTCAGGACCTAGATGTAGTGGCTCTGAGCCTCCCATCCGCGTGTGCACCCTGCTTTGGGGAGGACGCTGGGCCCTGTGGACTCCCACCCCTGGAACTCCCACCCTCTCCCACCAAACCCTTTCGGCAGCTGCCCTGGCATGGGGCGTTCGTGGACTCCTCAGAGCCAGGGAGGCTAGAACGGGGTGCCAGATGGCACGGGGTCTGCTCAGACGCTGTTCACTGGTGCCATGGGGGACTGTGGACGTCCTCCTGGATCCTCACAGCAGAACTCCAGGGGACGATTCAGACTGCCCTGGAGAGCACCCAAGGTCAGCATCTGAGCCACTTCACAGATGTGAGGGCTGAGCTTGGTGAGCCCCTGCCCCTTGCCCCATGGTGACATCCCTGAGGGTGGCCGTTGGCTGGTGTGTCTCTCCTCCACGGAGAGCCTGAGAAGCTGGAGAAGAGCCCCCCCCCCCCCCCGCAGAACCAGGTGCACGGCTGGTGCTCGGCGCGCGTGAGCGAGAGCATGGCACGTGCGCCTGGGAGCCGGGCAACTGCCGCCAGGGAGCACGCTGCTGCCTCAGGGCCTTTGCACCTCCCTGGTCCTCTGACATCTTTCTGTCTTGCTCCTCTCTGGTGTCCACTCCTAGGCAGGGCCTTCTCTGAGGGAATGTTCAGGATGCCCCCACCCTCCCCTCTCTCCTGTCTCCTCCCTGTGTCTTTCTTCCTCAGGCTGGGAGGCAGCGGGTGTGTACTTCATGCTGTCTCCACTGGCCCCAAAGCAGGGAGGTATGTTTTATTCCCAGCTGTGTCCCTGCTGCCTGGGGTTGGCCTAGCACATGGAGGCACGGATCTGGCCCAGGCCGGGGGGCTGGGGGAGCTCCTGCTGGTGGGAGGGACCCTCGCGTCCCCCATGACCGGCTCCCTGGGACCCTTTCCCCGCTGTCCTGGTAGCAAGGAGAAGCAGGCATGGGTCCCGTGGAGCAAAGGGGCACAGAGATCGTGAAGGGCACGACAGGAAGGAGCAGAGGGCCCGGCTTTGAAGAGGGGGTGCTGCCGGTCCCAGCAGGAGCACCCCCCCCCCGCCACCGTGCGCCTGCCGGGGCCGCGGCTGTTGGTGATGGGGTGTCTAGGAGCTGCCACGTGGACGCTCCCGGCTGTCCTCCCTGTCTCCGTGCATGCTCAGGAAATGAATTTTTTTCCTCCTCCTCTTCTGGGCCTCTTCCCGGGGAGGCTGGGCCTGTGGGAGGGGAGGCAGGCCCTGGGCTGAGTGCTGTTCCCCATGACCCCCCCAGCTGCATGGGCTGGGGCTGACTGGGAGCCCTCATTGTCCCCCGTCCCGCCCCGGCTGCCCTCCCCCACCAAGACGCGTCCTGACTGTGCCTGCCCCTGAGCCTGTGTGCGGACTCGCTGGGGGCCTGGGTTTGGGGACGCAGCCATGGTCAGCGGCCCTGCCAGCGCCCACACGTTCGGAGGGTGGGGGTCCCCAGAAACCCCCAGACTCCTGGGACTTCCTCAGCACAGACTGGGGCTCACCCAGGGCCCGCTAGCTAGTGGCCTCGGCTTGCCCACCTGTGTGACGAGCAAGGTGCCCCGAGAGCGGCCGGTGTAGTGCGGTGGGTGTAGATGAGCAGCCGGGCTCGGGCTTCTGGCTCGGCCACACCTCGGCTGCGTGGCCTCATGCAAGTGGCTTTCCCTCTGTGGAGTGGGAGCTACTGGACGCGTTGCCCCGAGGGGAGAGCTGGGGCCGCTGCTTAGGCTGTTCGGAGGCTGGCGGGGCTGTCTCCGGGGACCCGAGCTCCGTGGCCCTGGCCCCGGTGGGCAGCCTGAGCCCCGGGGCGGAGGGGACCTCGGATCCCGGCTGCCGGACTGGAGCCCCGAAGGCGGGTGTGGGGCAGGCACGCACGGGGACTCCCTTCCCGCCGGCGCTCCGTGTCAACCGCAGGACAGGCCATCCGCAGGTGTGCCGGGAGCCGTGGCCTGGACGCCACCGATTCTCCCCCACAGGAGGCCTCCGCTGCCCAGGGGGCGGGGAGTACCGGCCCCGCCGACTCCTCAGGCCTGGACCCTGAAGACACAAAGGGCCCCGGTCCTGGCGGGCCTCCGCCGGGGCCCAGAGCCGCGAGTCTGGGGCAGGGAAGTGCTGACGGACTCGGAGCGAGGCGTAGGCCATCCAGACTCTTGTTCCTGCTCCCCGTCCCTCCCCCCTACTCCCCTCCCCCGTCCCCCACCCCACGGGGTTTGACTCATCCGCCCTTGTAAACGCGCTCTGGAGCACACTCCGGAATGGGAAAGAATTCTCTGTCTTTGTGGAGTTTTATTTAGGAAATACAGAAACCAGGTGGACAAAATGATCTGCATCTGGGTTTTAGAACACTTGTGAAATGTATTTAAAAAATGCCTCGGTGTGGCTTTTGACTCTCCTCTCTAGGGGAAGGGAAAGGGCTTTGCCTCCCCTGGGCGGGGGACGGCCAAGGCAGGCCCTCACGAAGCTTTTGTCGCTTTCCTACAAGGTCAGCAGCAGGAGCCGTGTGAGGGGATGAGCCCCGCCTCCCCCCACCCCCACGGCACGGGGCAGGGGGGACCCTCCCTCAGGGCTTCCATGCTGTCCCCCCAGGCCAGGTGGGGGGGGAGGGGCCGCCATCCCGCCTCAGCGTGTGCCCACACCCGGAGCAGACCCACCGGGGCCCCCCAGCTGCAGGCTTCCTCCTCCCGCTGTCTGTGGGACCCCCAGAGGCCAAGGAGCAGCAGAGGGACTGGGCCGCGAGACAGCGGAGGGTGTGAGGGCTCTGGGGCCGCTCATCAGCCCTGCCCTCTCCGGAGCCTGCTCATGGGGAACCAGGGGCTTGTGGTCAGACCCTGGGTCTCTGCCGGGGCCGCGGCATGCCGGGCACTGCCCTCCCAAAGAGACCCAGCTCTCCACCGCGGATGGGGCTCTCCAGGCCTGGCGTCCTCACTGCGGCGGGTCTCGTCCCCAGGGCTCAGCCTCGTTTCCCAGCAACTCCGTGGGGTCAGCCTCTTCCTCAGACGATTCTGGGACTGACCCCTTCCTCCAGCGCCCTCTGACTCGAGTCCCATGGGCTGCTAGAGCTCTCAGCTCCTTGGGGTACTGACTCCCCTTCCCAGTCGGGTCCAGGCCTCCACCCAGGGGAAGGTGGGGGGTGCATGCTGTCCCAGGTCTCGGGGGGCTGCACCTCCCGGTGCCAAAGGCTTGGAGGAGCCTGGGAGCGAGTCTCTGGACATTCCACCCGCAGTGCTGAGGTCCCAGGTTCTCCCAACCACGCCCTTGACCTTGGCCTGCCGGCTCGCCCTGCTGGGTGTTCGGCCATCTGTGGAGGCCAGTCACACTGACCACCCGCGACTATGGGCTTGGTCCTGGGCGCTCTCCGCTGCCACCTCCCTGTAGGCCTCCTGGCTCTCACCCCGGGGCTCCCACTGCCTGCTCCCGGCCCTCGGGTGTCTCTTGTCTTTCTCCAGAACATGAGTGGTGAGCGGGGTTGAGGATAACCACCCAGACAGACCCTGGTTCCTCACAGCTACCTTTCCGCCACTTCCACATGCCCCCCCAACTCATTCCCAGACAGAGCTGAAGCCACTGACCCCCACACAGACCCCTCGCAGTGGGGGTGGTGGGCGGGCCCGGTGTCCTGGACTTGTGGGTGCTTTACTGCCATCTTCCCAGGGGGCTGCTGGCTCTCTGCAGGCGGTGGGGGGGGGGGTGGTGGCAGGAGATCCTGCTGAGAGGGGGACCGATGAACAGGGTGACCAGGGAGGGGTCCTGAGGCCCCTGGTGGGGTTAAGGGGCCTCCCACGGGGCCGGGCGGCCGGGAGTGATGAGTCTGAGCGGGGCGCTGGGTGCAGCTGACGGGGCCTCGGATGCCCTTTCAAGTGTTTGGAGAGAGGAAAAGCTTCTTGTTTTAGTTTGCTCATGGGTTGGCAGGAGAAGTGGCCTCGGGCAGCTTACAAAGCTGCAGTAAATCCTGCCTGAGCCAGGAACCGGCTTCGGGAAGTGTCAGCGAAGGGGTGGGAGCCGCTGGTGCTGGCCGGGACAGGGATCCCTTGGGGCTCGTCTGTCTGCTGGGGAAGGTGGGTCTCCCGGCCGGGTTCTGACTCACCTTGGGGACGGCGTGACCGGACTCAGTGGCTGAACTCGGGAGGGCGAGTGGCCACATGGTGTCTGAGCCAGAGTAACCAGCGCTTCCCCGCCCATCGGAGGGGAAGCTCCCCGGCTGGGGGCCGGCGTCCCTCCGCACGCTGCGAGCTCACTCCGACAAGCCTCGGAGTTCCACGTGGGGTGAGCCCCCCTCGCGAACCCTGTTTCGCTGTAGAACCCTATTTTCTCAAGACACCTGTTCCTCTCGCAGCATACACGCTGGTGTGTGATGGGAAACAAGGGTTTGGCCACACTGTTGATCGTCAAAGGAAAGAAGAGTGAAGCCAACGTAGGGGGTTGAGGTAGAGACTTTAACCCTTTGTGCTATGGACAGTGTGCACGTGTCCCCCCAACCCACCCCATTCAGATCATGAAGCGCCAACCCCCAACGCGACTGTATTTGGAGATGGGCCTTTACGGAGGTAATTAAGGTTAGATGAGGTCCTTGGGTGGAGCCTGCATCCTATGGGTTGGCCTCCGGAGGAGAGACATGGCGTCTCTGTCTCCCCTCCCTCCCTGCCATGTGAGCACACAGCGAGAAGGTGGCCACCTACAAGCCGGGAGGAGAGCTGGCACCAGACAGCGAATTGGTTGGGACCTTGATCTTGGACTTCTGGTCTCTGGAACTGGGAGAATAAATTTGTTAAGCCCCCGGGGCTGTGAGGCGGTCCGCACAGACAAACCCAGGGTGCTGACGCCCACATGCTTAGCAAAGATAATGCAGCCCAATCTGTGGCTTTGGTTGAGCAAATGTAACCACAAGGCCTTGGAGTAGCCAGGAAAGAACTTGAGATGCTTCCGATGCTCTGGAAATGCAGAAAAGAAAGGGGTGCCATTATCCCACCCGAACGTGGGCGCGTTGCCCATCACAGGAACCTCGGAGTGAATCCGTTAAAGGGTCCTGGGAGCCCAGCGCTCCCATATTCGAGTAGGACCTCACATGATCAGCGAAGGTGTAGAAGTGAGGCACAGTTCCTCAGCATGGTGGGCGTCCGTCCAGGATTGTTGGCACTGTTTGAACACCCCATGGGGAGCGTACGGCCCGGGGCTGCACACCATGAGCACACACTCAGCGTCCTGACAGCACACGTCCATCACCTCACCCCTCCCGGAGGAGGAGTCTGGGCACGGCTGGGTCCTCCGCAGGGCTCCCACAAGGTGTCAGCGGGGCCGGGCTCTCACCTGAAGGCTTGACCGAGGAAGGACCAGTTCGTGTGGTTGCTGGGAGCGCGTGGGGCCTTGAGGGTCATCACATGAGGCCTTCAGCGTCTTGCTGGTCGTTCCAAGGCCACGCCCACATTTCTCAGTACGCGTGATGGCGGCCCCCACTTCCAGGTACCAGATCCCTCCTTACTTCACTGCGGTGCCTCCCAAATACCACCACACGATCCGCGGCTCAGAACGACCCACATTTATCACGTCGCAGGCTCTGTGGGTCGGGAGTCCGGGCAGACCAGTCCAGCAGCTGGTCCTCTATTCGGGGTCTAAGGCTGCCACCAAGGTGTTTGCTGAGTCCCAGGTCTCATCTGGAGGCTCAGCCGGGGAAAGAGCCCCTTGCGAGCTCATGTGGTTGCTGGCAGCTCTCAGTTCCTTGTGCTGTGGGATGGGGGCGGGAGGCTCCACTTCCTGTAGGCTCCTGGCCGGGGCCAGTCTCCGCGCCTTGCTGGCGCTAGCCAAGGGCCACCTGCAGTTCACCACCTCCCCACACAGCACCGGTTTCAGCAAAGTCGACCAGAGTCAGAACTTCAGCCGGAGAGACAGGACAGTCCAGGGTAACGTGGCCACAGAAGGGGCACGTGCAGCTTTGTGACGTTCTCTTGGTTAAAGACCACCCACATGGGGGGAGGGGCTTGCCCAAGTGCACCAGTTCTAGAAGGTAGGAAATTAGGGGCCATCCGAAAGGTGTCATCCACAACGAGGCAGTCACCCTCGGAACCGGTTACCCTCCTTTCAGCCCTTAGATCTGTCCTGCCTTCCTTGTCCTACTCTGTGGCCTGGGAAGCTGAACTCCAGGGGCCACCTGTTGGGCTAGCTTGGTGGGAGGTGCTGGCAGGACATCAAAGGAAGAAGAGAGGGATGTGACCCCCACTTACCCTGTCCCCACTCTACTTCCTTGCCTGGCTGTCTTGTGCGGTCACAGCTCATCAGGAAGCCCTTCCTCGGAGACCCCAAACCCTTGGGTTCTCGTCCTGAGGCTCCCTGCCCGCCCTTCGCTCTGGCAGATCTGGAGATGGCAAAGGTTTTCCTCCGCAGTCGCCTGCCTCGAACTCTCCCTCTGGACCCCGGGGGTTGGTCATCTGTGTCCTCCCGACCCAGGCCATCGTGCCTGCGGTGGCCCTCTTGGAAAGTTATTGCCCAGCGTGTGCCGTCTCCGGTTCTCGCGGCTCCCATCACCCGTCTCGTAGAAGGCCGCGCCGTTGCTGTTGGCCACAAGGTCGGGGCTGAGATAAAGCAGTGCTCTTTGGGGCCATTTTTCCATCTAACATCAGCTCCCCACGTGCACAGTGGGCTGGTGCTTCCCTTCTGAGGCTGGAGAGACCACCTTTCCTCACCCCTAGTGAGAGGGAAACTGAGGCTCGCAGTGGGGAAGGGAGCTGGCAAAGGGCAGCGGGCCCCGGGGGCTGCTCCTTGACCTCGGACTCACCGGAGCACAAGAGGAAGACTGGAAGGGATGAGACAGGGAAGGGGGCCCGGGAGCAGGGCCAGCAGGGCCGGGGAGGGGCCAGCACAGTGGGGAAGGTGCCCACGCACAGGAACCCTCGCCCGGTCTTCTGCAGGCAATTTCATTCCCTGTGTGGTGGAGGTGGAGAGCGGCATCCCGAAATTTAAATCAAGTTCATTTTACATACCAATGAGTCATATGTAGCCATATGGAACTTCCTGTCTGGCTCCCTAAGGACCTCATGAGCTCGGGCAGCCCGGGCCTGATCCTGGGCTCAAGGAGAAAGCAGGGCTCACCCTCCAAAGCCGTGCATGCCGAGGACCAGCAGGGCCCGGCTTCCCTCCGAGGGCTTGACCTTGGGTTCAATGGGACAGAAGCCAGGGACGCATTCTTCCTTCCAGAGCCGGACCTCGTCAGGGTGGGATGATGGCAGATGTCCCACTGTCCAGCTGCTGAGGGCCAGGCAAGGCTGCTCAGCTTCTCTTTCTGTCGAATGGGAACAAAGACCCAGTGCTGTGCACCTCACTGGATGGGAATTAAGGGTCAGGTGGCAGGATGGCAGGCAACCCAAGGCTCTACGAGGTGTGGGGTGGGGGCCTGTGCCCATGGTAGGATCTGTGGGGCCACGTTGCCTGGGGCCCCGGGTGTCGTGTGCCCTGTTGGGGGAGGCGGCCGCGCAGGCTCACGGGTTCCGCTGAAGATGAACACGCCCGTGGGCTCTGACTTGGCGGCTCTTTTCGGGGACGGGGGGGTCACATGCCCGTGAGACACGTACAAACACGCTCCCGCTGACGCTGAGACGGCCCGAGGAACACCGCACCGGTCTCTCGATGGGAAGACGGACAAGCAGACGGTGGTGTGTGTAGATCAGCAAACCACAGCGACAAAAGTAAATTCTCTTTAGCAGCTGAAAAGGCAACACTGAGCCACGGTTCTCGGCGAGGGGGTGGGGGGTGGAGGGGACACGGCGGGGCCGGAAAGGAAGGAAAACAGGTCCTGGGGGCTGAGGGTGGGGAGATGCGGGCACACGGCTGCGGCCCAAAGTGGCTTCGAAACCACTGGTGGTGTTTTAGTCCTTAGCCTGGGTGGTGGGAGCGGGAAGGCGGAGGGCCTGCGTATTCTCTGTGGAATAAGGTAGCTATGCTGAGACCGCGCGGGTCTGGCACCCGGGGAGTGAGTACAGAGAGGTCCCTCCCCTCATACTCACTGCCCATCTGCGGCAGGAGCACTTTTGCTGCCCCGGTGACAGCCAGGCCCGCCGAGTTACAGCAGAGAACGAGCTGCCGGGCGGGAGACACTTCCCAACACCCCTTATGGCTGCTGGGGCCGTGCAGCCCAGGTCAGGCCAACAGAATGCAGGTGGGCACGTTTATACAATGCCACCTTGACTCTGGTCCCTGGGCCCTCCCACTCAAACCCCCACGCTCTCCCTTCCTTCACCAGCTGGACATTGATGCCCAGGGTGCCTTCGGCAAATCACACATCAGCCTTGGTCAGCCTGCGTCCCCAAACCACTGCCCGGCCTGGAGGAAGAGGTCACCCGTCCTCATGATGGCTGGATGTTACACAGACAAGAAGTAAACTTTTATTTTCTTAAGCCATTGAGATTCAGGCTTTATGTATGACATCCAGGGTCAGCAAACCATGGCCTGGGAGCTCCATGGGGCCTGTTGGCTCCTTGTGTGTGGCCCTGGGTTCAAAATGGCTTTCTTTTTTCACAGACATTTTGTTTTTATTACTATTTTTTAAAAGATTTTGATTTGAGGGACGCCTGGGTGGCTCAGTTGGTTAAGCAGCTGCCTTCGGCTCAGGTCATGATCCCAGCGTCCTGGGATCGAGTCCCACATCGGGCTCTTTGCTTGGCGGGGAGCCTGCTTCTCCCTCTGCCTCTACCTGTGCTCGCTCTCTCTCTCTCCCTCTCTCTCTCTGACAAATAAATAAAATCTTTAAAAAAAAAAAATAAAAGATTTTGATTTGAGAAGGAGGGAGAGCGATGGCGTGCATGAGCGGGGAGGGGAGGGGCAGAGGGAGAAGCAGGCCGACTCTACTGAGATCACAGCCCGAGCCAAAGGCAGAAACTTTGCCGACTGAGCCACCCAGGTGCCTGCTTACCTGCTGTCTTCAATTTTGTCTCTCGGCTCATAGGGCTTAACGAATTCATTGCCCGGCTTGTTAAGAAAAAGCCTGCGACATCCAGGACTGCTCAGGGAGGGCCCTCTCAGAAGCAGTCTCTGAGACCCGGCTTCGAGGGCGACTAGTTTCTCTGGGGGCGAGCCCAAGAGGCGTGGCCAGGGAAGTGGGGAAATTGATCAAGAAGCCTCCGCTGTGAGAACCAGGGGCACAGGCCAGAGGGACTTTGGAGGACGACGCTGAACACGTCTGAGTGTCCCGGGTGGGGGGCGAGGAAGCCGGGCATTATCCTCCACTACCACCCTGCTCTGGCCGAGGCTGCCTCCAGGCCCTGGGCCGCCGGGCACTCCCGTCCTTCCAGCACTGGGGGCTGGGATGGACGCTGCCATCGAGGAAGCCAGGAGAAAATCCATCCAAGAGTTTTTGGTCAGAGAGGGCCTTAGGGACAGATGGCATCGGTGAAAATGATCTTGACAGGCAGACCTCTGCTGGACACGTAAGGAAACAGGCCTGGGAAGGTGAGGACACATGCTCCAGGTCGTAACGGCAGGCAGTGGCCGGAGAACCGCGTGTGGCTAGGAGGGCTGACTGACGTTCCTGGCCCGGCCCCGGCTCCTCTCGCTGTGCTGGGGGCCGGCAGATCCAAGCCTACCTGCGGCGCTGGCACCGGAGATCACATCAGGAGCCGGCCCAGTGCTTCCGCTCCTTCAAAGCCAAGAGACCCATCATTGCGTCAGGAATACACTCACTGGCCGGAGACTCCATTGAGCTCCACTCAGACCCAGGGCCCAGAGCCTAACGAGCCCCAGATGCTCAGGAGAAGCCCTTCAGATGTGGATTTTCCATGGAAGGCTGGGGTGACTTCAGCCTCGCGCCAACGCTGGGCTGGTACGGTGGGTGTGCGCGTCACATTCCCACACACTCCTTGGTTCTGGAATTGACTTCTCAGTTCGTGGTCCTGTGGGTTGGAGAGTTTATCCGGGGATAGCAGCCACGGGCTCATGAACTCACAGGATTCCTGGGGCCGGGTGGGGCCATAGAGAATCCTCTTGGTGAACAGAGGGAGAGAGTGGCGCAGGGTGGGGAGGGCATGCCGGTCTCAAACCAACTTCCTAGTAGAACGGAGACCATTCCTCCTGGACAGCCGTGCCCAACAACCCCAGCACCAGACGCCCCACGCAGGGCCTCCTGCCCCCTCTAGGTCGCAGAGGTTGGGAAGAGCCCAGGGTGGCCTGGGTCAGGAGCGGAGGGAGGGGCTGGGCCCGGGGGCGTGCTCTCGGGGACACTGGGAGGACAGGGTGGGGGCGCTGTCCTGCCTCCGAGGTCAGCCCTCACATTCTGGGACCGATTCTGTCCCGCGCTGGGTCCTCCCTCTCTGGGTGCCCATGCCGCCTTCCAGGAGGGTCCCTCGAAGATCCCCTCTGCCAGCTCACGGAGAACGGCTCCCCTCTGCACAGCGCGCCGCTCGACCGCCCCACCCGCAAAGCCAAGCTCACAGCGCGGGGAAAACGGCCCGGACCTGACTCCCGCCGACGAAGACGCCGCGCCCAGCTGCCCGGGCCTGGATGGCCGTCGCCCAGCTCCCGCTCCTCGCGGTGGCTTGTGCCCACCAGTGGTCCCCGCCCCCGGGATGAGGACCGGTTGCCCCCTAGGGCAGGGGGTCTCAGGCCCTCTCCTCCTGGCAGGACGGACCAGGGCCACGTGCCGAGGCGCGGGGGTCCCCTCCGGCCGGTGTGCGCGGCCGCCGCGGGAAGCCGAGCGCCGGCGTCCTCTGCAGGTCTGCGCGTCCAGTCTGCGGGCGCCGGGCTGCTCATGCCCTGGGCTCGTGCACGCGCGGGCACGTGGGGCGCCCCCGGGCGGGGTTGGAGGCACGGTCGTGGGCCCCCAGGGGCTTTCCCGCGCCCTGCCCAAGCCGGCGCGGGGCCCGCTTCCTCCGTGGGTAGGGGTGGGGGCAGGGCTGACCCCGCGCGCTCCCAGCTGTCTTTGCGCCGCCGTGCGCCTGCGCCGTGGCCACCAGCATGGCAAACGCTCGCCTCCAGCCACGCTGCTGCGGACCCTCCGGTGGGCCCCACGCCTTCAGTACGAACGATGCACCGATGACCTGCTGGGGGGTCCTCGTTCCCAGCGGGTGCCCGGCTCGGGACGGACGCACGGACACGCTGACCTCGGGGAGGGCGACCCCCAGGTCCGCTTCGTCCCCACCGCGGGGCACAGCCGCTCTCCCAATTCGTTTCCCTCCTCCCATCCCCCAGGGCGGAGGCCTGGCCGGCGCGGCGGGCCCGGCTCGGCTGGGGCGTCGCACCCCGGCGGCCTCGTGCTCCGGGCGGAGACAGCGCGGCGGCGCGCAGGCCCTCGGACCACCTCGACCCGGAAGTGCTTCGCGGCACCGCCCGTTCCCTTCCGCGGGCCAGGCCGGGTCACGTGGCGGACGCAGCCGCGAAGGAGGCTGGGAAACGGGCGGCGGGCGGCTCCCGCCCTCGCGCTCCGGCCGCCCCGGGCTCGGGCTTCTGCGTCTGCGTTTTAGGGCCCGTGACGCCAGTCTGAGGGCGCCCGCCGCCCCCCGGGAGCGCCGAGCCGCGCGTCCCGCCCCGGAGCCAGGCGAGCGCGCGGCGGGAGACGTGGCCACGTGCGGGCGCGGCTGCGGCGGGGCGGCGGGGGCAGCGCGCGGCTCCGCGGCCCGGGCTCGCTCCTGCGTGCGGCGCCGGCCTCTGCGCGCGGGCGTCCCTCGGCCGGACCGGAGCAGCTGTGCCGCCGTCCGCGGGCCTGTGCCGCCGAGCCGCCGACTCCTCCGGCGGGCGCCGTGGGTGGGGGCGAGCGAGGGCCGCTGGCCGGCTGCCGCCGCTGTCCTTCGCGGACACTCGGAGGCCGGCGGAGGAGCGGAGAGCTCCGTAGTGGGGAGAAGGGGAGGCCGCGGGCCTGCCCTGTCGGAGGCCGCCGGCCGGAACCGAGGGGGCGCTCCCGGCGGGCGGCGTCCCGGGCGGCGGCGAGGGGTGCCCCTCGGGCTTCTCGGGGGTCCTCCGCTGGACGCGCGGACGCAGACTGCTCGCCGGGTAGCCACCGCGTCCGTTCTGGCGCCGCTGTGGGGGCGGCGGTTCGGTGTCCGGGCCGGGGCTGGAGGCAGCGGCCGCACCTCCCACGCTGACGTGCGGCGGGCTGCCTGTCCGGGCTGGCCGCTCCGGAGCGGGGGACGCCTGCCTGCGCTCGCCGGTCGACACGCTGGCGGCGGGGGGCGGACCCGCGGTGGAGTCGGCTGTCAGCACGGGACCGGACTCTGCGTGCGGGAGCCGGCCCCCAGGGAAGTAAGCCGGAAGAGAGGGTCCCGCGCTGGGAGGTGAGGGGGCCGTGCGGCGCGAGGACCCCAGGCTTGCGAGCCAGCAACCTGGGTTCACATGCGCATGCGGCTGCCGGAGGTCAGGTGCGCTCGTGGACCCTGTGTCCCCCGCGGTCGGTGGGTGATGCCGGCTCCTTGCACGGTTTGGGGAGGGGTCGTTGGAGATCACCGGTAGGAAGCCCGTGGTGTACAGTGGATGCAGGAGTCTGCCTTCCTGCGGCGGCTGGGTTTCCTACACGGGGCTCCAGAGCCTTGGCTGTGGCGGTCGGGGTCTGTTCCTTCTAGATGCCGGTGCCTAAGACTACCAGGGAGGAGCACTGCTCTTCCGCAGGGTTTTGGGGAGACAGCGGACATGCAAATGGTCAAGCCCATAGTTTAGCATGGAAACGCGGGGAGGACACCGTGAAGTCTGCTTAGACATGGTGACAGCTGCCATTGAGAGGACACAGCCAGCAGGGACCTGAGAATAAATGCCAGCTCCTCGCCGAGGAGTTTTGGGCTTTGCTGCTCGATGTGACAGAGCACAGGTCTCTGCTCTGGTCTGAATCCTTCTCTTCCATGTGAATTGTCCTGAGAGAGCGGTTCTGGGATCCATCGGCCTGTGTCCACATCCTGACTCCACCATCTGGGATCCTGGAGGCGTTACTGACCCCCCCCCCCCACCCCCCCCAACCCCAGCGAACTCCCATTTGTAACATCAGGGCGATGATGGTGCTTACCCTGTTGGGCTGTTGGTGAGGGGGCGGCGGGAAGATGGCAGGAATCTGCGGAGAGAACTGGCCAAGAGCACCTAGCCTGGGACCTGGCTAGGGGGGCCGCTTGGCCAGGGCACCCTAGGATCACAACAAAAAGCAAGAGGATGTCTCATTACTGTGTTTCTGTGTGCAGCACGCTGCCTTGGCCGGGTCTGACCTGTGCGCACCAGGAGGCTGGGCTCTTTGACCCCAGCTCAGGTGAGGTGAACCTTCCAGGAGAGTGTCTGTGTGTCGTTGTCGCCTCTGACAAGCTCTGCGTGACTCGTGGTTGCCTTCTCAGCCTGTTGTTGGGAGAGGACACGGCTCCTTGATTTTCTTGTCTCTTCCCTTGTTTGCATGCTTGTTTCCTGGGTCTCTGTTTCCTCCCCGAATGAAGAAGGGGCTTCATTATAATCTGAGCTAAACCCAGGCTCCTTCTGCGGCCAGAAATATGGCCCTCTGGTCAGGGACCACAAGGGCTGGCATTTACTGAGCCCAGAGCTTGGCACCCAGCAGATACACAACAGAGTCATTTGCAGACTGAGCACCTAGTGGAAATATTGAGCCCACGAGGCAAGAGTGTGTTTTTCCTTCTTTATAGTTGATCCCTCAACTGTATATGATTCCTTCCGAGAGTCAGTGACAGAGCGACTGTGGCCCATGGAGGGGCAGAGTGGGGAGCCGTGCTCTGACCCCACTTAACCGCTCAGATGCCCTGACTTCCTCTGTGGCAATCAGTCCACTGTCCCGACGATCAAGCTGGAAGATGGGTCGTTGCTAACTTGTGTAAAATCCTACACAAGCCTTCAGAGTCAGGAAGTGGGTGTCATGGGCAGTGCTGGAGAAGGTGAATTTTCTCCAAAGGCTGATAGAGGTGTCCCTGCCTGGCCACGTCAGAGAGGCTGCTGGGGCCCCGACTCTCGAGCCTGAGAGGATACGTGGGCCACAGGCAAGGCCCCTGACGAGTCGGAGACGAGATGGCTGTCTCTATCTCGGGCCTGAGGGGCCAGGGAACCCAGATATGCCGCTGAAGCCTTTCACCATGGGCGTCAGCAGTCCACATGTTTCAGGAGAGCCTGCCCACGCCCTGCCCAGCATCTGCTACGGATTAAGGATCAGTGAGTTCACCCCTGAGGCCCCCAGTTTTACTGGTTTGCGTGTTAGTGGACAGGATTACGAAGAGTTCCAGGGTTTTGTGCAATCCTCTCAGATAAGAAGTCCGGTTGGGGTTTTGAGCAAAATTCTTTGTGCTGCCAAAGCATTCCTGAGAGCTCCGGGTCACGACGAAGCCCGCACGGTGCTGCGTGCCACGGCCGAGTGGGGCACTGGCAGAGCGGCCTGGAGCCCAGCCGGGATGGCATCCCATCCGCTCGTTCACCGAGCCTGGGCTGGGCTGCACCTCACTTGGTGCTGGCACCTCAGACCCCGCCCCTGAGAAGCTGGCTGTGTGTGCAGAGGGTTAGCCCGGAACCCGACTGAGTGTAGTTGCCCAGATGACAGGTGCCGGGTGGCAGGGGCCCAGGACTGTGGGAAGAAGTAGCGGGGCCAGAACTCGGCTCAGGGGCTAGAGGGGGCTTCCTGGAGGAAGTGGAGTTTGAGTCAGATTTTGAGGGTGAGTAGAAGCGAGTGAGGTGCCGAGCTGGGGTCGCACAGGCTGCCTGGCCAAAGGGGCAGCTTGTGTCCATGGTGGGAGGGAGTGTGGCCAGTGCTAGGGCTCCGATCACGTGAGCCAGTCAGGGGCGGGGAGCGGGGGCCACGTGGCGGAGGTGGGCAGGTGTGTGCACAGCATAGACCGATAAGCGTTGGGGGAGAGGCAGGGCCAGGCTGGCGTGAGGCTCGGGGTTGGCAGCTCAGACTCTGGACACTTTCTTTGTGGGGCAAGGAGAGGGGAGTTGGGAAAGCCACTGTCACCGTCACTGATGGGTGAGGCAGTATTTTGGGGTGTGTACGGTGGTCTGGTGTCCCCATGTCCCAGCGGTACTGCAGCCTTGGGGAGCCCTGGAAGGAACTTAAATGGGAGCAGAGTGCGGGGATGTAGCCAGCGGCATCCCCGGACAGCAGGGGTGTGGAGGGTGTGCAGAGGACACAGCAACAGGGGTGAGCTTCCTGCAGTGCTCTGGGCAAGAGAAGGTGCTAGAGGCCCTGCGTGGGCGGGGCGGACACCTCGCGGAGAGGGAATAGCTCAGCTGATTCAAAGGACTGGGGTCTGTGTTTAGTGACGGGTGGCTCTGGCTTTGCTGGGGGTCCAGGGTGAAGCCTCTCTCTCCCGCACACGAGGCCAGCGTGCCGCGGACGGGGGACCCTCTCGTCAGGTGCTTAGTTCTGGGAAACGAGTGGGGCGCACCGCTCGCGCTTTCCCTCCTCCGTCTGACACAGCTGACACCTTCTGACCGGGTCAGCCTGCGGAGGCCTTATTTGTCACAGATGGGCTTCGCAACGCAGCAGACCCCGAGACGAAGACCTGGGCACGTGTCATTTGTTCTGGAGGGGGTGCTAGGGCTGCCTGTGGGGCGGGATGGGGGCAGGAGCAGGCGGAGCGCGGCCTGCTGGGTGCTCTCTGCGTTGTCCCCCAAGGGTGCTCGAGGCACTGGGGTACGCAGCTATTCTCAGCCCTTCCCATTTTAGGGTCACTTGGGGGCTTTCTGTCTTCTGCACCGTGGACAGAACAACACCCACACCAGAGAAATCCCGGGGTTAAGACACATAGGAAGCGGGGGTCCTTCTGGGACTGGGCCTCCAGCCTGGCTGTGCCCCGCACCCCTCGCCCTTCAGAGCCCTCAAAGCCTTGGTTAAGTCCATCCTGTCTTGTCCTCCGTTCTTCAGCGTGGTGGCGGGTCGCTCCGGGGCTCCAGGTGTGTGTGCCTCGCTGCCATGCCCCTTCCCCCCCCCAGCACGGCCACCGGCCGGGGACGCCGTTCAGGAAGTGCGGGCTCTGTCCTCCGGCTCAGCTTTTCTGCTTAGTCTGCCCTTGCGGGGCCTGGTTGCTCTGACCGTCCATTTACCCTCATCCGGGGGGCCCAGGGCTGCGCCTCCCTGCCCCTCGTGGGGAGAGGAGAGGAGAGGCCTCTTTCCCTGCGTGCTGGTCTGCTGCCCTAGGAGCCCGAGGGCCCAGGCGTTAGGTTGTAGCGCTAGGATCGCTGGGGACCGGGACCTCTGCTCCCATGGGCTGTGAGGCTGTGGCTCAGAGGCACGACCCCCCGGCAGTCTCTGGGGCTGAGGCGAGAAGGACCAGTCTGCCCCCCACAAGCCTTTGTTCCTGGGCCGGCAGCTCTACTTCCTGGGTCAGCGCGGCCAGACTTCAAAATATGCACTGTATCTCGAAGGACGGGGTTCAAAAACGTACTGAATGTTTTTCTTTTCTTTTCTTTTGTTTTTGTCGTATTTAACATGTGTTTTTAATCAAGATGAAATTCACGTGGCACATAGATCCACGTTTGTCAGCGAGTATATGCGGTGGCACTCCACGTGCTCACGAAGCTATGTGTCCGCCTCTCTCTGTGACCTTGCCCTGCCCAGAACTCCCTGGACCCATTCGCCAGCCCCCGTGTCCCTGCTCTCAGCTCCCGGCCACCAGCGGTCTGCTCTTTGTCTCCGTAGCTTGGCTTATGCTGATGTTGTGTGTGGCAGGGACATGCAAGTGTGGTCTTCTGTCCCTGGCTTCTTTCACAGAGTGTCACGCCCTCGAGGTCCATCCAGGTCACAGCAAGCGTCAGTGACTTTGTGGCTTGTAAGGACCATTGCTGTCCCGCCATCTGGGTGGACCACACTTGTTTATCTGTCTGTTGTCAGACGTTTGGGTGGTCTCCACCTTTGGGCTTTGGTGCTCTGCATCTCAAAGGACAGTGTCCTAAGTCCTGGGAGGTCATCGTCAAACCAGGAATTAGCTAAGCCATGAAGGAGCCTTTTCCTGTTCTCTCAGGCTGGTAGGTTTTGGGTGGGACCAGGTGTAAAATGGGACCAGCGGATCCCCGGGTCGTGGTCCCTTTGTCACTCCTTCACTCTAATGGGGATCTGTTGGCCTGAGGTGATAGCGCATGGGACCTTGGCTTGGCAGATGAGGTACTCCTTGAGCCCTTGGCATGTGTGGTTGGCAGAGGCCTGTGGAGAGGGAAGGCAAAGACAGGCTCGAAAGCTGATCTGGACAGGAAGGCAAATCGCCACGAGGAAGGGGGGGTCTGATGGGTTTCCGCACGCTCACCGCATCGTCAGGGTGCCGGTTGGTCGGGGAGGCGCTGATCATGGCACAGAAGCTACAAGCAGCCTCGGTGAGAGGGAGCCAAGGTCATCGGTCGCCGTGCAGCTCTGTCTGTGGGTGCCTTGTTCAAGTGCGGTGCTGAGCGGAGAGGCTGGCTGGCCCACAGCCCGCAGCCTGGCTGTGTTCACGCCAGTGTGCCCACATGCCATCCCTGGCGGGGCTGGGGGCCCGTGAACCAGAGTTCACATGTTGGGAGCCATCCGTCCCCGAGACCTCCTGCTCTCTGGCCTAGTCCTGCCCTTGTAGGCCATCCGCCCCGTCCTGGAGTCACCTCTGCCCCCTGCCGCTTCTGCCTCCCTGCGAGGTTGGCTCGGAGCTCTGCCTTTCCAGGCCACACCCAAGCAAGTGGGGCTGACGCACGGTGAGCGCTGCTGTTCTGCACGTCACCAGTGTCGGGCAGCCCGTGGGCAGGCTCCTCGGGCGACTCGTGCTGGATGACCCGAGCTGTGTGCGGAGAGTGAAGGCATGCGGTCCGGCCGTGGAGCGGACGGGGGAGAGGCTTGGCTACTACTGTACTTGGGGCACTTGTGGCATGGTGCAAACCCACAACTGTTTTTTTATTGTTTGCTAATGCTTGAAAAACTTTGCAAGAAACCCTTCCACCAGCACCAAGCAGAGAGTCGGAAGTCGTGCTTAACGAAGTGCTGGGGTCTTAACGTCTGTCTCTCTCTCGAGAGAGCGGATGCTGAATGCTGACTTGTGTAAAGTGGGTGTGGACGTTGCCATCCAACACGGGTCCTCAGGGACAGCCCCAAGGGAGCGGGGCCTGGGGACAGGCCAGCTGTGGCACAGAGAGGGTTGCTAAGGACCCCAGAGTTGCTGGCGCAGGGGCGCCTTTCCCCAGGACTCTGTGAGGCCTGGGGCTTCACACAGAGCTACTGTCTGTCCTTCTAAATGAAGGGACTGTGCCCACCTCCAAGCCCAGGCCTTCTTGGGCACGGACGGTCAGGACCTCTGCGTGCCGGCCAGCGTGTCGATGAGTGACCTTGGAGTTTCAGGTGAGAAATCAGTTTATTTCAAAATGTTTGATGGTCTTCACACAGCTGACGGAGTCTAGGTGAGGCAGCCACGCGTGTACCCCGTCAGCCGTGAGCCGTCTAACACGCCGCCAATGGTGCCATCAATTCAGGGAGAAAAACCACCTTCGCGGAAGGTTTGTTGCTTTTGAAGGCAATTACAAGAAGACAGATTTCGGAGGATCCCTGCTCTGTGGTTAAAAACTCGCTGTTTTGGCCAAGTTAAGAAACCCATCATCTGGGCGCCTGGGTGGCTCAGTGGGTTAAAGCCTCTGCCTTCGACTCAGGTCATGATCTCAGGGTCCTGGGATCAAGCCCTGAATCTGGCTCTCTGCTTGGCAGGGAGTTGCTTCCCTCTCTCTGTCTGCCTGCCTGTCTGCCTGCTTGTGATCTCTGTCTGTCAAATAAATAAATAAAATCTTAAAAAATAAGATAAAAAAAAAGAAACCCATTATCCCTGGGGGCCTTGTGGCGCACAGAACTCCTCGTCGCGCTGAAACCAGCTTGGGGAGGCATCAGCAGACCTAGAAGGTGTGGTTTGCAAAACATGCAAGTATTTTTACGTACACACAGAACAGCTGAATGACAGAATTTGTCTCAAAGGTATGGCGTGTCGAGGGACAGAGCGTCCGAGCACGCCACCCCTGTGCCACCAGATCCAAGGGCACACGTGCTTGGCCATCGGAGAACAGCCTGTGACGGCAGTAACGTTTCTGGAAGCGGGTCTATGTTTTGGCTGCATTTTGTGTGAGTTGGAGGTTTTAAGATCATGCTGTTTGACAGAGGGAGCACCAGCGCTCTTGAACTTTGGGAGCTCTCTGGAACCAGAGGGATGGCCAGTAAAGTGTGCAAAGCTGAACACCACGCGGCTGTGTGTCCCCAGGGCGGCCGGGAGGAGACAGACCAGACTGAACTCCGGGGCCACGGAGGGCGTGCAAGACCTAATTTCCAAATGGTGTAATTGTGCTTTGGAAAATTGTACTTGCGGGAAGAAGTTTTGAGGGTGCTTTTAGGTTTAATTGCATAAATTTGTATTTTGAAACTCAACGGAACAAAATTGAGATGGTCATTGAGAAGGTTTCTGTGTGGGGACAGCTCGTTTGGATTTTGCCTGTAAGCGCTTTGTCGCAGCATGGAGACCCTGAGCCTCTGGGTGGCCCAAATAGAGACCTGAGGATGGCACCCCAGAGAATGTTTGCGCCGGGACATCTACACATTTAAGCAGAGCAAACCCAGAAACGACAGACTCCAAATAAATGAGCCTGGGGCTCTGAATCCCCTCCGGGAGCAGAAACCGCGGAGACGTCTGTCTGTGGAGAGTGTGTCCTCTGAGGGAGAAACACTGCGGTCTGCGGGGTCTGCAGAGAAAGGGCTGGCAGGGCCCTCAAGGAATTCAAAACGATTAATGTAAATTTGAATGATTTGGCAGCGGATTCTTGGAGCCGATAAAAGATCAGATCTTGTTGAAACGGGGCAAGTGGGAAAGAGCCTCCGGCCTCCCTGATGACACAGCTGTCTCGTGGAGCCCCTGGGACCTCACTTCTGGGGCATCCTCCCGCGGGGGGCGAGGGAGAGGCAGGCGCCCTTTATGCCCCTCCCCCCCCAAGCTGCCCCCTCTCCGCACTGTCGGCCCCGCCCCATGAGGGGCTGCCTTGACCCTGCAGAGCCGCTGTGGGGTCCTGTGAGGGCCCTGCACACCCAGTGGGGGTCGCTGCTGGGCCTCCTTTTCTGGGCTCTGATATGACCCTGTCCCCTCCTTCCTCTGTGCCCAGACCCGGGAGAAGGGGGGGTGTTGGGGGGGAGCCTTAGGCCGCGGGAAACAGAGAGCTGCTTGCCCCAGCCAGCTGCGGGACCCGCTCTGAGCTTCTGGGGACTTCCATGCGGCTTGGGCGGGGTTTGGCCCGGAGGGTTTCCTCGAGGGGCCTCGGGTGGGAAGGGGACATGGGGACAGGCCCAGCTCTGTCTGTCTTGTGTGGCGCTGCTGCTTGCAGAAGGATTTACTCCCAGGAAGAGCCCAGAGGGGGTGGCCGAGCTGTGTGGGCAGCGGGCGTGGCTGTGGGCCTTGACCCAGCCTGCTCTCCTGCCTCTCAGACCCCGGAGCTCTCCCAGCCTCCTGCCGCTGCTGCAGACATCAGGGCCGGAGCTGGAGAGGCCACCTCCGGGTCGGGGGCGCTCAGGAGGTGCAGAGCTGCCTGGTGGAGGGCGGGAGGTGGGGACGTGGCGTCTGTGGGAGGCCCGGCAGGGCTGACTCATCGGGAGCTGATAGCCGAGCAGAATGGGCCCAGCTGTTCACAGAGCCTTGGGGATATCCCTGTGTTATTGCAAAGTGAGGCCAGGCGCGGGAAGGAAGGGGAGGCCTCCGTGCAGCAGGCATTCTGGCCTGGCGAGCTCCCCGGGAGAGGCCGTCTCAGGCTGCAGGATGGCACGATGCAGAGGGCCCGGGCATGGCCATCCCCAGGTCTAGCTGTGCTACCCGGGCCTGGGGAGTGTCTGGGGGATCGAGCCCTTCCGTGCTAAAGCTGACAGAGTCCTGGGCACACAGCCATTGGCCCCCTCGCTGGGGCTGCACAGCTGGAGAACATTCGCTGTCCCTCCTGATACAGTGGCCTGGGAGGGGAACCAAGGCCCCCAGAAATGAAGTTACGGGCCCTGAAGTAGTTAGGACTGGAGCCCGGAGTTCCGAGCGTAGGGCTCCTTCTTTGTCCCGAGAGCTCCAGGTCGGCCCCGGTGGCAGAGCACACGGACGGTGGTGCAGCTGTGGGCAACGAGCCGGCTGTGGGCAGCTTCTGGAACCTGCCGCTCCCAACACCTGGCAGGCGTCTCCGTCTGATCCCAGTCGGTGGGCGGCGTGACGTCTGGGCCCGATGAGGGCGCTTAGAGGCCCTAGTGCTTCGGGGCTCCTACTGAGTGGCCGAGGGCTGCCGCCCGCCCTCATCTTCCTGGCCTAGACTGCTACCCAGGAGCACGGGCACGGCTGCCGCCCGGCCTCACCATCTTTCTCCCTCTGCTCCTTCTTTCCTTGCTGGTGGCCGGGAACCCCATGCTCCGTCCCCGCTGCCGTGGCCCGTGTCTCTGTGTCTCCTCGTCTCACGAGGACATCGGTCGCTGGATGCAGGGCCCACCTTAACCCAGGGCCATCTCGTCTCAGTGCTTAACTGATCACACGGGCAAAGCCCCGATTTGCCTCAGGTCCTGGGTAGACGTGAATTTTGGGGGGACAGTACTCAACCTCGTGGGGGAGGCGCAGAGCCCTCCAGCCAGGGCCGGCAGCACAGGTGCCCCTGCTCCCTGGGTTACAGGTCCGCTGATGCCACCAGCCTGCGCCGAGCGGACCAGACGTCGTCCGCGTCGCACACGTGCCGCGCAGGGCTGGACGAGTCAGAGCTGCCTGGTGGGCCCTCCGCGCCCGCCTTCTCTTCCCGCCGCGGGGGCCCGTCTGCGGACACGCACCGCACCCCGCCTGGGGCTGCCCTTCTGGTTTCCGGCCGGACCGGGCCGGTGCCGCCGAGCTTGCTCCCATTTTGCTGCTCCGGCGAGCCTTGGTTTTGCCCTCGTTCTTGGAACGCGTTTTCGCTGGGCTTTTCCTTTCGGGGGGTGGACGACGCTGGTTTTCCTTCCCGCGCCCCACAGCCGGCCGACGGCTCGCCTCCCGGAGGGCGGCCTGGGTGGCCGCTGCAGCCCACGGGCTCCCTGGGTTTCCCTAAGGCGCACTGGGCGTGGGCTCCCTTTCTCCCTTTTATTTATAAAGGCACTGCGTGCGGCTCTGTGGGCTTGTCCAGGAGATTGTCCGGTGGCTCCATCAGCGCTGAGGTCATCAGGCACCACCTCCGCGGACGTGCCCTCCTGTGGTGCCTCCCGGACGGATGGACGGACAGACGGGCCGCGGCGGAGCCCTGCTGTTCCCCGCCCCTGGCCTTCTCAGGCTTCGGACCCCCTGGCCTGCCCCTGCTGCCTGTTCTGAGAGCAGCTCTGAGTGTTCTTGACGTCATCGGCGCTCCCTCAGCAGAACTGAATACACCATGAGGAAGAAAATTGAGTAACTTCATTTTAATTATTTAAATTTAAATTTTGACATTTTGGATTTCCAGCTCTCTACTTGTTTTTACTATAACAATTCGTTTTTTGTTTTTTTTTTTTTAAATTGTTTTTAAAGGTTATTTATTTATTTGAGAGAGAGAGCACGCAGAGTGAGCAAGAAAGAACAGGAGTGGGGGAGGGGCAGAGGGAGAAGCAGGCTCCCCGCTGAGCAGGGAGCCCGACGTAGGGCTCGACCCCGGGACCCGGGGATCATGACCTGAGCCAAAGGCAGACGCCGAACTGAGTCCGCGGTCATCCCTTCTAGCGATTCATTTTTACTGGTTTCCCATTTATGGTGGATATCTCAGTCTGGGTGTTTTCTTTAACTTTCACAGAAACATAGTTGTTCTAGGACGTGTGTCTGGTTTGTCCGGGATCCGCGCTCTGCGGATCTGGCTCTGCTCTTTCCTCTCCTATTCTCGCTCATCGGGTTTTCTTCCCTTTTGCACTTGTACTGAGACCTGTTCCTTATTGGTACATAATCGTGGAGGCGCTTTGAGGTCCAGGAGGGGGTGCCTCCAGCGGGGCTGGCTTGTGGTTGGTCCTTCTGCGCCCTGGCCGCCGCAGGCCCAGGCCCGCGCTGACCTCAGTTTACGGATGAGGCCACCAGTCCCATGTGACTACCTTTGCATCACCAGATGTGAGTCTATGCCGCAGAGCTGGCTGGGATCCCCATTTCTGGGGACAGTGCGCAGAGGGGTCCCGCCCACGGGCTCTCGGGGCGGGGGGGCTGGCCTGGGCTCTTGGCCTTGCACGAGGGCATTGAACGCCAGGTCCACGCGGCTCTGCCATGAGCATCCAGTTTGGCTCTGGGGGCTTGACCCTGGCCCCCTCCCCACACAGGCTGCAGCATCCTGTTCCTTATCATCCTGTTACCTTTCTTTTCTTTCTTTTCTTTCTTTTTAAGTTTTTTTTCTGCACTTTGTTCCTCAGGGAGAGATAGGCCTGCCCTTTACCCTGGAAGCGGGTGCAGGGAGGTGCTCTTCTCTCTGCGTGCTGCTCGGGGGCGAGAGGAGCACAGACAGAGCTCAGTGGCCTCGGCTGGCAGGGAGCTGGAGGCTGGGGACGGGCTGCGTTTCCAGACTCGGCGTTTGTGGCTTCATTCGTGCGCTTCTCATTAAGAAAAAGTATAATTTTTTCTTCTTAAGGTAGTACCTTTTGACTCCCTCTGCCCCTACCTTTCACCCATTCTCACCCCTGCCTCTGGCAACTACCTACCTCCTCCTCTGTATTTATGAGTTTGGGTTTTGTTTTGACTTTTTGTTGTTGTTTTTACATTTCACATGTAAGTGAGAAGATACAGTATTTGTCTTTCTCTGACTCATTTCACTTACAATAATGCCGCCAAGACCACCTGTGTTGTCACACTGGTAGGGTTTCCTTCTCTTAAGGCTGGAGAGTACTCCGTGGTGTACATGCACCTCACTTCTGTGTCCATCCGTCCGTCGATGGACATGGGGGTGTTCTCATCTGATAAGTCGTAGGTAGTTATGAGTCATGGAAATACTGTAAGTAACACTGTGATGCGTATGGGGGCGCAGGTGTCTTTTGACGGTAGTGATTATTTCATTTCCTTTGGGTAAATACCCAGAAGTGGACTTGCTGGGTCGTAGAGCCGCTCTGTTTTCAGCTTGCTGAGGAGCAGCCGCACCGTCTTCCGGAGCGGCTGGGCCAGCCCACATTCCCACCAGCGGTGCACGAGGTCTCCCCTTTCTCCATGCCCTCACCGACATCTGTTGTTCTCTGTGTTGTTGGTTTTGGCCCTTCTGACCGGCGGGAGGGGGTATCTCATTGTGGTTTTGGTTTGCATCTCCCCAACGCTGGGTGACGAGGAACATCTTCTCGCGAGTCTGGGCCATCGGGACGTCTTCTTTGGGGAAATGCCTGTTCACGCGCTCTGCCCATTTTTAATCAGATCGTTTTTTCTGTAGAGCTGTCCAAGTTCTCCTCATGTTTGGGTATTAGCCCCTAAACAGACACATGACTTGCAGATACTTCTTCCATTCAGTTCATCGCCATTTCACTTTGCTGGTGGTCTCCTTTGCTGTGCGGAGGCTTCTCGCTTTGATGTGGTCCCAGTTGCCAATTTTTCACTTCTGTTGCCTTTGCTTATCTCCAGTAACTTACCACCAAAACCGATGTCAGGGAGCTTACCCTATTTTCTTCTAGGAATTTTACAGGCTCAGTTCTCACCATGCAAGTCTCCAGTCCGTCTTGAGTTAATTTTTGTGTATCACGTGAGACCAGCACCCAGTATCACGCTTGTACACGTGGCTGACTGGTCTCCTGCGGCCGGGGACCTCGCAGATGTGTCTTTCCTCAGCATGTATTCTTGGCGTCCTCGTCCTAGCTCAAGTGTGAGGGCTTATTTCTGGGCTCTCTGTTCTGTTCTGTTTATCGGTGTGTCTGTTTTTACGCCCGTTTTTTTTTTTTTTTAAAGATTTTATTTATTTATTTGACGGATCACAAGTAGGCAGAGAGGCAGGCAGAGAGAGAAGGGAGGAAGCAGGCTCCCTGCTGTGCAGAGAGCCTGATGCGGGGCTTGATCCCAGGACGCTGGGATCATGACCTGAGCCGAAGGCAGCGGCTTTAACCCACTGAGCCACCCAGGTGCCCCTGTTTTTACTCGTTTTGATCGCAGTCGTTTGCAACCTACGGTGGCATCAGGTGTGGGAGGTCTCCGGCTTCGTCCCTCTCGAGACTCCTCGGGATCTTTGGTGGCTCCGCAGAATCCCGAAGACTGTTGTATTTCTGTGGAAAACGCTGTTTGAATTTTACCAGGATTGCACCGGATCTGTAGTTTGCTTTGGGTAGTACGGATGTTTCAACCACGTTAATTCTTCCAGACCAGGAACGTGGCATATCTTTCCATTTGTTTGTGTCATCTGCAGTGTCTCTCATCGGTGTCAAGAGAGATTACTTAGAGGTTGAAAACCAGGGAAAGCACCTTTCCCGAGTCCTCCTGGGGCACTGGGCAGTAGGCCCATGTAGAGAGACAGTGTTTGACTTTGCTGTTTACTGTGGGTTAGGGATTCAGGTTTGTGAAGTAATTAATGTTTGTTTGCAGACCTGCATCTGGCAGGAAAGGTAACCTGGAAGGTTCTGGTTCTCTCGCCTCTGGGACATTGACACATTTCAGCTCTAACCCGGCTCGTGGATTTCAGAACCCGTTTCCTGGTCCTCGAACGGCTCTGCGAACAGTCTTTACTCTGTGCTTGGTTCCTGTGTCAATGAGCTAGTCCGTTGTTGGCAAACACTTGTTTTCTGTTTGTCCGGCAGCCATGCTTTTAATTTCCTGAAAATGGCACTCTGCTGGCCTCGGGATGGTGAGCGGACCTACAGCCACTGGCAGAGCGGTGGGTCGCCCACAGCCCGTGGCTTTGTGTACTCGGGCAGCTCGCCCAGCCCCTCTGTGCCGTGGCTCCCCCAGGCCGCCTGCGCCCGCTCTACCATCCATCGGAGGTTCTACTAAGGACTGACTGAGATCCCATCGGGCGCTGCTCTGACGGCTGCAGTAAGGCTAACTTACTGGTCTCTGTCGGTCTCCGCCGACTACGGGGAGGGCCCCATTTAGACAGGGGTGGGGGGCTCAAGCAGACAGCCCTGGCTGCCGCCTGCTGGATCGGTGCCCATGGGTGGTCCTCAGAGCTATGCTCCAGGGGGCCGCTCTAGGCCTCTGGCGTATCTGCTCCCAGCTCTTTTGTTGTTGTTTAAACAGCTTTATGGGGATAGACTTCACACACTGTCCACACCCACTGCCCGGGTGTGCGGCCCAGGGCTTTAGCACAGCCACAGCCTCATGCGGCCACTGTCCTCGCTCCCAAAGATGCCCCCCATCCCCAGCCGTGAGCAGACCCTCATCCACTTTCTGTCTCCGTGGACTCGCCTCCTGGGGACACTTCGTGGGACAGGAGTCATCTCATGCAAGGTCTCAGGCGCTGCTGGGAGCCCACAGGACGCAGCAGGAGCCCCACCAGGAGGACGCGGTGGCCCTGGGGATGGGAGCACAGACCCCCACCCGCTCCTCGGGAGCAGCCTGGTGGCCTTTCACTGGGCCGGTCGGTCGGTCGGAGTTTCCTGAGTGCCGGTGCCACTGGTTCACATACCAGCGAACAGGGTGTGCGCAGTGGCCCCATGGTCTTGTGGCAGAAGCACATGGCTGTTAGGGCTCAGGGGGGTGGGGACCATGACAGGGCAGCTGTCCTGGTGCCTACGGTCACGTAGGGCCTACCTGGTGGTGGGCCGCTTGAGGGGAGAGAGGTCCTGGCCGGGACGAGCTGTCATCTGTCTCCCCTTCGCAGCCTCCCGGGCCAGGGTGATGTCATCGCAGCTCTCGGCCTGGCGGGAGCTGGCGGCCCGCCACCGTGACAGCTTGACTGGGAGCCCTAGTGAGTGAGGGGCCCTGTGGCTCAAGCCCTGGGCCTCTAATCCTAGGGCCGCGGCCTGGGCCCTGCATCCGGGCCTGCCGCAGAGGGCAGAGTGGGGGATGGTGGGGCGGCCGGACGGCGGGGTGGGGCCGCGCTCCTGGGCACAGTGAGGGCTGAGAAGCTGTCCCAGGAGGGAGTGGGTGGAGCGTCGTGTTGCTTAGAAGCCCCGGCCTGGCCTGTGGGCCACCACGCTGCTCTGTGCTGTTGACGCTGCTGGGAGCAGGCCAGGCCGGGCCCTGCGTGGGGGTCGGCTTGCCTCCGGTGGGGGGGCTGTCTTCCTGCTGCCTGTGAACACGGGACAGGGTGGAGCCAGCTGTCCAGGTCGCCGTGTGTGTCGCCCAGAGGCAGCAGCCCACAAGCTGCAGGGCCCCTGCGGGGAGGCCAAGACCGGAGGAGGAAGAGCCCTTGTGCTGGAGGCGGCCTGAGACGCCTGCCTAACGGGGCCAGTGTCCCTGTTCACGGACGAGGGGACAGACCCAAGCACCGTGCAGAGCGGAGGCTTGAAACTCACGTCTGGACTGACCCGAAGCCTGGCTCCTGGCCGCCGCCCCCGTGCTGTTACTGGTCTGGGTGAAGAGCAGGATGCGAGGTCCTTGGTCCTTGCCCTGTGCACGCCCCATGATTGGGGGGACAAATGTCCTGACAAACGTCGTCTCCTTACAGGGCAGCTTGCTGGGAGGGTCAGGAGGTGATAGGTGGCCCAGGGGCCACGTTTGAAGAGCCAGGAGAGGACAGGGCACTGTGGTGAGCTGCCGGCCACAGGGTCCCCTGCGGAGCACAGGTCTGGGAAGTGTACCTGTGTCGTTGGCCTTGCCGGGCCGCCCCCGGGTCCGGCCGGGCCTGCCTGGGGCCTCCCCCTGGGAAATGACCCGTCCCGCCCTCTGCCCTTCCCTGGTTGGCCGCAGGTTTTCGCGTGTTCCTGCTGACCTGAGTGGCCTGTCGGCTTGAGTCTCTGCAGAGCGTTCGGGCGAGAGCGCCTGCGCACGGGTGCGATGTTGACAGTAGTCGCCTCTGCAGGGCGTTTGGGGCGGGTAAGGAACCACCCGTGTGGCCAGGCACCCCGCGTCCCCGCCACGCGCCCACGCCGATATGGCCTCTCTCCAGGTGGTTTTTATTTACGTCTGTTTTTATGCCCTAAAATTGTTTCCATTGGCATTCACGCTGTCCCTTCCAGGTGGCTCTTTCCTGCCCGTGTCTCTCTGGTGGCCGCGGTGGACCCCGTCGTCCCCCATTGCCCAGGTAACATTCCTCCGTGAGCAGACCCCGCTGCTGCTCTCTGTGTCCCCGTGAAGACCCGCGGCCTGCTGCGACGGGCAGACGTTTCCCGCAGCCGAGCGCTTGGGTGCTTCTCAACAGCACCGCTGAGAACGTCTTCGTACTCAGCTCCCGCCCGTCCATTTCCAGAAGTGGCTTTTTCCTTGGGACCGGTCGAGAGGCAGGAGCTTCCGTCTGCCTTGCACTGTGTCACCGTGGGCCTCGGCGTCGCGGGGCCGATCCATCACGGCCCGGGGCCTGCTGTTGGGCTGTTGGCGGGCCTCGCCGGGCGGTGCTCGGAGGCAGGGTGGCCCCCCACGCCCCGCGGGAGTGTGCCCCCTGCGCTCTGATTGCCGGGCTTGGTTGAAAGTGGCTTTTCAGAGTTTGAACTATTAATGGGGGAGTCATTCTGCTGTCTTTACCCTCAGAAGGGCTAAAACGTCCCCATGTAAACGTCTGTCTGGGTCAGCTTTGCCCCTTCCCTGCCTCCCGACCATGACCCGCTCAGACCCCTTTTTCTAGCTGGTATATTTAAGCGACCCTTTGTTGCCCAGAAGTGAAATTTGGAGATGTTGTAGCTACCCTGATGTATAAGTCTAAGTGTAGCGGGTTGAACATCCCCCCCCCCCATTCTTGTCCACCTAGAACCTCAGAAAATGGCTTTATTGGGGCTCCTGACTGGCTCAGTGAGTAGATTCTGCGACTTTTGATCTCAGGGTCGTGAGTTCGAGCTCCATATTAGGTATAAAGATGACTTAAAAAAATAAAAATCTTAGCGGGGGGAGAAAAAGAATGTGGCTTAATTGGGGATTAGGGCCTTTGCAGATGTAACTGATTAAGGGTTTTAAAGTCAGCTTGGATTTAGGGTGCCCGCAGTCCAATGACAGGCGTCCTTGAAGAAGAGGAGAGACACGGTAGAGGCCCCGTGCAGACAGGCGGAGGCTGCAGGGATGCGCCGCAGGCCTGGGGACACGGGCCCCTAGGGACTTCTGGAGCCGTCAGAGGGAGCGTGGCCCAGCATCACCTTGAGCCTCTAGAACTGGGAGAGGATACCCTTCTGTCGTTGTAAGCCCCTGGTGTGTGGTCATGTGTTACAGCGGCCACAGGACATTGACAAACGAGGACGTAAACTCAAGGGGGGAAGTACTGCTCTAGATGCGTGCTCACGGGTGGCTCTCATGGGCCTCTGTACGTGGGTGCCACAGGCAGGCCCGTTTTACAGAGCAGCCATTGGGCTCAGAGACGAGATGCTGGGTGACCTGCCCAGGGCACACAGCCAGGAAGAGGGATTGTGGTCTCCCGCCTGGGCCCGCCTGGCCCCTGCCCTGCCTGCAGGTTTCACCAGTAGAGCAGGGGTCGGTGATGAGGGCCGTTCCCATTCCCTGAGCCTCAGCTTGCTCCCTACTTGTGGGGTCCCTGCAGGCACCTTGCACCGGCTGGTCCTCACCCCCTCCTCTTTCTCTGCTCTGGCTTCTGCAGAGCCAGAGCTGGTCTCTCTGTGCCGATGAGGTCACTGCTCTGGGCGCTTAGCAACCAAGACACAGACCTGAGTGTAGGGGCCAGGCCTCCGGCTCTGGGCTGGGATGGCATGGGTCCGTATCGGGTGGGGTTGTCAGGGCCCTGGGCCCCCCCGAGGAGGCTCTGGTGGGGGTGCTCTGGGTCCCGTCCGGGCCAGGCTTGGGGCTGGCGTGTCCTTCTTGTGTTTGTGTGACACGGCGGTGCTGGTCCTAACCTGGGGACCGCGTCTGAGCACATCTGAGGGTTTGCTGGTTTCCTGAGCTCTGCTCCGTGCTGTCGCTCTCTGCTTCCAGGTCCAGGTTCCTAACCCTCCTACACCCTTGTCATTCCGCAGGAAAGCAGGGCTCATCCATGAAACAGGTGTGACCATCTCCCATGGAGACTGGTGTTGTCCCGGATGTGTGCCCCCCAGAACCCCACTCCCATTTTACCCAGTGTATTCGGGCGTCCCGCGCTCGTGCCCGCTCTGCCCCCTGTTGCCCTCCTTGCCCAGCCCCAGGCCCCGGAGAGGGATGGTCTGCAGCAGTTTTCCCGAGCACTCCTTTGGGCCCGGGTCCTGCTTTCACTCCGTTCTGGCCACCTTCTCCCTCCCCCAAAGCCCAGTTGTTCTTTATTACGAAAGTTGTCAAAGGGCCCACGTTTCTAACAGAATCTCTCCCCCTTCCCGCCCCCCTCCTCTCCCCCCTCCTTCTTCCCCTGCCCCTCCCCTCCCTCTGTCCCTCCTCCCCCTTGTCTTCCCCTTCCCGCCTCCCTTCCTCCTCTCTCTCCCTCTCCTCTCCTTCCTCCTTCCTGGCCCAATAACCGATGAAGAGAAACACACGTCCTGCGGACGGCAGGACACGTCACCTGCACACACTTCGGCATTCCTGTGTTTAAAGAAAGGGGACAGGGAATGCCCTTACATACGTGCCACGGTCTGCCTCCGGTCCGTCTTCCTGGAGAGCACTCCCCACCCCACAGCAGTGGCTCAGGGAGAGCCACTCTGGAGAGCGAGCTCGTGGGAGCCCTTGGGTGTCGTCCTCCTTGCTCCCCCGTCCCCTGTATTTTGGTGCCGAGGGCTGGCTCTGGGCCCTGTGCGCATTTGCAGCGGGAGCACTTCCTTTCAGCCCTCCTGCTCGGGGCCTCGTCGTGCGTGGGCACCGGGCCTTGTGTAAAGTGGGCAGGTACCCTCAGCGGACACTTGCCGTGTGCCTCTGCCTCCCAGGAGTGAGTGGACTGGCTCCCACCTTCCTGAGCCCCCTTGCCCCCAGTCTCTGGCTGTGCCGCGGGATGAGGTTGTGGGGAGCTGCGTGATGCGCCCTGGCCCCTCCTTGCCTGCAAGGCCCAGAGAGGGAACCAGCAGGGCTGACTGTTCTCCCCTCAAGCGAGCCGAGACAGGAACTCCTCGTTCTCGGCCTGAGGGTCCTGAGCGGCTCCCTCACCCCTGGGATCACAGTTCTGCTGCAACGCCTGGAGACACGACCCGGTACCACCGCGGACGGACCCCATGGCTGCAGAGTGACCCCGTTGCCTTCCCTGAGTCCCCCAGGCAGTGGGACGGACCCTGTCCAGCTGCTCTGGCCCACTGGACCTTCAGCCTGGAGTGGCCGAGCCTGGTCTGGGGGCAGGAGAAGGGCGTGGTAGGCTGGGGGTTCCCTTTCGTGCTTCCCAAGGCCTCACGGGCACTCCTGACAGGATGGGGGTACGGTTACAATGGTCAAGTCACAGATGACATCAGGCTTCTAGGGCCGAGAGGGCCAGGAGCCACCTCCATCTCCACTCTCCTATTGCCCTCCCCCGGCCCTGCTTCTGCCGCCTCCTCCAGGGAGCCAGCCTGGGTTGCCATGTGTCACAGGAAAAGGCAAAGCTGGGACCTCTTGTCTAAGACATCTCTATGCAGAGCTGCCAAGGACGGCCCGAGATGTGCTGACCAGATGGCAACCCTGAGCTGCACACAGGCCGAAATCACTGTGTTCCAATCCCAGCCTTGAGACAAAGCCAGACTAGCACAGATGTTTCCACTCAGGGTTGGGCAAAGATGCCCCAGAGGCGAACAGCGGCCAAGAAAGGCAACAGCGTCCCGCGGCTCGCGGGCAGCTGCTGGCCGGCCTCGTGGGGGTCTCCTCGGAGCAGCCCCCTCCCGCCCACCCCCACGATGGGGCCTGGGGGGCTGAGAGCCGACCCTCGGCCTTTCCAGGATGCGGGCTCCTGGCCGGCTCCTCTTGGCGTCGGTCATTTTGTATTACACAGCGCCTGTCTGCGGAGCCAAGGGGACAAAACTTTGGTGTGTAACCCAGGGAAACAGCCCGTGGTCTGCGGCAGCCCCGGGAGCTCTGGCAGCCACCGAGGGCCTGGCGCACAGGCACCGTGAGTCCTGCGGCACCCACGGGTGGAGACTGTCAGTTGCCAGAGCTTAGGGAGGGCCGCGCGGCCCGCTGGAGGCTGCCCCAGAAGCCCTCGGCTCCCCTCCACTGGCTGCACGCACTCGGCCGGTACAGGTTTGAGAACCGATGGTGCACCCTTTCTCCGCGGGCATTTTCTTAACGGAAGTCTTGCCTCATTCCGTGAGGATCCGAGGCAGCTTGCAGGAGACACTCGGAGTAAAACACTGGAGTGTGAATACACTGGAAAAAGTCAGGGCCAAACGCTCTGGAACAGGATAGCGATGACGGTTACGGCCCGACTTTGGGAATCGGCTGTGTGCCCCTGAATTGTCCATTTTAAAGTGGTTACGATGGTGAGTTTTACGTTATGTGTATTTTACCACAATAAGAAGAGGTTCAAACAAAACAAAACAAAACAGAAATGAGGGCCAGAGGATAGGGGAGGAGTGCAAGGTGATCTCGGCCGGAAGCCTGTGGTGTGCGCCCGGCTCCTGCGTTTCCAGCCAGAGGTGGGAGCGCGCCTCTTGCTCATCCTGGAAATGGAAACCGAGCCCCTCCTGTGTGTCAGGCCCTGCATGGGGACCCAGGACCGACGATGAGGACAGCAGCGTGGTCCCTGCCGCCGCGGAAGCCAGTTCTGCAGCTGTGCCTGTTGATGAGTTCACGGGAAGAAGTCTGCTTCGGGCCCTGGCCTCTCCGAGAACTTTCACAGCATCTCATGTGGGCGCGGGAGCAGCTGCCGGGCCCGCTGTGCCCAGAATCAAGCACCACGAGGGACTCAGGAGAAGGGATGGAAAAGGGATGGCAGTCTGTGGACCAGTCAAGGCGCATGAGTGAAATGTCTCTCTGGGCCACAGCGGGGCGTACACTAAAGTGAAGGCGGGCCCGATGCCCAGAGGGAGGAGAAGCCGAGGGGCTTCAGGTCTTCCGGAAACTGCCTGGGACAGAGAAAGAGAAGTAGGCTCTTGGGGCCCAGGAAGGTCCGCGTGTGCAGGGGAGCTCGCTAGTGGATGTGGAAGCCGAGGCTGAGAGAAGGTAGGCAGCTCCGGGCCTCACCGCTGCCGAGCAGCAGAGCTGGGACTGGGTGCGTCTGTCTGCTGTCGGAGCATCTGTCTGTCCATGAGCGCCCTTCGACGAGGCTTCTGGGAAAATCCCTGAGGAGGGTGCCAGCCCCAGACCCCAACTCTTTCACCAGTGTGACGTTGGAATCCCCTCCTCACTGCAAAACACAAGTTCTGGGTAAATTGCTGCAAATACCCCTGCAAATGCACACGTGGGCACAGGAGGAGAGTGAAGTCTGACACTTTCCAGAGTGGGGGAGCGGGGAATGCGTGTGTGGGTAATGCAGCTGGGCCTGATTCATGAGCACTCAAGATTGCTTGGGATGCTCCCTGGCATTGGGACGGGCGAGGCCTGGTCAGCAGCCGGCGGAGAGCAAGGCTGCACACACAGCCACGCGGAGGAGGCGGGGCCCCGACAGCTACACCGGCCGTGAAAGCACAGTCCGGTTTCCCGAGTAGTTCGGCTGGGCTGTAACTCACGTGCCACGCGATTCAGGCGTTGAAGCGTGCAGGTGGAGCTCTCAGCGCCCCTGGAGGCTGGGCAGCCAGGACCACCTCGCAGAGCACGTGCATCTCCCACAGAGGACACCCCCACTCACAGACCCTCCCAGTGTGCACCCTCCCCGCAATCCTGGCGGCCACTGTCTGCCCTCTGAGGATCTGCTCGGGTGGCAGGGAGGTAGGTGAGGTATTTTGCAGGGTCTCAGTTCCCCAACTTGTGGGCCTCTCCGTGGGGCTGCTTGGGTGTCCTCCTAGTGGCAGGTGGAGTGGAGGTCGGCTTCCCTGGAGTGAGATGTCCCAGAGAGCATGGAGAAGCTTCGCCGACCTTTCGGACCTCGGCGGGGAAGCCACCCAGGCCAGCCCTGACTCCGTTGGGGGGGTGGGCAGTGCAGCCCTGTCTGGGACCGGCCACTAAGGGGGGAGGGGACGGAGGGGACCGGAGGGCGGTGGTGGGCGGTGGTGGGCCGGCCCGCAGCTGAGAAGTGTCTGAGGTCGGTGGAGGACGAGGGTCCTCTGATTCCAGACGCTCCGTGAAGGGGATCTGGGTCACTGAAAGCCGCCCGAGACACAGCGCAGCGACCGGGTTGCGAGAGCAAAGGCCCGCAGGCGGCCGCCGGGAAAGATCCTCCCCCAGAGAGCCACTGCGCCGATAGCGGGTCCCCAGACAGCAACAGTGGGAAGCCAAAACAGCCAGACGACATCTCCAAAAGGCTCCAAGTAGCCGCCACCTTCATTGTGTTCGGTTCAGTGTCATTTAAATAACAGCATGTCATTGCAGCTTGAGACGCACATAGTCCGAGAGAGCGTGTCCCCAGGGAGGGGACAACAACTCCACGTGGGTTTCAGGGTGCGGGAGGAAAGGATGATCCGGGGAGAAGGCGATGCCGGAGGACTGGTCTGCAAAGTCCTGGTTTATAGCCGTTCCCGTGTTTACCACACGCCCCTCGCCGTGAGGCAGGGCTGGGGGCTTGCCGGGGCCTCCCACCTGGTCTGTGATCCCAGCCGCTGCCGGCAGGATGGGCCCACTGGCACATGTGTGTGCACACACACACGCAGACCCAGATGCCCGCAGACATGCACACACGCATCCACACGCGTGTGCACATATACAGAGACAGGCACACATACACACAGACATGCATGCGCACTACAGTACACACAGACACACATCCGCACGTACTCATCCACAGAGACACAGATAGACCCATATACACACCTGCACATACATGCAGACATAGACATGCACACACGTGCATCCCTGCATCACACACGTGTATACACTCATGCAGACACACAGACATGTATGCACATTACAGTACACGCAGACACACTCATATACATCACACATCCACATGTACTCATCCACAGGCCCACAGAGACACAGACCCATATACGCACATGCACATGTGTATGTATACACACACATGGGCTTGCACACACGGGTACACACACACGCTCCCTGGTGCCGCTGCTGGAGAACCGGTGAGGGGGAACACCCGGCCCGACTGCGGCATTGTCGGCGAGGACTGTGCGGAACCAAGTCTAATTCGAGGGGTCGAGGAGAAAAACTACAGTACCAGCCAGGAATAACCGAGAAAACGGGAGGGCTGCTGGGCCTTGGAGGAGTCTGGACTTCTCTTACTGTTCCGGAAGCAGGTGGAGACACCGTCGTCCAGCGTGGGGACGCTCTCCCCGCAGAACTGCCGACGGCGGCCACACGCAGAGTGGGAAGTGGGGCGGGCAGCGGCGGAGCAGCGGAAGGAGCGGGCGGCCGTGGAACCCAGGAAGGCCTCCCCACTCAGCGCAAAGGCGGGAGGGGCGGGGTGGGGGGCACGGGTGCGTCAGAATGGGTGAACGCAGAGGGAGACAAGAATTTCAAATGTGGCAGGGAGCACAGTAAATGGCAGGGGCCTGGACTTACCGGTTCACGGACACGGATAGATGGGAAACACACGGAAGGCTCGGTTCACATGGGGAGTCCCCCTAAGGAGGGGGAACAACACAGAACCACCAGGGACCCCGGTCCTTCAGGGGAGGTGGTGCCGGCGGAGACCGTGGCACAGGTGCGAGGGCACGTGGAGCCCCGCCTGGGCTGTGCAGCGGCCTCCACTCCCCGCCACCCTTTCTGCTCTGCCCTGCACGCGCTGTACCTGCCGCGGGCGGGCCGCGTGTCTCAGGGGAGTGGGACGTGCGGTCACAACCCTACCCACGGGGATGTCACATGGGGCTCGGTGTGTCGTCTGGATGGTGCATAGGAGCTTTTCAACCATAGGACTAGATGGATGTCGAGGGGCTGGAGGGGGAAATGTGTTGGGTGCTTTTTTTTAAAAAACAACTTTATTGGGATGCCAGGGTGGCTCTGTCGTTAAGTGTCTGCCTTTGGCTCAGGTCATGATCCAAGGGTCCTGGGATCGGCCCCACATCAAGCTCCCTGCTCGGTGGGAAGCATGTTTCTCCCTCTGCCCCTGCTTGTGTTCCCTCTCTCACTGTGTTTCTGTCAAATAAATAAATAAAACCTTTATTTTTTTAAGATTTTATTTATATATTTATTTATTTGACAGACAGAGATCACAAGTAGGCAGAGAGGCAGGCGGTGGGGAGGGGGAAGCAGGCTCCCCGCGGAGCAGACAGCCCGATGTGGGGCTCGATCCCACAACCTTGGGATCATGACCTGAGCCAAACGCAGAGGCTTTAACCCACGGAGCCACCCAGGCACCCCTAAATAAAACCTTTAAAAAAATAAACAGCTTTATTGAGAAAAACCCACAGACCGAACAATTCATCCGTTTGAACGCGTGATTCAGTGGCATTCGTTACACTGTGCCCTGCAGCTGTCCCCACCGCATGTTTCCAGGCTGTTCGGCGGTCCCGGCAGGAACCCCGGGACAGGGCACTAACGCCCTCACTCTCCTCTGGGCCTCCAGTCTGCTTTCAGCTCTAGCAGTTTGACTCTTCCGGACACTCTGCAGGTGGTGTCACCTAGCGCTTGTCTTTGTGTCCGCTGCTTTCCCTGCGTTTTGCAGGTCCCCCTGTGTCGTAGCCCCGGCCAGTGCCGGGGCCGCTCCCTCGCGCGGCCGGGTCTGGCTCCGTGTGTGGATGGACGTGCCACGTTTGGATCATGCTTTCGTCCGCAGACGACACTGCGGTAGTTGGAGCCTCTTGGCTGCTGTAGATGGTGCGGCCGCACGTGGGACGGCACACGTTTCCGTTTGAGTCGGTTTCCAGTTCCTCGCGGTGTGTGCCTGAGAGTAGAGTTGCTGGGTCCTGGGGTGACCGTATTTGGTTTACGAGGAAGCACAGCTGCCCCCACACCCATGGGGCGCCCTTCCACACTGTCCTCCACACCCCCGGTCCCGGCTTCTCGGATCTGCTCTTGGCTCTGGGAGGTGGCCCCGGGTAGACCTTGGCTTCTGACCTCAGGCTGGGCTCCACCAAAGGGTGGGCGTCAGAGGAAAGGAGGCGACGAGAGTCAGGCAGGGTGTGTGACCCGCCGTGGGGCCTTGTCAGGCTGCTCCCCTCAAGGCGGGATCTGAAGCTCAGCCTCCCCTTCCCCTCGGTGGAAGGGGAGGGTGGCCCCCCGTTACTGTACTATGCCTGGGGTCCCCTTCACGCACACGCTGCAGATGCTGCCTTTGTACAGAAGCCCTCCTTGAGATATCTTGACCTGAGCGAGCCCCCTGTTTCCTGAGAGGGTCTGAGCCGGGCGAGTGAGCGGTCAGACTGTCCACGTCCCTGAGGCAGGAGCTCCGGGGCTGTCATTCCCTGAAGGGGCCCCGCTAGCAGCAAGCCCCCATCCAGCCCTTGGCGGGGCTCGGAGCTACTTACTGGAGAAAGGAAGGGACTATTTCACCGCTGAAATCGAGTCTTGTTTCTTCCGAGCACGTCAGAGCCAGTGGCTGGGGTCCAGGCTGCAGAAGAGACTGACCTCTCTCCTAGGAGTTTCCCAATGGAAAACAAACCCAGGTGACTTCCGGGGGCAGGGGACGGCCCCACGGCGAGGTGCGAGTTCGTGCAGCAGAGGAGCGTGAAGGCCCTGCGGGCTGCGGAGAGGCAGGACGCGCTCTGCCCTCCTCGGCTCACCTGGGCAGGTGATGTCACCTCCCGGAGTCGGCGGCTCGTGTGTAAAAGGCGGACACGTTAACCTCCCTGTGAGGACGACCGGAATGCTGCTGGGAAGAGGGGTGCAGGGGCGCCCAGCCTGGCCCCTGGGATGGCACCGCCTCCCAGCTGTGCGGTGTGTCGTCACGGCACCGAGCGCCGGGCCTGGAGATGCTCCTGGTCTGACGAGTGTGGACACGTCTGCCGAATACGGCCTTCCTCGTGTCTTGAGATTGGGGAAGGGGCCCGAGGGCAAGAGCGGTTCCAAGCCGTGGGTCAGCTTCTGCCTCACCTGCCCAGGGCACGCGGCAGGGGCTCCGCTGCCCCTGGAGGGGACAGGTGGGCAGGGCTCCTTGCGGGGCACAGGGGATGCGCGTGGTGATGGAGAAGAGGGGGCTTCCTCCTCACGGCCGGCCGGGGGACCCCCCCAGCCTGCGTCCCGGGGGCCGTGGGTGGTGGCCCAGCTGTGTTTGGAGCGAGCTGTGTTCCCCGGGTTTAGCAGAGCGCACAGCTGCATCGGAAGGATTTGCCGAGTAAATGGATCCCAGAGCACACGAGTCCAGAGAACTCCTGCTTACAGAACAGGGAAGATGCGTGGGAGCGTTCGTGACAGCGCTGTTTACGGGCCCGAAGCGCGGAGAGGGCCCATCGCAGGCGACCGGACAGAGGTGCCACGTGTCCATGGGGCAGGGTCCGATGCAGCAGGAGGATGGGTGGGGGATGTGCGTCAGCGGGGATGGGCGGGACACACCATTGTGGCAGGGGCCGGTCATCCACGCTTGTACCGTGACAACCTGACTCGCTGAAATAAGCTGCCCCAAACCCAAGGGCTTCAGACCCCACGTTCAGTGTCTCACAGTCCCGGAGGTCCAAAGTCCGCAGGCAGCGTCCCGGGACGAGAGTCGCGGTGTGGCCAGAGCGGGTCCCTTCCCTTCCCGCTGCTGGCCGTGCCGCCTCCCTGGCCCGGGCCCTCCTCCTGCGTCAAGCTAGCAGCTTCTCTCCTGCTCACGGGCTCCCATCTCTGACCCCAGCCTCCCTCCTCAGGGGACCCTGTGATGACCCCGGGCCCCCCTCAAACTCTCCCTCGATCATTCCCACGGAGGGGGGCGCAAAGCAGCACTAGCCACGGGCTTAGGGTGTGAGGACACAGGCCCTGGGGCCCATCACCTCCCTACCAGAGGAGAGAGTGAGGTGGTCTCTGGGGAGGGGTGGGATCCGGGAGGTGTGCAGGGGGGCGCCTGCTGGTCTGGGCTCTCCCATGTGCCACTACTATTACTTGGAAGAGGGGTCACCCGCTCTCCCTCCCAGGGCGGTCTTTCACATGGCCCTGGCCCGGTGATGGCTCCTCTGGGCCCCAGACGCCCCACCAGTGTGACAGCGGGGGTCGGGGAGGTGAACCCCAGTGGGTTCAGCTCTGGGCGGTCCCCTGTGTGCCCCAGAGGACTCCCTCCACAGTCACGTTCTCGGGGCCGGCTTCATATGCTCTTGCTTTTCCAGGCGGGACTCCTCCTTCGGGCGAGCGGTTTAGGGCCACTTGGTACGTGCATGGTGACCTGTAGCCACTACCTCTGCCGGTTCCATAGCACTCTGTCGCCCCCGGCCTGCTAGCCCCATGCCCCTCGCCCCTCCCCGAGGGCCCCCGGAAGCCACGAATGTGCTTCTGTGTCCGGGGACTTGCTGGTTCTGGACATCTCACATGGTCATAAGCACGCACCAAGGCGGCCTCTGTGTCCACCTCCCGCCGTGTTTGATGGTCCCCGGCGCTGTGGTGTCAGAGCTTCCTTCCTTCATGGGGTGGAGCCGTGGCCGCCGTGTGAACAGACCTGTCCCAGCGCCCGACTCTGGAAGCTCTGACTTCGCAGGGACGTCATGTATGTTGTTAAGTGTCCCTCCTGCACGCCGGTGCTGACCCGCGGGTAGGGCGGCTCGGCAGCTCCCCAAAGTGCACAGGTTGAGGCAAACTGAGGTTGGGGTGCGGGTCTGCGGGCCCTCTGTGTGCATTTCCGTCCGTCCGTCCCGTGGCCACCGACCTGGGCGTCCCAGTCCTCTCTCGGAGCTCTGGTGGCCTATGCTGCTCTGTACTTGCTGGTGTGTTCGAAACACTTCATGCTTTTTAAATAGACTGTTTTAAACAGAGTGCTAAAAGGTCCCCAAACAGCCGAAGTGAGCTGGGTTTGGACCCCAGTGCAGCAGAAGAGGCTGGGGGCAGAGCCGGCCGGCGGGCGCTGGCTTGGGGTGAGCTGGCTCGGAGCCCCGCCCCTGGACTCAGCCTCTCCGTCTGGATTGGACCCACCGAGCTGGGTGAGTCTGGGGACAGGACCGTCCTGGGGCAGGGACACGTGCCACGTTAGCATGTGTCCTGGTTCCCGCAGCAGGAATCTCTTCTGAGGCCCGAAGCTGGGACGGGGACGTGCAGGCCAGGAAGTCCCTGGGCCGCTGGCCCGAAGCTCCGCAGATGCCCGTGCGGTTCTGCGGCTGACTGGTGGCCCGGAGGGGGCCTTCGAGGCCCTTTCCCTCCTCCCCAGGAGCGAGAGCTGCTGCCCCGTCCACGGAGGGGCTGGCCCCATGGCTGGGCAGCCAGGCAGGCCCTGCTCGCCCCTGGGCCTCGGATGCCTACACTCCCCCTCTGTGGAACGAGTGGCGCCTCCGGCCTCTGGGGCTGGGGAGCCTTCTTTCTCCTAAGTCCGGCTTCCTTTCTCTTGCATCTTCTCCATTTATTTATTTATTTATTTATTTATTTTTAAACATTTTATTTATTTATTTGACAGAGAGAGGTCACAAGTAGGCGGAGAGGCAGGCAGAGAGAGGAGGAAGCAGGCTCCCCGCGGAGCAGAGAGCCCGATGCGGGGCTCGATCCCAGGACCCTGGGATCATGATCAGAGCCGAAGGCAGAGGCCTGACCCACTGAGCCCCCCAGGCGCCCCTGCATTTTCTCCGTTTAAGTAAAACTTATGGAGGACTTGCTCCGTGCCTCGACTGCTTTTGAAAAACCGCGGGTTTTAGCCGATCTAACGTATGGCGCTCCCACGAGATGCATCTCACTGGACAGTGGGGGAGCCTGAGGCAGAAGGGGCCTGTGGGCGGCGCCGGGTCACGCGGTCGGTCGGTGGGGGGTCCGGCTCAGTGTCCGTGTGCGGCTCTGCCGTCCTGCAGGGTCTGTCACCGTTCAGTGTTTCTGAGTCGCTGGGGAGGAAGAGGGACCCGGGCCCCGGCCCCACCCCATGGAGTCAGTCAGCCCGAGGCCCGTGGCCCTCCACCTCTGCGGCGCGGCCGGGCCTCCCGTGTGTGCGGGGCCAGCCCTGGCTCAGGGGGGCTGTGCTGGGCCGCTGCCGTCAGGTCCGGGTCTCAGCAGCACAGGCGCATGACCTCATCCCACCCACGCCCTGGCCTCATACTGGAAATGACCCCTGCTCTCCTCTCCTTTACTAGAGGGCGTGTGGAAGCCTGGAGAAAATCAGAAACTCTGGACTCTTGGAACCGGCCGGACTCGGTGTCTGTCCAGACACCGTATGTTTGCGGCAGGGGCTGAGACGGTCCCTCCCCGGCCTCCTGGGCCGCAGCCGTCTGCTCCCTGGGATGGACGCTGGGGAAAGCTAAACCCATTCTAGAGGAGGGACAGGACTTTTGTCCTCCGGGGTCCTCCGAGCCCCCCACATCCTCCAGCTGCCCTGCCTCGGGCTCCCACCCATCCACTCACTCCTGTCCGGCCCGGGGCCGGGCCTGCAGGCTGGAGAGATGCACCGAGCAGGGCGGGACGAACAGAGACCCAGACGCCAGGTGCCGCGGAGGCTCCAGAGCCACGCTCGGGCCTTCGTCCCCGTTCTCCCAAGACCCGTCGTGTGGAAACGAGAACTCCCTTTTCCAGGAAATTAATGAAAATCGCATTTATGAGGCAGCTGTTCTCGGGTGTGAACTTTGTTGGGAGACTCCAGGGGAGAACCAGAGGGGCCCCCTGCCCCCGTGCACCGTCCCCTTGTTGGCGGACCGCACTCAGGCTGGCAGCAGCGGCCGCGCACGGGCGCGCCGCGCGTTCTCCCTGGACGCAGACACCCCCGAGGTCGTTCTTTTAATAGGCCTGGGGCCTGTTGCTCTGCGGGCGCACAGGGTTTGCTCTGGGGCTCAGCACGCACCCCGCTGACGTGTCAGCAGCCCCTGCGTACCCGGAGCGCTGCTTTGATTAGCAATCCAAACAGTGTGCGCTGTGTGTTGGGTGCCACGGCCCACTCGTGAGCTCAGGGAGCGCACTGCGCTTCCCAGATGCCAGATTGACAGCGTTTCTGGGGGCGGGGGAGGACACATTTCACAAGTATCACCTCACGGTGCTGTGACTTTCTGCACAGTGGGTTCTGTTCTGACCTCCAGTTCACAGAAAGGGAAAGCAAGGACCAGAGAGGGAAAGTAACCTTCCCCAGATCCCCCAGCTAGGCAGGGAGTCTGGGCTGACAACCGCAGCGTTGCCCTCGGGGGAGGGGGTTCGGTGGGGGCTGTGTGGCAACCCTGGGCCAGCCGGGATTGAAACAGAAACCCGTCTGGGGCCACCCGGCTTCCTTGCCCCGGTGATGTCATCTTCCACACTCTAAGCGGGTCCTGGGGGAGGGAGGGGGCACAGGGCCTTGGTTTATCATGGTCCAGTTGAAGTCAAAGTGTTTGGCCAAGAGCTTGCCCTCTGACCGCCCCGTGAACTTATCTTCCCCACTCCCGTGCTGCAGTGAGGAGCGGGAGGTATTTCCACGTTGTGTTAAAGTCATCTGTACGGGAGCCTCGCGGGTGGAAATGAAATATTTACCGTTTGGAATGAAATTCCAACGAGACCAAGAAGCACTCTAAGCAAAGGACGTCAGGGGAGTGGGGAGCGGTCAGAGGCCCACAGCTGCTGCCCAGCTGCAGGCCGTGGGAGAGGGGACTGGCTGGGGCTGCCCTGTCCTCCCCGGGGCCTCGCCCAGGGGCACATCCGCCTGCCACCGCAGCTCCTCTCCTTCCCCGAGCGCGGCCGAAGCCCCATTCTTGGACACTCTCCAAGCCCCTTCGTGGCGTCCCCTCCCTCTCTCCCGTCCCAGCCCATCTGCCTGCTTCCGGCCCCTCCACGGCCCCACTGTGACCAGCTGTCCTCCGTCCCCCATGTGCCCAGCCACACCGTGGAGCTGCTTGGGAGGTGTGGGGGGCCTGGAAGGGCCAGCCGGAAGGGTCCGCGGGAGCCGAAGCAGCCAACCGCTCCTCTGGGGAACCTGAGCACTGGGGGGGAAGGAGCTTGCCAGGGTGGTTCCCGGAGGGAGGGGCTGCGTCCACGGCCCACCTCGAGGCTGCCTGTTTGCACCCCGCCGTCGTACTGTCCTCGACTTCGCGTTTTCTGAAGGCCTCCTGACGGCCACGCACAACACGGTCTTGGCTGAGCCGGGGGTAGCGAAAGCAGTGGTTTCCTCACCTGGGGGCTGGAGGGCTCCAGCTGGGCCGTCCAGCCCTCCTTTCCCCCGAACGCTCACATGCACTGACTGCCCAGAGCTGGCCGCTGGGTCTCTCTTCTGTGAGGAGATTCCCGATGTGCGCATGAGCGCTCCTCTCTCGGACTGGGGGGGTCGTGTGTGCTAGGTGGGGTGGGGTGGACAAGTTGTCCGCAGAGTGGGCCGTGTGTTCCCTGCCATTTGGCCGAGCCACTCCCACCAAGGCCCCTAACATGTCCCCTGTGGCCTCCCCTTCGCACTCTCGGAGACCCTGGGGATGGTCTGGCGTGGGTCCAGAGGAGGGTCCGGGGACCCCCCGAACGGAAGGAGCCGGGAGCCGGGAGCCGCTGGGTAATGCCTTCCTCCAGCTGCTGGGGGCCGAGGCCATGACCTCCCCAGGCGCTGCCCCCCCGAGTGACCTCCACAGCGCCTTCAGTGACCCAGGACCCCCCACCTCATCGGCGGGACAAACACCCCATTGATTCTCTGGTTCAACTAGAGGGAAAAATCCCCCTGAACCTCCGCCAAGGGCGTGGGGAGCGCATTTGGAACGACTCCAGAGCCGGAACCCAGAGGAGGGGGGATACTCCCAACTTTTATGACTTGCTTCAAATAACTTCCTGGAAATGGTCGAGTGCGGCTTGCCGTCCCCGCGGCCTCGTTGGGGAGCAATGTTCCATGCAGAGAGCAGGGGCACGGTGGGCCGTGGGCTCTGCGGCTTTGCTTGGGAGGGAGACAGAATCCGTGGAGCCCCCGGGAGCTCCGGACTTGACTCCCTCTCGGCTCCCGGGACCGTCCTGTGCTCCCCGGGACGGTCTGCTGGGGACACAGCAGCCCCACCACATCTGCGGTCTCACAGTCCTGCTGGCCCGTGTCGGGTCCGCCCTGCGGTCTGCTGCCCGTCAGAGTGCTTAGGCAAGCACGCTCCACCTCCGGCTTTGTGGCAGGATGGTAGAAGTCAGCGAGTGCCCGGCTCGCCGGCACAGCCCGTGGTAAGCGTGGCGTGCGCCGCGTGCCAGACTCCACGCCAGGCTCCACCGCACCCTGCCCTGCACCCCTGCACGGCAGCCCCGCCTCCCTGGGTCTTGGTTTCCTTGTCTATATCTCAGGGATGGGGTGGGAGCCTCCCTCACCAGGAGTCTGTCCCTGTCCCCCGAGTCCCTGGAGCGGCACCCACGGTGAGGACCTTGGTGCTGGGCAGCGTCACCAGCACCCCCAGGACTTGTGCCTGTAAACGCCCTGCAGCCGAGTGTGAAAATAAGTCAGTTCACAGGGAGCTCCATGGAGAGGATGGTGCACTGTAAACGAGGGGGGATGGGACCAGAGTGCTGGCTCACAGCACGCGGTGGTACCCCCCCCCCCCGACTTGTCCCCTCGCCCAGACCCGTGCCGGCTCTGCGTCCTCGTCGGTCTAGCAGGTCAAGAAGAGCCGGAGTTGGGTTGCGCGTCTTTGACACAGCTGCAGGCTCCCTGCGTTCCTGTCCGTGGCCGCGTCGATCGCCGTGTTGACTCGTGCCCACTCGTGCTTGAGGAAGGGACGGGAGCCTCGCTCTGTCCGGTAGCGGGACCCCGTGGGTGGCGGGTGATCTTTGTGTTCCTCTGTGTGAGAGATTTCCCGTGGGAATGTGCACACACGCGTGCTCATGCGGAGCCCGAGGCCTGTGTGTGTGACACGGACATACGTGGGGTGTGCCCGGTACGTGTCCTAGTTAGTGTCCTCTGATACGACGTGTCTGGGTGCTCCCCAGACTGGTCCTTCCTGCCCAGGACGGTGTTGTAAATCCTCGTGCGGTTGCCCCTTAGGTTTTGATGGTGCTGTTGTCCTGTCCGCAGCTCTGCCCTGCGGGAAGCTGTTCCAGGGGAAGCAGGACTTCGTTCCCCCTGAGCGTTGTTCCTCCAGACGGCACCGCCACGGATGGGACGTCCCGTCGTCTCCCTGCACTTGATCGTACTCTGCAGCCCACCTGTCTCCCTGGGGCTCTGTCTGGATCCACGCGGCCTCGCTGAGGGGGCGCGCTCTCCGGCACCGGGCTGCCCACGGCGTGGCGGCTGGCGCATCAGTGGGTTCCCTGGGCTTCGTTACCCAGCAGCAGTTCCCGGTCATTTCGTTTGAACGGAAAGATCGTTTCTCGGGGCCCTCCAACACCCGCACGGAGAGTACTGTCGGCGTTTGAACAGTTGGGTGGGGTAGAGTTGGATACAGTCGTAGGAGGTAGCCTTACGCTCAGCCTATCTCCGTCCACGAGGGGTGACCGTCTTCCCCCCGCGTTCGTCCTCCCCTCTGTCACGTTTTCCTCCTGCTTCCCACGGACCCCGTACGTGTCTCGTTAAACATGCACGGTGGCTTTTGAGCTCTGTGGTGTTTTCACACAAGCTCTGTCCCCACTCTGGGTGGGGGAGCATGTTGGCGGGGGCGGGGGGCGCCGGCCGGGCCTGCTCATGGATGGAATCCTAGAGCCACCTTGTCCCTCCCACATCGTGGCTCCCGCCGCCGTGGCTGCAGGGAGGGAGCTGAGATTCCCGCTGCCAGCTCAGTGGAGGCTGTGGCCGTGTCCCACGTGGTGCCCGGCCTGGGGGCCCGGGGACCGAGGGGGCCGACGGGGGGCAGTTGTGCCCCACCAGAGGGGCCCCTGGGGGCTGCATCTTTCAGCCCCAGGCAGGTTTCTTTTCAAACAGCCACAGTGGGAGGGGATTTTTTTTAAAGGCCCCCATAGGAATACGCAGCGGCGGGAGGGCACGCACGAAGGCCGTACTGGCGACGCGGCACATCCCACGCGTGTTGAGCAGGAGGAGGGAGGCAGCGCGTTCACCTCTGGTGGGATCGCATGTGCTTGTGGGGCCGGGCAGCCCCTTGGCTGAGGGCAGGGGTGGCTGTGGGGGGTGGGGTGCCAGATGTGTCCAGGGAGCAGGCCCGTGTGGATTCTGGACGGGGTGGGGGGTCCTGCCCGGGCGCATACTTTGTGATCCCTCAATGGGGACACTCTGGATTTGTGCAGGTTTCCAGAATGCCTGTCCCATTAAAAAAAAAAAAAAAAGTTTTAAGATGTTCCAATTCATTTTTCTCAGATGCAAAGTCTAAGCCGGGGACCATCTGGATTTGCAGGTCGCCGGAAATTACGGGCCACATTTGGAATATCCATGACATGACCGCCGCATCCGTGAAACGCGGAAGTCGGGAGTGGACACATCTCTCCAACTGCGGACCCATTGCTTTTCCTTGAAAAGCCCCAAGAGATTATTTTTAGCATCTGAAACTCATCTTTCCCTCCTAAAATTGAACTTGGTGTTGCAAGGAGATGAGTGAGTGTGCGCCTCTGCCCGGAGAGCCCGAGCTCAGCCCCGTCACAAGGAAGTGCCTGTGGCCTCGTGGGCAAGAAGCAAGGCTCTGGCTCTGGGACTTGCCCCGGCGGGGGTCTCACTGTGACGGGTGAGGGTGCCGTGCAGTTTGGCCTGATCATACGCTGTGGCCCATACCTGGCACGGCGCACGCGCTTTCTGTCCCGCGGAGCCGGTCTGGGAGGGAGAGCCCACACTTCGCCCCGGGGAGACCCCCTGGGGCGGTGCGCCCATGGCTGGGATGATCTCCGCCTTTTCCGCTTTCGGGGAGAGCCCTGGGGCCCCATCCATCAGGTCCTCCAAGGACTGGGAAGAGATTCGGTTGAAAGAGAAATGTGCGCCGTGTGCTCGTTCTGGTGGGTTCTGCATTCTTTCCTAGTGAAGTATTGTGCATGGAAAACCAGAATATATGGTCAGCATTCTTCCTATAAACAGAGCAATTGTACATTGTGGAGGAATGACTTCGCGATGACTGGGGGGGTTGCCATGGTTACCCTCCCCCCACCATGCGGTCCTGCGTGCTGCCTACGTGGGACGGGGCCGCTCAGTGCCCGGCTGACTCATGGCTCTGTGGGCACCGCCGGCTCGCTCCCCTTTCTCCGGCTGGAGCTCGTGGGAGAGTAGCTGTCCCTGTGTGACCGTATTCCTGGTGTCACACGAAGTCGCATGTGGAAGTCCAGGGCGCCAAAGGCAATGTCCGGGGCCACCGGAGGCAATGTCTGGGGTCAGTGTGCCGTCCGTGGACCCCTCGGGCTCCAGAAGACACAGCTGGGAAATGAGCAAACTCCCCAGTCCTGTCTGCTTCTCACTCCCTCCAAACTGTGTTTTAGAAAACTCCGCTCCGGTCTGCACACACCCAGGCAGGCCTGACTTCACACACGGCGTCCGCTCCCTCGTGAGGATCGCCCAGAGTGCGTACATGGAGTGATTCTCTCACTGCTTTTCAGTAGAGTCTCAGATGTTTTCCTAGAGGAATCGACGTCTGGCTCGGGCCTGCGCCGAGGGTCCCAGTCGGGAATCCACATGCGCTCGGGGAAGCGGTCTGCCTTTTTCCGAGGCTCGTGTATGTGGCTCAGTTCTTCCAGCGGCCCCTTGAAAGGGAGCCAGTGAACAGGCAATCCCCATGGTGCTTTCGTACCGCTGATTACAGGCGTACTCGCCGTATATGAAAATATGCCATGTAGACAGGCCCTCCCCTCTCTGGCGGTTACCTACGACGCTGTGCAGTTGAAGAGGACAGCAGCCCGCCTGTGGGGCGAGGCTCCAGTGTTCTCTTGCCCCCGTCTGCTGCAGAAGGGTCCCCGGGGCTCAGAGACAGTGGACGTCTCTAACTCCCAAGGGGTCCAGGTGGGGGTGTCAGAGCCATTCCCAGCCTCCAGGTCCTCCTCCCATTGTAGGCACAGACTGGTGCCCATGTCCTTCCGTCCCCCGCACTGCACCCACCCCTCTGCCCCGGCCTGGTCTCCTTTCACACGGGGCAGTGACTCCGGGTAATGGGCCAGTGAGCCCATTGGGGGCCTTACTCTCCCTTTGAGAGGCTGGTCTCTTGGCAAGAGGAGCTCAAGGTTACCGGGAGATGGTCATGGGTCAGAGTCGGGGCACTCTCTGAGAACTTGGACTTCTGGACCAACTGGGGACAAGGGCCCTGGTTAATCACTGGGAGTGACCAGGAGCGGGGGAGCCTTCCTTCTGCCCCTTGGCTCTCAGGCCCGTGTGCTGACCCTCTTCGGAGCAGGTTGTGACTTGGGGCATATGCCATGCCCTTGGGGAGGGGCCCATCCCCGCCCACAAGGTGACATCTTCAAGTAGGGGCCTCAGCGTCTCCAGATGGCCCTCCCGTCCTTCCCTCAGGCCACAGCTCTGCAGTGTGGCTTGGTGGGGCTGGCGTGTCCAGTGGCTCAATGCAGCCGGGCCCTGCTCGCCTCCGCGCAGCCCTGTGTTCAGAGATGTTGCGACAAAACGGGGATATTTAGGCCACAGAAAGTGGCAGATGCTCCAAGGTGGGCCTGTCGCCCGTGGGGACATGCGTGGATGTGTGTGTTTCAGTCAGCGTGCAGAGGTCGGGAATCTCCCGACCCCCAGGTTTGGGCTGGGATGGAGGGTCTGATGCAAACCCAGGTGTGTCTGAGTCTCGAACCTTCTTACCCTCCCTGCCCCTGCGCGTGGGGGGCTGTGCTTCCCTCCCACTGCGGGTCCCCAGCACTTCTGACCGTGCAGGTTGGTAGAATCTGTCCCACTGCAGCCCTCCTCATCTGGGTGGTCTCTTTGGCCTCTCGGAGGGAGAGTCCTGGGCCGGGCGGTCTCAGACCTCCTTGGCTTCTCGCTGCTTCCCGGCAGCCGTGGGGATCCCCGTGAGGATCTGAGGGATCTGAAGCCTCAGAGCGCGGCCCGTAGCTTGCTGAGCATTTCTGAATCAGGGTCCCACCTGGCCACTGGGTACTGCTGGAGTGGGGCCGGCGTGGAGGAAATGGGGACGCAGGTCCCTTGGGGGAGAGCGGGCCCGCAGGACCATCTGCCTCCAGAGTCCTTGGTGGGGTTTGTGCGAGAAAACCGGGGCCCCGGCCGCAGGTTGGGCTGACATGTCGTTTGCACCCCGGGCGAGCCAGGGGTGCCAAGTCGAATTCCTACAACATAACGTGATGCTTGACATTTCATAGAAAGCATGAACGTGGTCATTTGGGAGGAAATAACTATTCTGTCCGGCTCCTTTTCCTCATTTTAGCGGACATGCTAGCTTTGGGCCACGTCCCAGGGGGCAGAGGTGAACAGGCGCTCGTCCCGGGCAGGTGGGGGCCTCTGAAGGCTGTGGGGGCTGCCAGAGCCCCTGGCCCTCTCTGGGAGGCCTCAAGGGGACCTCCCTGGACTGGCCTTCCGAGAAATGATTCTGCAGGGACTCCGGCCGAGAGAGTTTCTTCCTCTGCGTCTTGCTGCTTGCCGGGTGTTTGGAGACACTCACTCCCTCCCAGGGCCTGGTCCAAGTTTATGTTCTTTTCCCACCGTTAAAAGAGATTAAAAAAATAAGATTTATTTATTAGAGAGAGGGAGGGAGAGAGAGGATACACACACGAGCTGGAGGGCCAGACGGGGAGAGAATCTGAAGCAGATTCTGCTCGGAGCAAGGAGCCGGACGTGGGGCTCGATCTCAGCACCCTGAGATCACGACCTGAGCCAAAACCAAGAGTTGGGCGCCCAGCCTGCTGAGCCCCCCGAGCACCACCCAAGGCAAGATTTCCTGTTGAAGGACAGCGATGTCACGTGTGACCGCCGCCCCCTCGTCTCTGCTCGTTTGGGGACCTTGCTCTTGGGGCGGAGGGTGTCATCCTGGTGGCCTGGGAGGGGGACCTCGCGCCTCCTCACCTGCTGTCCCAGCTGCCGTGCACGTCTCGCCGGCCACCGGGACCCCGCCCCCGGCCAGCGGGGCCCATTGACCGTGCGTTCAACAAGTGTCACCGGGTGGCTCCGGGCCGGCGCTGCGGGGCAGGGGCTCATGGAGACCCGTGCGTCCCCACCCGTCTGTGACCCCAGTTCGCCTCTCGCACCTGGGCACCGCGTGTGCGCAGGGAGCCCGGGGCACACCAGCGTGTGCCAGTGTCCTGGACAGACCATCGCTCTGCGCTGCCCTGTCCCGGCTGCAGCTCCTGCGTCCCTGACACTCTCGGTCCCTGCCTCTTGGGCGGAGGGAACGGACACGCCGTGTAACCCACAAGGCGGCTCCCTTGTCGGGGGCAGGGCTGGCTGCCGGCCGCACCGTGTCAGGCCCTCAGCCCTGCAGGCCAGGTCCTCTTCCTGCTCGGCCGGCCCTCGGCCTGGGCCCTGGAGCTCCTGACCTTCGGGGGGCGTCTTCAGGCTGTCCCTGGCCAGGTGTGAGCACGGAGGGGCTGCCGAGTGACCCGGTGACGGCCAGGTGCCCCACCCCAGCACGTCCCGCTCCGTGGCCACCCCTTCTGGTCCCGTTTCATTCCGGTGCCTCCAACCTGGCGGCTCCTGCCTCGCCTGGACCGACTTTCCCTCCCTGTACCCTCCTTCCTGTCCTGGGCAGTCGCAGCGGTGTGTCTGCTCTCCTCCTGATGCCGAGGGCCCCGGCCCGTCTTGGCCCCCTTGGGGACTCGCTTCTGTGTCATCTGTGGTACCGAGTGCCCACAGAGGCGTGGCTTTCCGGACACAGTCCTGGCACTTACAAGCGGTGGCGTCCAGGGCCGTGTGCAGGATCCTGACTCGCCTTTCCAGGAAGCAAGCCTGTGTAGACCAGCCACGGCTGGGGGGGGAGACGGCGGGGGGAGACCCGTGTGTCCCTGCTGTTTTCTGTGGGCGTCTCCAGGTGCCCCCCTCATGTCCTCTTGAGGCCGGTGTGACAGCGACCTTTGTGTTGTGCCGAGGCAGCTGTGACCTAGGGCAGTGGCATTCCCCGTGGTGGCAGGATTGTCTGTTTGCCCCGGGGGTGAAGGTGGGGCTGTCCTTGGAGACCCCAGAGGTTCTGGGGGCTGGCTCCCAGGAGCCACCAGGCAGGCGGGCGGGGCTGGAGCTTCGTGTCCCCCCCTCCCCTAGGCCACAACGACCCACCGTCGGGAGCACACGCAGCCTCCCTCCTGCCAGGCCCCAGCCCTATAGGCTCCCACAGGACACAAGCACCCTTACTTAGATCTGGGACTGTCGTACGTGGGGACTTCGCTACGTAAGAGGCCCATCTCATTCACCCTTCGATGCCCACGAGGCTTGGCACAGACTGGAGGACCAGGAAAACCATCTCTGTGGTTGGTTCATCTTCCCTTGTAACTAGGAGCTGAGGTGACAGGGACATAGCTGGTGTCAAGCTGGTGCTGGTAGGCCAGGGAGTCCGTCCTGCCCTTCGTCTCGGGGAGCACGGGCTCCTCGCGGAGCTGCAGCCTGGAGGTCTGTGAGTCTTCCCCTCACCCTTCCCCCGTAGCCGGTGGCTGCTCTGGGGTCCCTCTGCCACCTACCATTCCTGAGCCTCTTTCGGACCCCGCCCCTCCCCCGCCCCCGATGCTTCGGAGAAGAGCTCTTAAGTCAGCCTTCCTTCTGGGGTGATTAAACAAGTCACTCTATTACCAGTTTGACTCACAGTCTAAAAATGTGCTCACGGCATAGTTGTGGCCACTGAGCCTGGTTTGGTGGGACCAGCCCCAGCCTACTGGGCCCGGACTTTGTGCAGAGGACAGCCCTTTTCCCAGCACTCCGGGCCGCCAGCGCCTTCCTGCCCACTCGCCACCCTCTGCTGTTCCTGCCCCACCTTTAGCTGTGGGGTTTGGCCCGAGACCCTGGTAGAGGGAGACGGAGGGAGGAAGCCATCTGGAGAGGAATCAGTGCTCAGACGAGAAAGGAAATTGCCCTGAGTGATTCAAATGACAAGCAGAAGGGGAACCTGGGACGGCCAAGTTCAACAGAAGGGGCGCGAGGGAAGAGCTGGGGTCTTTGCCCAGCCGGGCTCTGGGTCTCCCCGCCGGGGCCATGCCGTGCCTGATCCGTGGACCCCGGAGGCCCGAGGATAGGGCCTGAGGGGGCGTCAAAGAGCCCGGCTGGCAGGAGTCCTGTGTCCCCTGCCTCCTGGGATCAGTGGGCCGGGCAGACGTGGACGGGAACCCTGGAGCTGGGGAGGGCCCTCCAAGAGCCAAAGAGGCGAGGCGAGTGTGACCAGGGTCCTCCGTGTCGCCCGCTCAGAGACCTAAGACCGTGTGCGCCACCACAGATGGATGACACGTGGCACGCCGGCTCCTTCTCCTGGAGTGGCAAACCCTAGCTCTTCCCAGGAACCTTCTGGGCCCCGGCATTGTCTGCCTCTTAGCAGACGAGAAAACCGGGAGCCTCGCGCTGCCCATCGCGCCCATGTGTCCTGGGGCCAGCCCCGCCCAGCCTGTGGCTTCCCGGAGGGGCTTGGGCCTTCCACCAGGCCCTTGCTGCTGGCCAGGGCCCGCCGGCCACGCTGGCCACGCCTTGAGAGCTTAGTGAACATTCGGGAGAGCAGACTCCGAGCTTAAGAAGCGCTGCCTCTGGGGCTCAGGTTCCCCTGAGCCCTTCTGCGGCGTTTTCTCTTGGGCAAGTGGGAGTGACCGTCTAGGGGCTGGGGGTGGTGGGTCCGGTTGGCAGAGAGGATGACACGTCCCGCCTGCCGTCAGTGGCCCTGCCCCTGGCTGTCCTGGGCCCCCGGGCGTGGGCAGACTGGAAGGCATAGGTCACGGGCGTAGGGCCTCCCCCTGGTTCTAGAGTGCTTTCCCTGCTCTCAGGACGTGGGTACCTGCCTCTGATTTGGGGCGGAAGGAGCAGTAGGGCTTTGCCCCCGGGGCCACCTTGATGACCTCTGGTCAGAGCGTTGCCTCGGCCTCGATTCTCATCCTAGCCCTGAATGTAACAGATAATTCTTGGGCGCCTACTGTGTGCCCCTGTGCAGAATGTGGACCTGGGGCCGTGTGGGGCCAGGATGAGGAGAGCCAGGGCCCATGGATTCCCTTCTCCACCGTGCTCAGCTCCTCCTGGACCCCCGCCTCCTCGCACCCCTCTGGCATGTCCATAGACACTTAGGGAGCCTCGCTGAAGCCCGGCCACGATGGTGTTAAAGACGGGACTCGCCGGACAGACACCCAGGTGCAGCCGGTGTCCTCCTCCTGAAACACTGGGTTTCTGCAGCCTCTCCCTGGGGAACCCCAGCTCATCCAGGGGCACTGTCAGAGGCCTTGCGGGCTCGTGTGGCTCTGGAAGTTTCTAGGCCCTTGTCCTTCCAGGAAAACACACGTGGTAGACATGGTTGTGAGGACAGTAGTGCTTTCTTGGTGCAGACATGGCCTGGCTTTGCTGTGCCGTGTTCCTGTGCTGGGGAAACGTCTGTCTTCTGTACCTGTTCTCGCTGAAGCCATTCCAGGCCGATGGGCACATGGGAGGCAGAGGAGGGTAGGAGGGGCCTTTCAGAGTGCCCTGGCAAGGAGGGGCACCCCTGCACTTGAGGGGCTCAGAAGGGAGGGGCAGGCGGCGCCCCCCGAGGGAGAGCTGGAGTGGAGGCCTGCAGGCCTGGTGGTGAGGGCCAGGTGTGTGTCATGCGGCGGGCACATCAGGGACCCAGGGAGCAGGTGTGGGACTCAGGTGAGCATGCAGAGGCCTGGAAAGGGTCTGAGGTGGCAGCCGAGGCGTGAGAGCGAGAGGCATCCTGGGCCCGGCCTGGAGGAAGCAGGTGGGGGCCTGTTGGAGATTTGAGTCCGGGCCGGCCTTGACTGCTGTCCAGCCCGGGGTCAGCACTCATCCGTGACCACGGCTGCCTCCTGCCTTGCCCTGGTGCTGCCTGCCGTTTAGCTGCTTTGGGGCCCGTGGAGACCGGAAGCAGCTCCCCTTGGGATGGCCACTAGGGTCTGCCTTGGGGAGCTGTCTGGGAGGAGGAGTGTCACCCAGGCGGGGTCCTGGACTGTGCCCAGCAGGTCCCTGCCCCGCCCACAGTCAGCGGATGAACTGGAGGTGACAGATGCCCCAGGAGTCTGGGCAGCCTCCTTCTGTGGCCAGGGCGACATCACCCGTCCCTGCTGGCTCACTCCTGCCCATGCTCCCCTCTCCTGCCCGCCCCTGAAGCCGACCAGGTGGCAGGTGAGGGGGCATCTGCCGGCTGTCCTGGCCGTGCGTCCGCCACGGCCCCAGCTTTGTTGGGACAGCTACTTGCTGAGTGCGGCACACATGACGTGCGACCTTGGTCTCCGAGGACAAGCTGTGGAATGTGCTCTGGGGTAGGATCAGCATCGCCTGAGCAGGGAGCGGAGGTCCGGGATCTGGGCATCTGGAGAGCAGACGAGAGGTTGAGCTCATTCCCACGCTGGGCCAGCAGCTCCCCACGAGGTCACGGGAGTGGGTGGGGCTAGAATTACCCCGAGGAGGCCAGGCCACTGGCCCTCGGACAGTGGGTCCAGCTGTGGGGCTCCCACACAGGGCGTGGGTTCTCGGGGGCTCTGGGTATGAGAACTCTGGGGCCCTGGGAAGGCTTCTCAGGTGTGTTGTGTGCAGAGAACGACAGACACACTGTGTCCGTCGCACTCCCCACAACTGTGCTGTGTGGCCTTGGGCAGGTTGCTTGCCCTCTCTGGGTCCTTCGTCCCCATTACGAATCCTCCGTGTTTCTTGGTCCTCCATGAGCTTCTAGTCTCACAGGGTAAACCAGAAGCCTGTGCCAGCCGAATGGTAGTCAGTCAGGAGCCTTTTTGGAAGACTTGCTGTGAGCCGGGGAGCCTGGGGGTTCAGGAATAAGTCTGGCAGAGTCTGCGCTCTCTGGGGGTCCTGCCCACCCACCGAATGGGTCGGTGACCTCACACCGTCAGGTGCCAGGGGCAGGTTTAGGGTAGAGGTTCCCGGGATGGTGAGGGGTGGAGGGCTGGGGGCCAGGACACGCCGCCCCAGGAAGGGGTCCCGCACGTGCGCCACCCCCACGGCCTCGTCACGTCCTCCCAACAGATCAGGTGGCTTCTGCTACCCCACATCACGGATGAGGAAACCGAGGCCCATCATGGGGCCGTGGCTTTCTTCCCGAGGGTGCTCGGCTGCTGAGGGGCAGAGCCCTTCTGAGTCCAGGTTTGCGTAAGCCCGGCGCGCCCTGGCGCTTTACCACTGGGCCGAGTGCTTGGGGGCTCCTGGGGGGCTGGAACCGGGGAGCGGCCTCTCACCGGTGGCGGCTGGACGGGGAGGCGCAGGGAGAGGGTGTGCGGCTCACCGGGCTCCCAGCCCTGAACCACGTCAGCCCTGTGCCTGCAGAGACTCCGGTCCAGATGGCCTGGCAGCTTCTATACGTTGTGCGTCTGCCTGAGCTAGGCGGCCTGCAGGGAACCAGATTTAGCCCAGAATGCTGGGGGCTCAGGAATCCCCCTGGGGGACAATGTTCTCCCGGGCAGGAAGTGAGCCGGAGCTGGGCTGTGCTCCTCACGCACCCCGACGAGGTCCCCGGCCCGGCCCGCCCCCTGCATCACCGCTTGGCGCGCAGATGTGAGCAGGAGACGGAGCGAGGCCTGCGCCCGGGGCAGCAAGTTTGTCAAAGGCAAACCACGGTCCCCACGCAAACCGCTCACGGCCCGTCGCGGGGCAGGCTGGTCCGTGGCCGCCATAGGTGATCTGGCCTCTCGCGTGTTTGTCCGAGATGCGTTCCTTCCCTGTGCCACTTGCCTGGGGGCGGACAGCGGTTTCAGGGGCCTTAGAGTGATCTACAAGAACGCGTTAGGAAAGGCTAAGGGTCAGAAAGGCTTCACAACGGCCCCGCCACGTGCCTCCTCTGCCTGGGCCTTTGGGGGGCAGCCGGTGGGTGAGACGCACAGCCTCCCTCCACCGCTCAGAGCCGCGCGACCTGGGGCGACCTGTGGACTTTGGCCCCCGCGTCTGTACGGATGTGGGGGGTGTGGGGGGGTGTCGGGGGGTGTGGGGGGTGTAGGGGGGTGTGTGGGGGATGTGGGGGGTGTGGGGGATGTGGGGGGATGCTCGTCCAAGCCTGGGCTGTCCGCCGGTGGTAGCTGCTCGCCGGCCGGGGGCCACGTTCACGGGATGCGTCCCACCTCTGCCCAGAACCTGATGTGACTCAGTCGGGACTGACACCGTGGACTGTAGCTTTGGGTCAGGCCCCAGGCCTTCCCACAGGGGACCTCAGTGATGGTTGCAGACCAGGAGATCCAGGGAGGGAGCCCACCGGGAACATGACAGGACCCTTGGAGATCACGGTCCCAAGATTCTGGGGAGGACCTCCTCGGGGGAGGGCGGAGGGGTGCGGGAGCCAGCAAAGGGGGCTTAGGACTGCGACCTTGATAATAGCAAATGTGTTCAGCAGCAGCTCGGACAGACCGCTTTTGGGCGCGTGTTGTGTGTCTCGCATGTGCTCCTTGTGCCAAGACCCCAGCAAATGGGAGCGGTGTCCTCGCTTTGCGGTTGGGGGAGCGGAGACCGCGGAGCATGGAGGCCCCTCGGCCCAGGAGCACGTCTGCCGGGGTTTGAGCCCCGGGCCATAGGGCTCCTGTGTCCCTGACCCAGGAGGCCGGCTGGGGCGGAGGTCTGGCTAATGGGGGACCTCAGATACTTCTGTTTTGCTCTGGGAGAAGTACGGGTTGGAGCTCATCTGCACATAAATGACCGATTTTCACAGCACCGATTGTTGGAAAGGTCGGACCGTCGTCCCTGACTCGTCTGCACGTTGTGGTCAGAAATGGAAGAGCGAGGAGCCGTCGGGGCGTAAATCGGCCGGAGCGCGCAGGGTTTGCAGGCGGCAGAGTGCAAGGGTGGGGTGAGAACGGGGACGGTCTCCGTGCACGGGGGGGACAGACGAGCCGCAGACCGAGAAGAGCATCTGGGAGTCTTGCCGCCCGTGAAGGACTGGTGTGGGGGCTACTGAGATCCCCACAGCCCGGCGAGAGAATAAGCCAAATCCAGAACGGGGGAGAGACTTCACCGCAGACGACGCCTGGCAGATTCGCGCTTGGAACGTGGCACCACGTGCTCGGTCAGCGGAGACTCGGCCCGGGCAGCAGCGGGACACCACTCTGCGCCTGTTTGAAAGGCGAAAAATCCCAAACGCTGACGACACCGGGTGCCAGCGAGGATGAGAGCAGCAGGAGCTGTCCCTCAGCTGCTGGTGGAGCAGAGTGGGCCGCTGCTGCAGAACACCCAGGGTCTCCCAGGGCCGGCCACGCTCTTCCCAGGTGACCCAGCACTCACGCTCCTGTGCAGTCGTGTCAGGGGATCGAGAGCTCACGTTCACACAGAAGCCTGCCCCTGAGGTTCACAGCAGCCCCCAGCCCCGGAAGCTGCCACGTGGTCCGTCAGTGGGGGCTGCGCCAACCCCGACGCCGCCCGACAGCGGCCTGTCGTTGAGCAGTGAGAAGGAGCGCGCTGTCCATTCGCGGGACGTCACGGATGAGTCTGCACGCGCCCCGGCAAGTGACGGAAGCCAGACCAGAGAGGCAGCGTTTCACCGGATTCTGCTGACGTGACATTCTGGAAAAGGCCAGACTGCAGAGATAGAAAACAGATCAGTGGTTGCCAGGGCCTGGGGTGGGGGAGGCAGCCAATCTCGAGGGAGAGCCACGGGTGCGCTTTGGGGGTGGAAAGAACTTGCACGGCCCCGGAATGGGGGACAGCACGCTTCTGTCAAATCCCACATGCCCTTACCTCTCTAGGAGGGACCCTTCAGCTGTGAAGTTTGAAAGAAGCCCACTGGAAGGAGGGGGGACCCTGGATGGAGGGGGTCCTAACCGTGTTATAATGAGTGCTAGAGCCTCTCCGAAGGGAGTGGGTGGAAAGCTCCGACCGAAGTAGCTAGAAAGTCGGAAACTAGGAGGGCCGTGCGCAGGCCACGCTAGCTGTGCGTCCACACACGAGCAGGTCAGTGACTCTGGTGGCAGAGGAGCTGGGCTTCTCCGGGGTGAGGGCGTGGCACACAGGCCAGGGTGAAGCGCGGACTGAAGCTGGGGCCACGATCCGAGCTCGTGTTAGTGTGACGTACACGGGGACGGACACACACGGACCTGATGGTACATGTGTGTGTGCACGCAGCCACGAGTGCACAAGGGTGAGTTCCCAGGCTCTGTGAGCCGAGAAGTCGGGGCCCAGCCTTGGTGTCTCACGCCGCCTGCAGTGAGAGGAGCCGGGCCCGGGCGGGGGCAGGGAGATGGGAGAGGGGCCTGGAGCATCCCGCGGGGCAGACGGTAGGGACTTTCGCACAAATGGGAGGTGGGGGCTGCGTCACAGGGACACAGGAGCCAACCTGAGAGAGCGGCTAGTGGACAAATCCGGAACAATTTGAGCCACAAAATAAATAATTTAGAATTGGATTCCAACCCGAAATATAAAATAAATATCGACGATTCCCGACTGATCTGTGTAAGTGGCTGAAGGAATAAATGGAGAGAAGAGACAAGTCTCCCCCATAGGAAAATTCCAAATAATTTCAGTAGATGCTCCTGTCTACGTCCTACCGCACACCCCCCGCCTGGAGCGCAGGCCGCGTGGAGGGAAGGTGGTCTGGAAGGGAGCGGGTGGAGGGAGCAGGGCCGCCGGCACCCGAGACGGCCGCGGTGGCAGCACGCAGCCCTGAAACGACGTGGCGCGATAAGGCCTCGCCTTGCCTCCCTCCCGGACCCCGCCACCCGCCCTCCTGTGAGGGAACGCAAGGCAGACCTCGGGGCGGCGGGGGGTTCTCGGAGCTCCCTGACCAGGTCTTCCCGAAACGGCCGCATTCATCGGAAATGAGGGGAGGCTGAGAAGTAGTCACAGACAGAGGACATTAAGGAGGTGTGACCACTGCCTGTAGTGACCACGGACCACCGGTGACCTGGACAGGATCCTGGGGCAGAGAAAGGACATTTGAGCAACATTGCCGAACCGAGCATGAAGTGTAGCGCGTTGCCAACAGCCTCCCATGTTGCCGTTTTGACAAATGGATGGGGTAACGAGCATGAGATGCTCTCAGCGGGGGACCCTGGGAACCGGGCCTCCCGGAACACTCCGTACTGGCTTTGCCCCTTTTCTGGAAGTTCAGGACTGTTCTAAAACTTAAAGTGCATTTTTTTTTAATTTATTTATTTGTTAGAGAGAGAGAGCGAGAGAGCACAGGCAGAGTGGTAGGCAGAGGCAGAGGGAGAAGCAGGCTCCCCGCCGAGCAAGGAGCCCGATGTAGGACTCGATCCCAGGACGCTGAGATCATGACCTGAGCCGAAGGCAGCTGCTTAACCAACTGAGCCACCCAGGCGTCCCCTTAAAGTGCATTTTTGCAAAACATGCAGGCATACCTGTGTGGCTCTGTTTCTGTCTCGCTCGGTTGTTTCCTGAGTCTACCTGTTTGCCGTCACATGGCCTCGGGCTCTGTCCTGGACCCTGAGACGGAGCAGGCCGGTTTCTCAGGAGGGCACCCTGGACACACGCCGCTGGGCCCGGCGCAGACCCTGCCTGCGCGTGGTCTCTGCACACAGATTACCTGGCTCTGACCCCCTTGCTGCGCTGTTGGTTAGCTGTGTGACCTTGGGTAACTTGCTTCACCTCTCTGGGCCCTGGTGTTTCTGCCAGTCATTTGGGGCAAGTGTTGTACCTCCTTCAAGATGCCGTCTAAGGTCCAACGAGCTAACTCGATAGAAACACTGCGGTCGGCACCGGGCACGTGCGCCCAAGGGTGCGCCCGCTCTCACTTGAAGGCTGACCCGAGGTAACAGGTGTGTTGGAGGAGTGAACTAGCAGACGGCGGGATATGACCCCTGCTTCCGTCGACCCACTGGTCGCGGGATCCGGCCGTCGTGCGGAGGGCTCCGGGAGCGGGCCAGGCAGGTGCCCGCGGACGGCGGCTCTCGTCCTCGCGCACGTCTGTGCTGCTTATCTCACGGGACCGTGGAAGGCAGGGGCGGGGGGCAGAGGGTTCCGGTCCTACCACCTCATTAGAGAATGAGGCTTCTGGATGCAAGAGAGGGTCCTCCTTGCTGTGGCTTCCTCATTCCTGGCACCCTTGGAATGGGCCTGCTGGTGCTCTAGGACACCGGGACCACTGAGAGACCACGATGGAGCCAACAGATGGACGAGACGGAGAACGCCTGTCAGTAAGCGGTGTCGGCAAGAACGCCAAGCTTCGGGAGCACGTAATCTCCGCGGGTGGGGGTCGACGAGGGAGGGTGGGGGCTGCCATCTGGTGAAGCCGACGGAGCACCTGCCCTGTGAGCCGGACGCCCCATGCCTGGAACCGCATCCCGGGAACCCGTGCTCGTGCGCTCCGGGAGATGGGTGCCTGAGCTCCGCCGGAGCCCAGATGCCCACCCGGAGAGTGTGGTGGGTTCACGCCGTGAAGTGCCCTACAGCAAAGCACGACCCACAGAAGCCGCACACGGGCGCGCACGAGTAAACTGAACTCCCTGAAACAACACGGAAAAATCCTAGAACAGCCCTGAAAACAGAGCTCAGAGGAGGGGAAAGGCATAGACATGAAGGAATGCTCACTGTGGGGTCCCGCTTACAGGACACTAAAACCCAGACAGCACTAGACTGTGTTGTTAGGGCTGCGTAATTAGATAGTAAACCTAGGAGGGAAACAAGGAAGCGGTGGCCACAGGAGTCAGGGCGGTGGTTTTCCTCCGAGGGATGCAGGGGCTGCTCGGTGGGCAAGGGGGAGGTGTCTGCGTCCTGACCAAGGCGGGGGATACGTGGACGCTCTTTTGCAGCTCGCGTCTCACAGTGAGAGTAATTTAAGGAGTTAGGATGTCTGGGAGGGCCGAGGCCGCGTGAGTGCTCTTGGATGAATGTCCTAGAAAGTAATTAGAGACCCTGGAGCCGCTCTTCAGAATGTGTCCCGGTGCGGTAGGCACGGGATCTCTGGGCGGACAGAAGAGGCTCTGAACGCTGGTGCTGCTGCTTCACATCGTCGGGGCCTCCGGCAAGACCCCCGACCGCTCAGACTCTCAGTTTGCCGATCTTTAAAATGGGAATGAAAATATGTATCGGGCAAAGTGATCGAAAGGACTGTACCTTGTTCAGTCCTGGCACAGACCAGCCGTATCACAGATGCGTGCTGATGTTGGTGGTTTGACAACTGTCCGGGGTAGATGGATCCACGGACAGCCACTGCCGGTTCCTTCCTTCCTGTACACGGATGTCACCTGCCCGTCAACAGTAAATTCCGCTCCCCTTGGACCTGGGCTGGCCCTCTGTGTCCGCTGGTCGGTGACACCTGGCAGAGGTGATACCGAGGCACTTCTGACTTCCTGCGGGAGGTGAGGCCAGAGGCTCGCTGGGGCAGGTATCCCGCCGCTGCAGAGCCTGGTCCCGGGGGAAGTAGCTTCCTGGCTCTTGTGGTGCCTAGGTCCTTGGGTGCATCGGGAGGCTGGGAAGGTATTAATGGAAGTGGGAATACTCCTGCCGAGTGTGAAGCCTGAGAGACACCACAGCGGCCAGGCGTGCTCTTAACCTAATCGGTTCACCCAGCGTTTCCTGAGCTCTGGCTCTGTGGCAGGCTGCCGCCACCCTGGGGGTGCAGCCCCATCCCTGTGATTGAGGGTTGTACTCCGTCAAGATAAGCTCTGTAGGCGCAGGTCGAGGGCAGGCCTCAGGCCAGGTCAGGGGGGAACCACACAACCGGCCACGGTCCTGGGAGCCCCATCAGTGAGAGGGGCAGAGGGACCAGTAGTGTATGAACTCAGAGCACACCACCTCCACCTTTGCCGGCCTTGAATGGGGTCAGGATGGACGAAATCCCACCAGCCCGGAGCCCACTGTTGGTGCACAAATGTGGGTAGCCTTGCCAGGTACATTGGTATACCCTTTCCAGAACGAAGTTTGACACATCTTCCCAAACTCGGAGTGCTGGGTTGTACGGCCGGGAGAGCCCGACTCTAGAGGTTCATGCCACAGATGTCCTGCCACTCACCACCCAAGAGCCGTGTCTGGAAGGATTCATCGCAGTGTGGTTTGTGACTGAAAGCCATGCAGCTGAACGCTCCTCAGTAGGGAGCTGCTTGGGTCAGTGCTGTGCCTCCCCAGAGTGAAATCCTGGACAGCTGGGAAGAAGGAAGGAGGCAGTGCCCCAGGCTCACAGATGGGAAGACTCAGGATCTTTTTTTTTTTTTTTAATTTATTTATTTGTTAGAGAGCGAGCAAGCACAGGCAGACAGAGTGGTAGGCAGAGGCAGAGGGAGAAGCAGGCTCCCCGCCGAGCAAGGAGCCCGATGTGGGACTCGATCCCAGGACGCTGGGATCATGACCTGAGCCGAAGGCAGCTGCTTAACCAACTGAGCCACCCAGGCGTCCCAAGACTCAGGATCTTAAAGACACCATGTGTCCTGACTTACCTGTTTTCTTCATTCAGCAGAATCCCAGTACAGTCTCTGCAAGGTCTGCGTTTGGTTCTGGCGACCCCGATAACTGGTTCAACCACGTGTGCGGCTGAGCGCCAGCCAGGGCAGGACTGTCACCAAAATACGTTTGAAAAACAAGATGGGGACTCTTTTGCCTTGGTATAAGCTGTGGCAAAAATGGGGACAGAGGAGGAGGTGAGCGGCCAGCTGGCACAGGAGACTGGGCACATAGCGTGGGGCAGAGGCTGGTCAATGTGGCCAACGTGGCTCAGTGTTGGTGTGGAAATGAGATCGGCTGGCTTCTGACATCGCGTCACTCTCCGGAGATATGCCCCCGATACTGGGAGACATGACCCGATGAGCACAACCTTAGCATCTCTAGGAGAGAAAAACAAGGAAGTTTTTATTATGATCTCGAGGTAGGGAAAAGATGTCTTACCTGAGATGTGAAAAGGGTGCAGAGGCCAGGAAAACATTCATAAATCTGCTGGTATTTACAGTTTGAAAACCCTGATGGGGGAGCCTTGGGGGCAGGTTGAAAAGCCAGGCCATGGAGTAGCAGGCGACACTTACCAATGTACATGCAGTAGTGGGTTTGTGCCCAGGACGCACACATGCTCTCCACGTGTCAGTGAGAGCACGACTTCCTCCCTCAAATGAGCAGGGAAATGGGCAACATGTATGAACAGGAAAGTTCTGGCAGGAGGAATTAAAAAAAAAAAATCCATGAAAGGAAGCGTGACCTTTGTATGAGGCTGAACCCTCCGAAACTGTCACATCCAGTCAGTGATCAGAACCGAATGTTGCCGCTCCCCTTGGTCCCGTCACAGGAATGGGGCAGGTGTGAGTTCCAGGTCAGAGGTCATGACGCACAGCCCAAGACACTGCCTTCTGCTGAGGATGGTGCAAGGCAGGGGTGTCGGTGCTCTGCCCTGTCATGGGCTGCATGCCACGGACACCGTGGGGACAGTTTGGTGTCTAGTCCACACCCACCCTCAGATCCTTCTGGAAGAAGCCGCCGTGCAGCATCTCAGACGGTCATGTGCAGAGTCCCCACATGACCCAGCATTCCCCTCCTGAAATGAAGACATCCCTTCCTGCAAACACGTGTCTGAGAGTGCTCACGGTGGCATTGCCTATAGGATCCCGGAGCTGGAAACCACCTGTGTACCCCTCAGCTGATGAGTGGAGGATGGCCACGGGCCACAGCCACGCTCTGGAATATTACTCAGCCATAAGAAGGAACAGAGCACCAGGGGGTGCTGGAACTCAGATGAGCCTGGAGGGCACGCTGAGTGACAGAAGCCAGTCACAAGAGGCCACATACCGGGTGATCCCATTCATGGAAAAGTCCAGAATGGGAAATTGAGACAGAAAGCAGGTGAACAGTTGCTGAGGACTGGGGAGTGGTGCAGGGGTTACCACTAAGGGCGGGGGGCTTCTTTCTGGGATAATGAGAATGTTCCAGAACCAGCGGTGGTGATGGCTGCACATGTCTGGGAGTACACAGAAACTCACTGAACTGGATGCTTTAAACAGACGACTTGTGTGGTGTGTGAATCACGTCTCGTTTCGTTTTGTTTGCTTTTTGGTTTTTAAGCAATCTCTGGGCCCGTTGCCAGCAAAGGGCATATGTAACACCCACCCAGAAGGGTGGTCTTAGGTGGCGAGACTCAGTAGGCCACGCGGACGAGTCACTGGGCGCTGAGCTCACCAGTCTCTGACGACACACAGGCCGGCACGCGGAGCCGGTCACAGACGGCTGTGCCAGCGTCCCCCTGGCCTGCACGGAGGAGGAGGAGGCAGGGAGGTGGCACGGCTGGGGCCACTGTATGGCCACCGCGTGGTCGTGTCCAGCTCCTCCCAAACCCCCCACACCAGGCTTGGCCCACATGCTGTGCGTATTTCTTGCTTGGAAGCCGTGGGGAATGAAGGTGTCAGGAGGCGCTAAGAGCGCTCGGCTTGTACAATAGGGATGAATGTTTTCTTCGCTTGGTAGAAATAATCCTTCTTCCGAATTTTAAACTCTGAATGACGTTGGAAAGAAGTTAAAGACTTTAAATCCTGGGTGTTCCGGTGATTCGGGCGCGGAACTCACCGGCCGAACGGAGTGCAGCGAACCAGTCCCGCAGTGAGAGTCGAGAGCAGATGTGGCGTGGGGGGCGCGGCCGTCCCCGATGCTTCTCGCCTGGGGCCTTGCTGAGTGATGTGACAGTAGGTCTGGGGTAGCTCGGAGGCGTCTTTGCCCCCACATGTGGCGGTCCGTGCCGGCAGACGACCTCAGCCGGGACTTGACCAGAGCCCCTCCACGTGGCCCCTCCATGTGGCTCGGGCCTCCTCCCAGCGTGGCCGCCTCCAGTGACAGCCTTGTCACCTGCTGGCTCAGGGCTCCGGGGGCTGTCAGCCGGGCGTGCAGCACGTGGCACTTTCTCCACACTTGGTTGGCCACAGCTGTCCCAAGTTTCCCCAGATACATGGGGAGGGATGGAGGGGGCGAGGTCACTCTTGAGGGGGTGTGTGGGGAAGGGGCTGTTCCTGCAGGTGTCCTCGACGGGGGCCATCTGTGAGGTCGTGTCCGACACGCAGAGCCTCGGGGGCCTGGCCCATGAGACGGACACGGGATTATTGGCTGGCTCTCTGTCCCTGGTGCCGGTGAGGCTTCTGGGGTGCTGTGCCCTCCCCGCTACACTCCCGGCCTCCTGTCCCCAGGACTGGACGTTTTAAAGGAGCGGGTTCCAGGAGCCCACCGCTGCGCTCTTCTGAAAACTGTCCGAGGAAACGCTAGTGTGGCTTCTAAGGTCAAGGGTTTGCAGTAGTCGCCAGATGGGCGAGACGACCGACGATGGGCATTGGGGCATCCGAGTCATGGCACTTGTGGGGGTCCCCATGCTGAGGCTGGCTCCCGGACTCACACAGGCTGGGTCGCAACTCGTGTGAATTTGAGATGGTCCCAGTCTGCCTCACACCTGCCTTTCCTGGCCACGGACAGGGTTTGTCCTGACATGTCCCTCCCTCTGTGCCCTTTCTCCTCGCCACCACAATGGCTCTGTGGCAGAACGTTCTATGGCCGTTTCTAGCCAATGCCCCCGGTCTTCCTGGCAGGGCAGCCCCCATCCTGCTGGGCCAGGCCTCGGCTGTTCTGGGGATCGCTGTGTGACCCCAAGATGTGCCTTCTCCTCGGTCTCAGTGTTCTCATGGGTTCCCCAAAGGGCCTGGCCAGAGGCCGCAGGGCCAGCCCCTCACTGTTCTCATGGGCCACAGCTGTGGTCCCAGGACCCACTTGGTGCTTGAGCTGTCTTTCCTGGCACCCCAAGATACCCTTCTCTGTCCACCCCCAGGTTTTGCGGGAGACTGGGTCACAGGACCCTTGTCGGTGTGGGTGGGCCCTGGCCCATTTCCACTTCATGTCAAGGGAGCGAGTGAGGGTCATCCAGTACCAGGGGCCCTGGCGAGCCGTTGTCCAAAACAAGACATTTTCTTGTATTTTGTGACATTGTTAGAGCCCTAGAGCCTCTGTGGCCGTGATGCAACCCCAGCCCACCCTAAGACCAAAGTGTGGGGTGAGCCTGTTCCTTAGAAACATAAATAAGTAAACATAAATACGTACGCGCTTTTCAGAATTGGTGTCTGTAGCTGTCGGTTCCAAAGACGCGACGTTCACTGTGTTTGTTTCATGGCCCGTCACGTAAGGTTCGAATGTAGAAACCGTAGCTGACTCCCTTGACACTTACACATTCGCCCAGAAGTAACCCGGGTGCGGGAAGCGGCGACGAGCCTGGGGGCGGGCAGACGTGCGCGCGCTGGATCGGACACGGCATCCGTGCCCACGGCTCCCGGCCCGTCCCCGAGCGCGGCCACCTACGCGGGTCGAGTCCGAGCCTGTCTCGCACACGCGCGTGCGCCACACACACACACACACACATGCCGCAGGCTGCTTGCGAGCTTACGGAGAATGGTGCGCTCTTAAAAAAATGTTTACTTTTGAAACATTAGTATGTAGGAAATTTACGGAGTCTCTTGGCAAAAGACGAGACCAAGTAAAAAATAATCTAAGAGGTACTGTTGACTCAGAGACAACACGTGAAGGGGGACATGGTGGCAGGAGGACAACCGTCTCTTGGGAGAACGGCACAGCTGGAATGTAAATCACAAGGTTTCTAGATTAAAAGGTGGGCGACCCCGGGAAGCACGTTTGCCTGAAGTGAAGGAGACACAGACAAGCACCCGCCGGAGCCCGGTGCTCTGCAGCCAGGGAGGGGGGCCTCAGGTCGGGGCGACGCCTTGTGGGGGGGCACCGAGGACAGGCGCTCCGAGCGTGGGCTGCGGCGTTCCCTTCCTCGGAGCACTTCCACGGGTCGGGGAGAGCAGCCCTGCCCTGGCTCTCCGGCGGCTCCGAGTCAGGGGCTGTCTGGCCCCCAGAGCCAACAGCCCATGTGTCTCCAGGCCAGGCTGGTGTTCCCACAGGCCCAGGATGGCCTCAACCAAACAGGGAAAACCTGCCCGGGTTCTCAGGAAGCTGCCTTTGTTCTGTGTTCGGCGGCGTCCTTCATTCTGACGTTATGTCCTTGCCGCCGTTGTGAGACGGCACGATACTCAGTGTGTTTTAAAGCTGGCAACCCCCAGGTGCCTTCTGATTTTTTATCGGATGGATAAGATCCCCAGGCTCAGCAGTCCCTGAGCTAACCTGCTCCACTCTGGGCACACGGGCGAGTCCAGGAGACAGGGAGAAGGGGCAGGGAGTCAGCCGAGGACAGGTGGACACTGAGCTCCGAGCCAGGAGGGGGCTGTCTCCTTGTGCCGCCCCGGCTCTTCCCTGACTCGTCATTCTGACCTGGGGACGCGAGTTCCGGGTGGGCTGATGGCAGCTCTCGGGCTGTCTCACCTACCCACCCGGTCCTGTCGACATGGTGAGCCGGTGCAGGCTGCCCCCCAGACTAGCCGGGACAGTGCCCTCCTCCTGGGCCCAGGCCCCCCCGGGCCGCTCTCACTGCTGTGGGTACGCACCGTGGCCTTGGGCTCCACGGCACCTAGGACGTTGGCTGGCCCAGGGAGAGGCTGGCTGGGGAGGAGGAGGACAGGCGCGGACAGATGAGCCGTCACTGACTTGAGTTAATTAGGAGACTGGTCAGTCTGGGTTTTGGAGGAGTCTGAGTACGCTGGCCGGCGCAGGCACCGGTCTGTGTCTTGCAGGGCTCGCTGGATGCTTGGGGAAGGTGTGTGTCGGGCACTGGAAGTCACCCCCTGGAGAACGTTAAAGGACCGGACGAATAACGAGCGTGGATTTGTTCCTTGCTTCTGTGTAAACAGTCAGGAGAGGTTTTGAGAGCCTGTCCTGTGTTTTCTCAGACTTTCCGAGGGCTGGCTTGGCGGCCGTGCTGGGGAAAGGAATTACCCGTGAGGAAATGCCTCGTTCAGAAAGGCTCCAGGTTTGCAAAATGAGAATTAGTGAGCGTTTGCAGTTTTTGTTTGCTTTGACCTTAAATAGTAAAGCTCTGGGGGGTTAGAACTGTAGCAGAGCATCAGGGTTGAAAGTGATGGATTGGGGGTCAGGACCATGCCCCCCCTGGAACTTTCGGGGACTCACCTGGGAGCAGGAGCAGCGGGACCAGCGGGGGACTGCGGGGTCATTCTGTGCTTCTACTTGGACGGGCGCTCCCTCGGCCTGGTGACCGTCGCTGCTGGTGGTGTCGCTGCCGTTACCCTTCCCGCTGGGTCAACCCTTTACTTACCAGGGTCCTCGAGCCTCAGGTCATCCAGGCTCCAAGCCCGGGAGGAAGCTCATCTCTCAGGTGGAGCCACGTTGCCCGTTACACCTCCTGGGATGGGGGTCAGAGTCCTCAAACTCCAACACGGGACGGCAGTCTTTGCCCCTCGCTCAGGGCCTCTGGCTGGGCGCTCTCACGTTGGGGCACAGCCCAGGGAACCAGTGTAGACAGCCTCCTGCATGGGGTGTCTATACCGTGCCTCACCCCGCCACGAGAGTACGGCAGGCTGCCGGAAGAAATGACCACAAGCTCAGTGGCTGAACGTGATTATTCCCTGATGGTCCCGGAGGCCAGAAGTCCAAAGCCCGTCTCTTTGGGCTACAAGCGTGGTTCTTTCTGGAGGCTCTGGGGAGAACACGCGGCCCTGCCTCTCAGCTGCTCTGCATTCCTTGGCTCCCGGCCCCCTCCTCCATCTTCAGACACATCCTCCAGGTCCCTGCTTTATGAGTCAGACTCCCCTGACTCTGACCCCGCCCCCGTCGGGACCCTTGTGCTGACACAGGCCCCCTGGGGCACCCGGGCTCGTTGCCCCTTCTCAAATGCACGGTCATGTCTGTAGGATCCAGGGCGACATTCACAGGCACCGGTGATCAGGATGTGGGATGTTGGCGGACTGTTACTCAGCTGACACCCCTGCCCACGGTGGTTCCCTTCCTCGAAGTTCCCAGGACAGGGGTTGTGGGGGACATGCCCCCCTCCCACTGCTGTGGGCTGAAGGTGAGGTTCTGTGATGGTGTCCCTGGGGACGCCAGCATCGTACCCCGTGTGCTGTCTCCTTCATGGATGTCTACTTCCCCTTGGATGCTCCTCGCTAATGCCGCAGCTGTGGAGTTCGGGGCCCGAGCGTCCGGGGGTCGGCCGTGCGCCCTGCCCCCATCCCCGCCTGGCTCCAGTGCATCTCACCACCAGACCCCTAGCTGCTTGCAGGTGTGGCCTGGGGGCTGACTTCCCACCAGGTGCAGAGCGGTTGCACACAGAGGGCTTGTTCAGGGGCATGGAATTGGTGAGGTCCTCTGGGCCCTCCCCCAGTGGGCCTGGGGTCTGCGCTGTGATCAGGCAGCTGCTGGGAGTCCAAGAGAAGAGCCTGTCGTGGGCCTTCTTGGGGCCCGCACTCAAGCATGTTAGGAGAGCCGGGAAGGTGGGGGGTGAGTCACGTCTTCCGACCGCACAGAAGCCAGGGGCAGGCGGGGGTCTGGAGCAGGCCCCCCAGCCGTGGCTGTCTCTGTGCCCGAGCACAGAAATAGCGGAGGAAAGCAGAAAGAGGGATGAGGGATGGGATCCGCTGAAGGCAAACCAGGAAGCGGAAGAAGATACTGACAACCGTAGCTGACGCGGACTCCAGTCCGGCCTCCGCACAGCCTCTGGCGGGTCCGTGAGAAAACGACTCAAATCCCGGCAGAAAAACGGGCAAGAGACTCGAACAGGACCTTGAGAGAGGGAGTATTGGGAAGGTCGAGCCGCACTTGGAGGCGTGCGTCACGGCCCGAGCCATCCCGAAGATGCCCGTTCACAGCACGGCGAGAGGATGACGGCCCGTCCCTCCCGTGGGAGATGATTCAGGACACACACTAAGCAGGGATGAATCTGGGGACCATGAGTAAGTGGAAGAAGCCAGACGCAGGAGGTCACGAAGCGTGTGCGTCTGTCTCTGGGAACCACCTGGGGCACATAGTCCCAATGCCCCGGGGCCTCCAGGGACTGTGGAGGGGGTGAGGAGATGCGTGGAGGAGGGTTGTGCCTCGGAGCCGTGGGGTTGTTTGGAGCTAGACAGGGTTGGTGGCCGCGCGAGGCATGTGCCGTGGGCCTGTTCACTTGCAAATGGTCCATTTCACTTCACTCAGTAAATGAGTTTCCCTTAACCACAGGGATGCACTGTACCCCCCCCCCCCACCCAGGAGCTCGAATTAAGAACGACTGACACACTGAGTGGTGACGAGCGCCTGGACCAGCTGGAGCGCTCGCACCCCGTTGGGGGTGGGGTACACAGTGGTGTCGCCACGGTGACTCCGGCTCTGGAAGCTGACACTGTGCAAACCGGGGACTTAGCTCTCTCCCGCGCTGGTGTGCGCAGACGTGACAGCGTGTGCGTGCAAGGATGTCAGTCGTAGCCTTTCTGCGAATGCTCAGTGCCGGAGAAACCCAGTGTCCACGCACATCCGAGCGGGTCAACGGACGGCTGCCCTAGGCACGGGCCGCGGGCTCGGATCGCAAAGAGAATGTAGGGGGAGAAAGCTTCAGGCAGAGCTAAAACAAACCAACCCCAAACCCCCCAAAATGTGTGTTTCCATTTATATGTAGCTCAAAACAGGTGCATTTTAAGTCATGACGTGTGAAGTGAAGACAGTGTCACGCTTGCAGGAGCAGGGGGACTGTTTGGGGGCCGCAGGAAAGACTTCCGAGATACTCCGTGACACGTTACGTAGCAGGACTGGCAGACGCGTGGCAAGTGATGAAGGGACAGCCCCCCGCGACGGCAGGAGCAGCGGCAGGAGCAGACGGGCAAGTCGGGCCCTTGCACCAGGGGCCTTTGTGTCCTCTTGAGTCCTCAGGGTCACCGGAGCTCCGACATCTGTGGGCTGGGGAGCACGAGCGGGAACGCACGGCCCCTGCGCCGCCGAGGCTGAAGGTGCACAGGGACGGGCGGGCACACAAAGCATTACAATATCGGTAGAAACAGCTTAAAGCAGACGGCAGCAGGGGCGCACAGGGCTGGAAGGCACGAGACCTCTTGCAGATGCCCCCGATGGTCCCCCCTGGTTGTATGCTCCACAGGCTTTATCTTTCAGGCCCGAAACTACCCTCTCGGTGGCTCTCCTTGGCATCCTGCTGCTGAGCACGGGGCACGGGGTGGCTGGCCAGGCAGCCCTGGGCTGCAGCACCATCTCTGGGTCTCCCCGGGAGGACCTGCCCAGCAGTCTGCCTCCTTCAAGCCCCCGGCCACACTGAGTGTCCTGCATGCAGACCCCCGTTTCTGCTCTGGGGCCTCCCCTCCTTCCCAGCTCTGTGTATGGCTGGCCTCATCTCGGGCAGCGCAGGCAGACAGAACCCGCGTCCAGCTGGAACGCTGCCCGGCATTGCCCCCGGGGACTCCAAAGCTGTTCCTGGACTGCGGCCACGCTTGGCCCCAGAGACACCTTCCCTACCCCTTCCTGTCCCCCCGAGATCTGTGGGAAGAGGGTGATGGGGCTGGAGCAGATGGGGTGCCCTTCTCAATGTGCCGAGAGGGGCCCCGGGGAAGTAGGGGCGTGGCTCTGGGCCTGCGAGGTGCGCACGGGCTTCCATGGGCCCGCTGATGGCACCCTGTGGGCACGGCTAGGATAAGGGGCTCTGAGGGGCCCACTGTGGCGCTCCTGACCCCTGGAGGCTCAGAGGTGGGTGTGCCAGCTCCACAGAGAACCCCCGAGGCCGCCCGCAGTGCCTTCTAAGGGCGTGTGGCCCCGCATCCCGTGTGGCGGCCCTGGGACGTGGCACTCCTCTGGGATGTGAGGCGGAGGAGACCAGGACTCCAGGCCGTGCGCCTCCCTGTCTGGCCCTCGGCACCTCCCTGGCGGCCTGACGTCGAGCGCGAGCGGCTATTGGGCCTCAGACAGCAGGGCTGAGCCTCGGGGGCCCTGGCAGCCCGTGGTGGGCGCACTTGGCATTTTTCCAGGGCAGTGAACCCGAATGCCCTGCGGCCGGTCAGGAGCCCCGTTTTGGTGCCTCGGCCTGGCTCGTAGGTGCGCTGAGCTGCGGCTTCCTCCCGCTGAGCCAGTGCGATCCGCTCCGGGTGCCTGGAGCCAGTAAGGGCGGGTGGGAGGAGGGGACTGTGGTCAGCCTCTCCGCTTCCCTACTGGGGAGGAGACCCCACCTGGGCCCTCTGCTTGGAGATCGCAGCCCCCCCCGAGTCTCTGTGGTTTCTACTTCCCTCCAGGGACTCATGCCGGAAGCCAGCTGTGCCGTCTGACTCCGTGGATTTTCCCCGGCAGAAGTAACGCTGGAGAATGTTTCTAGAGCACAGGTGTGGGGGGCAAAGCCCCGGCCTTTCATGGGGAGAGCCCACTGGTTGGGCGGGAGTGGCCAAGCCCAGGCTTGGTGTGGATTACCACTGGCTGCCCGGGTCATGGGCGCACCTAGCCTCACCCGGCTAGCAGTGGCCCCAAATCGGGTCATGTCATCTCACCTGGGGTCCACTTCCGAGTGCGGTCAAGCCCTGTGGTGAGTTGGGGTGCAGGTCGGACGTGGAGGAGCTGCTTTCCTCCCCCTGCCGCCGCGAGGGACGGGCTTGGGGTGGGGCGGACAAGGAGGAGCAGAGATGAGGTTGACCGAGGGGCTCTTCTGGCTTGGGCCCGGGGAGGGTAAGAGGCCTGGCTGCTGCCAGAGACAGCGCAAGACAGAATGACACGGAGGAGAGGCCTGGGGCATGGGTGGGGTCCGTGGGACGGGTTGCAGGTGTGTCCCCAGGTGTGGACTCAGGAGCAGGGCCGGAGCAGGGGGACATGGAGCGGGAAGGTGGGGGGTCCAGCCTGCACATGTGTCCGGAGATCGCCCGGGGCACGGTAGTGAGCACGGATGAGAGCCAGGCTCAGGGCCCAGGGCGTGTCCAGGGATGAGACTCCCCGGATCCCCAGGGCAGGCGATTCCGTGGGCCTTGGCGGGAGAAGCGTCCAGTTGCCTGCGTTAATCCTGTTTTATTTCCCCAATTTTCGGGGGCTTTCACATCTCTGGGGCCTTACCAGCTGGGGGGGAGTGGTCCCACCCTGCTAATTCCCGGGACAGCTGACAACTCCCCCCGCAAACACGCTTTTCTCATACAGACCGGCCGGTCCGGAGCCCGCACCCGCATCCATGCTCCTGTCTGGCTGTCACCCATGAGCCAGTTCTCCCCCCCACCCCACTCACCTGGGCCAGGGGCTAGAGGGCTAGGGACACCCCCAGAGACCCAGAGCCTGTGGGGATTACTCAGCCCCCCCTCCCCACCCAGTGCTGAGTTCACTGTGACTTGCATCCCCGGCCTGGCCTGTTCCTTCCCCGGGAAACCACAGCGTGGGCTCTGGCCGAACTCTCTGGGCTCCTTCTGCCTCCCGACCAAGTCTGGTGCTCTGCCACGTGCCCTGAGTGGCACAGCCCCGCCTCTTGTCAACTGTAAGTAATGAACCTTCCTCGATGGCACGGAACCCTTCCTGTCCGAGCTTGGTCACCTCCATACAAGGAATCCGGGGCGGATCACAGAAGGCCTCCGAGGCCGCCCCTCCCGGGTGTTGATGGGTGCCCCGTTGTCCCGCAGCGATCTCGCTCACTCGCAGCAGCAGCGCGAGCTCCCAGCCCCGTGAGCCGGCGCACCTGAAGGAAGCAGACGGAGGGCTGCGGTGGGAACTCGGCCTCCCGGGCCTCCCTCCCACACCCCTGCCGGGCCTGCTGGGAGCCCAGACACTTACTGGCTCTTGCCTGGTTTTTTCCTTAGTCTTTTGGCCAAAAAATGCCCCAGGATAATGAAGAAATCTATTTACAGTAGCGATATTCAGTCTGGTGCCTTCTGGAATGAATTAGCCACAGGAGAATTTGAGTGTGTGTGTGTGTGTGTGTGTGTGTGTGTGTTCCTATCCGTGCACCATGCAGCCGGTGGGAGAGAGAGGTGTTGGCAGTGCAGTCTTGAAGCTCCCAGAGACGAGGGGGCCCACCACGAGAGCCCCCAGCACAGTGGCTCTGAGCCCCCCGCCCGGCCCAGCCCGTGCCCTGTGCTGGCCGCGACCATGAGGCCACTTGATGACCCTGTGATCACAGGGTGCCCGGTCCCGGGAGGCTGACTTTCGGGTCCCTTTAATTGTGACCTTCGCCCGCGGAACAGTCCACGTTCTGCAAGCGGGTTATTTATATCCGCTGCTGCAGGCCGGCGAGCAGGACGCCGGGTGGTGGTGATCCTGGGCCCCTGATCTGCGGCCGACTGTGCAGACACACTTGGGTTCTTCCAACAGAACAAAACTTTCCTCATTTCATATGTTCACTAATTCAAACTGGCCCTGGGCCACGGCCACGGCCTTTGTCTGCAGCCGGCCTTCCCCGCCCCCTCCGAGGGCCTCCCTTTGGCGGGCGGGCGTGGGCGTGGAGGCTTCCGTGGCAGTGAGGCCTGGTGTCCTGCCCCCGTGGACGAGTGTGTAACGAGAGCCCCACCGCCGCTCTGACTCACTGTGCAAACATCCTCCGCCCGCGGCTGCGAGGCCCCCTTGGGTTCGCAGGCTCTGGCCATACTTGTGCAACACGGCCCAGGACTCGGGGCTCTGGGGGGCGTTCCCCGCACAGAGGTGCTGGGAGAGGTCTTGAGCCGGCGGTCTCTGGTTCTGGAAGCTCCTCCGCACTCTGCGGGGCCCCCGGGTCCCGTGCAAGGGAGGGTCTCTTTTGGCTGCTTTCGGGCCGGGAGAGGTCTGGCTGTGGGGAGGTGTCGCGTTCTGGGGCTCCCTGTCCCACCCTCACCCTCCAGTTCTGCTCTCCCAGGACTCCCCCTTGAGACGCGGGTGCCCCTCCCTGCCCTGCCTGGACCCTGCGCACCGGGTGCCACCCTCGGGCTCTCCCCACGTCCTGCCTTCCCTCTGCCCTAGTGTTTCTGGGCCCCATGGCCGCCGTCTGCCCCGCACCTCCCGGCTCCAGACTCCACAGGCCTGCATCAAGCCTGGCCACTGGCGGGGAGGGCAGGAGAGCAGGCCTGGGCAGGGACTGGTCCTCCTCCTCCCTCCCCCTTCCCTCCTCCCTCCCCCCTCCTCCTTCCTTCCCTCCTTCCTCCCTTCCCTCCCTCCCCCCCTCCTTCCTCTCAGTCTCTTTCTTTACTTTCTGGTTGGCTTCCCTAGTGCTTAGCATGAAGTCTAACATAGAACACGTGCTCCAAAATATTTGTCGAGTGACTGAATCAGGGAAGGGGCCTTGCTGGAGCCCCCGGAGGACTCAGCCCCACAAATATTCTGGAAGCTTCTCCTAACTGGTGGGTCGTATATTCTGGGCTTGGGAACACGCCTGCTCTGCCCCCTCTAGACCTGAGGGCACCCCTGGGTCAGGCCCGGAAGGGCTGGTGGGGGGCGGGGATCCATATGGACTCCCACCGCAGGGTCTGCTGTGCCCGTGGGTCTCTGAGGCCACCCCTGGCCGAAAGCTGACTTTGGGAGAACTTCTTGGGGATAGGCATTTGGTGTTGGGAAGCTTCTCCGTGGCCTGTGGGGCGGACCCCCTGCTTGGGTTCTTGCCGCTGGGAGTCTAGTTAGGTGTGTGCCCCCAGCACTGGCCAGTGGCAGATGCTTCTTTGGCCCAGGCAGCTGTGCCTCGGGGCTCTGTCCTCCAGGCAGCACCTACAAAGGACCGTGCAGGGCTGGACCCAGGGACCTCGTTCTCCTCTGCAGATGTGAAGACATCCCCAATATGTTCCAGCCAAGTGGTGGCCACGGAGACCTCATCTGCTAGACCATGGAGGTCCTGAGCTGGGGCAGGAGGGATGGCGGGTCGTGGAGGGAGACAGAGGGGCTCCAAGCTGGATTTCCTTCTTCCGTAATCCAGCGCTGGCCCCGGGCAGGCAGTCACCCGCCACAGACGTGGGGCAGGCAGGGGAGAAGCTCGACCATGGCCCCTCGCAGCTCCAGGCAGGACCCCAGGAACAGTCACCCCTGTCTTTCTGCGTGAGCACCGGACCTGACCCCCAGGAAGCATCTGCCTCAGCCAGTGCACCCCAGGAGGACAGGCTGGATGGACCCACTTCTAGCCATCCCGCGTCCACCGCCAAAGACCATGCATGCCTGAGGAGGCAAGTCTGAACCCTGGCACTGTCCCCCTCCGGCTGCTTCGCCCTCTTGGGCACTGTGCCCGGCCTCGAGGTCTGCTGCCTCGCTGCTTCCTTGCTCCCCAGAGAGAGTGGGCGCCTGGCTCTGCCTGCCTCGGGCAGCATTTCTTACCCGTCATCCTGAACTCGGTGAAATGTCACCTTCCAGAAAGCCCTCCCTTGCACCTGCCCGTCGGGTCCTCTTGCCATGCGTCTCCGGGTATCCCGCTGCCTGGCCCAGGATGAATGAGCGTCTAGAGGCGGCCTGGTGCCCGGCATGGCGGCTCCCTGTGGGCTGGCACGTGGTCGTCCCCCACCTCTGCACCCCACACCCTTCGTGGCAAGCTGCTCGGCCCCCGGGGAGGATGGGCCTAAGTGACGGCCCCGTGAGCTGCCCCGTGCCTGGTGCATCACCGCGGAGGCTGGATGAAGCTGAGATGATGCCCGGCCTCACGCAGGCCTGAGCTGTATGAAGTTGGCCAAACTACTTGCGCTCTGTGGGTCTCCACGCCATTATCTGTGAACTACAGGGGACGTCAGGACTACCCCGGTGGGGCTTGTGATGGCCCCACTCATGCAGGAGAACCCCAGATACAGGGCCTCCAAAGTGATCGGTGTGTGCCCGACTCGGGTTCCCTGTGGATGACTGTGCAGGTTGTGCACTGCACAACTCCAGGGATCTGTTCATAGACCCCCATGGGACCAGTGCCCCCTGGAGTTGACAGTGACCGTCTGCACCCCTTCCGCGGTGACCTGCTGAATCTTCATATTTCCATCCAGGAGCACTGGGGAGCTAAGGGCGGTGTCAGGGACCCGATGTCTGTGACGCTCCCAGCTTCACATGTCGAAGCTCCAAGCCCTGATGTGGTCTCGGGGGGCCTTTGGGAGATGATTAGGTGTAGATGAGGTCACGTGGGTGGAGTCTCTCTGGTGAGATTGGGGTCCTTATAAGCCTAGGAAGTAGACCAGCGTCTTCTGGCCACCAGCGAGGGCACAGTGAGGAGATGACCTTCTGCTGGCCAGGAGGAGGCCTCTCACCAGGACCCGAATCTGTGGGCACCCTGAGCTCAGACCCGGGAGAAGCGATGCTGGGCCGGCTGCCCAGGCCAGGGGGTCTTACGACGGCAGCACGGATGGCATGGCCATGATGCGTCTCCACGTCAGTGTCTAAAGGGAACGACACACCTGTTCCACAGCTCTTTGCTCTTTCCCCAGAGAAAGTTCTAGACAAAGAGGAAATAGGACAGAACCAGAGCCATGTGCAGGTCCGCCCCCAGGGGTGCCTCAGTGTCTCCACCTGTAAAATGAGACCAGACTCTCACCCGGGGTGTCAGTGTGTGGAAGCTCTTCTCTGTGATTTCAGAGGAGTTGAGCCTGTGGACAGGGACGCCCCTGTCCCCGCCCCCCCCCCCGCCCTCATGCTCGGACTTGCTCTGGGACAGACCGGGGATGTGTCCCTCCCTGCCAGCGCCCTGGAGGGCTCAGCCTGACCTCGGACGAGCGAGTCTTCCCCTCTCTCTGTCTCCCTCTTATCTCACCAGGGGAGAGAAGCCTGCGATTTGGGATGACTCTGTCCCGTCTTCAAACTTCTCTGCTTGAAAACCCCTTCAAACAAAACCAAGATTGAAAGGAACGTACGTCTTCTGGCCTTGGATCCTGCTCGGTTCCAGGCTCCCGGGCTGCCCTGTGGTCCTGCGTGAGCACCAGGCACGCACGTCCGGTCCCCGCGTGCCGGCGGCTGCTGCGCTGGGTGGTGGACGCTGGCATCAGGCCCGCCTTCTGCCCCAGCGCTGCAAAGGGAACCTACGCTGTCCCTCCCGAGCCCAAGACGCGCCTCGTCGCACAGGAGTGGCTCGTGGGCCTTGGGGTCTGGGGCGCCGCCCCCAGTGCGCGTCACACCCACGCGGGAGGGGAGCGGCCCACCACGTGTCTCCAGCGGGCAGAGCCCGACCGCGGTGCAGCCAACAAGACAGCCCGGAAGCAGGGACGTTGTCCTGTCTGCGCCCGGACCAGCGCTTCCAGCACGGTCTGGGATGGCCATTAGCCGCCGTCTCCAGCGGACGCTGCCAGCATGTTCCCGGGGCTGCCCGGCCGGGGGGAGGCCCGCGGTCTCCGGGCGGGGGGGTGGGGTACCACGAGCAGAAGGGCCTCTGTGCACCGGGGCTTTGGAGGTCCCAGGGGCACCCAGCTTGTAATTTCAGGGGTCTCCCTGCTCTGGGGAGAGGCCGAGCCCCGGATAGGGTGGTTCTATCCTGTTCCTATGAGAAAGAGGGTGTAGCTCTTTTCTGAGACGCCCAAAACACGCGGCTTCTGCAGACACAAGTTGGCTGCTTGGGCTGTGAGTTACGTCATGCTGTTGTCTGGCTCGAGAAAGAGAACAGAAGAGACGGGGTGGGGGAGACACAGAGACAGTGAGAGATGGGGTGGGGGAGAGACAGAGACAGTGAGAGATGGGGTGGGGGAGAGACAGAGACAGAGAGTGAGAGACGGGGTGGGGGAGAGACAGAGACAGTGAGAGATGGGGTGGGGGAGAAACAGACAAGATGGGGGAGAGACAGACATAGAGATGGGGTGGGGGAGAGTGAGAGAGTGCGAGATGGGGTGCGGAGAGACAGAGACAGTGAGTGAGAGATGGGGTGGGGAGAGAGAGACAGCAAGAGAGGGGGGAGAGGGAGAGACAAACACAGAGATGGGATCGGGGAGAGAAAGACACAGTGAGAGACAGGGTGGGAGAGAGACAGGGAGTGAGACGGGGTGCAGGAGAGGGAGAGAGAGAGACCCAGAGTGAGAGACACTCAGGGAGACAGACACAAGTGCACGCGCAGATAGGGCTTGGCTGTGGATATGCCCGCGTCTCACTCCTGGGACTTTTCACTGGGAACCCCCCTCTCGCCCGAGTTCTGTTACGTCTTGAGGTTCAGATGAAAAGACGTTGTTTTAAAGATCAAAAGGAATCAGGATTTAGAAATCGGTTGACCCCATCTGTGCCCGGTCGCAGGCTTCCTCTCTGGGGTACTGTGCTGGGCTCCCCCGCGGCGGAGGAGGGCCCCTCCGTGACCTACAGAAGCGAAGAGACATGGGAAGAGGACCCTCACCGGGCACTGGGAAGCCAACGGGGATGGGGCCTGCAGTCCGGCCTCGAGCACTGCTCCTTTGGGAGTGTGTGCTGGCCCTGGCCGCCCTCAGGGGCCGCCATCCTGGCTTCTACGTGGGGGACCCACAGTGCAGACAGATCACCCCCTTACCACCCGGGCTTTTCCAGCTAGACGGTAGCCGTGGGCCGGATTCTGCTCGGGACTTGTCGGGTGGCCATTTGGGGCGCCTGGCTGTTGGTGAGCCTGTCCGTGCGGTGCGTCCCTGTCCGCGACCCCATCTCTGGGGTCCCGGGTGCTGTTTCTGAGCAGAGGCGGCAGGGAAGGTCGCCGCCCGGGCCGTGGGAACGGGCGGTGCTCTGGGATGGAGCCTCCCGCGGTGCTCGGATCCGCGCAGGCAGGCGGCAGGGGCTGCGGGGAGCGCGGGTGGGCGAGGGCGCTTCCTTCCCGCTCTGCGCCGCGGGGGTGCCGGGCGCGCTTGTCTCCCGGCGTCGCCGAGCCTGGGCTAACGGATGCTGGCAGGAAACATTCTTCCCGTGTTAGAAAGCAGTGAAGTGTGCCTTAGGAAGGTGGGGGACTTCTTAAGGTCACAAGTCCAATTAGTGACAGAACAAAGTCAAGGCTGACTGGGCCAGGCCTGGCCCCGTCGCCTGGCAGGGCCCTGGGAACCACGGCCGGTCTGGGCCGATTTGTTCCTTGTTTCTCGTGGGAAACACTAAGCCTCCGCGTAACATTCCAGTGCTCCCAGGATGGGGAAAAAGTCTATTCACAGAAGAGCAACAATCGAGTCAGTCCCCAAATTTCTCTGCAACCAGAAGTGCCAACAGGAGCGTCTCAGTGGCATCGAAAGTTATAGGTCGTGACCCTAAAGTCTGAGCCCGGCAAGCCTTCACTTTCACAGAAAGGCAGCCTCCCCCGGGCAGCGTGTCCTTCTGGAAAAGTGTGCCTGGAGGGCGCACCCCAGCTCTGCGCGAGAGAAGGTCGGGGTGACGGCCTCAGAGGTGAGTCGGCCCCACGTAGGCTCTTGCACATTTGGTGAGAAAGCTGAGCGCGCACACGTCTCCAGACGGTCCTAAAGGAAACCGAGGGATGGAAATTTCTAGAAGACCCGTGTCCCGTGGCTTGGGTTGTGTAATGCTCCAGGACCCGGGGTCCTCGAGGAGGAGGGGAAGGGGCCCTTTTCCCTGTTCGGCCCTCAGTGTCCCTGTCTTTGAGAGGAAAACGTGGGCTTTCACCTCGCGAGGGCCGGCCTGCCCGCAGCTGGGTCACCGGGACACCCTGACTGTTTGGGAAGGAGACGCCGCCGTCCCCTGGCCTCTCACCAACATCCGGAATGTTTTCTGTGATAATTTGCCACGGGGATTTTGTGTGCTTGCTCAAGGAGGCATTCTAGTCTGAGAGTTTCGGGACACCCCTGGACATCGTTTGGGATTGTGGAGCCTGGAGGCAACGTCTGTATCCACGGTTTGACAGCGTCAGCGGCTGGACCCAGCTTTCTGGGAAAGGTGGGCTGGCTGTCCCCCCGCAGAGCCAAGAGGGACCGCATTGGCCAGCTTCCAGGACGGCCCCCAGGCCAGCCGCCACGTCTGGGCGGCCCCAAACCTCTCCGGCTTTGATTCTGCAACTTTTTCCAAACCCGAAGCATGATTCACGTCCCAGACCAACTCGCGGAATTTCTGAAAATGAGAGCAGAGGAATCGTCTGTGCTTCGGAGAGGCTCCCCGGCTCCCACCTTTGGGGGCAGCTGGAAAAAGGAGCTGGGAGCGCAGGCACCACATTCCTCCTGGATGAAGCAGTGTCCCCAGCAGGGAGGAGGTGGTGGCAAAGGGCCTGAGTGACTACAGCGTCTCAGCGGCTCTGTGAAGTCACTTGGAATGATCCTGTTTGACAAGCCTGGTACCCGTGGGGGCGCAGGACAGGGCACAGCCCTTAGTCCCGCCATTTGCGGACAGAGACCGCGGGCTAGGTCTTCTTCCCCACACTGTCGCTTTTCTTCTGAGCGGGAGGAGAGCGGCTCTGTCCTCGGTCCGGTAGGGACACAGCTGTCCCATTTGGGTGGCCCGGGGGCACAGAGATGAGGAGCCCCCACCCTGCCCGGGGAGCTGCTGGTGGTTTCTTCCTGCCGGCGAAAGCCCGCCATCTCTTCCCCTGAGTGTCTTATGGGCCGGGGCATCACCCTGCCCCCAGGAGGGACGAAGGCTTCCTGGAGGACGGGAAGGGAACCAAGCAGAGAGAGCACGGGGATGAGCCGCCCTGGGGGGGACGTGGCTGTGGGGGGCAGGAAGCTGTCTGTCCCGGGGGTGGTCACGGAGATTTCATTTATGTGTGTGCCTGGCATGGTCCTGGGTCTCAGCGGACACCGGACGTGCCTTTGAGTCAACGAATAAACGAGAGAGAGAGAATTCTCTGAGCAAATGCATTTCTCTCCTTCTCCCTAACTCCTTGGTCTTGTGACCTCCACCCTCATCTTCCCCCCACACCCCCCGCTCCCACGCTGGGTGCAGGTCGCTGGCCAGGGTTTGTGGGGTGGGATGTGGGTTGTGGGTACACACCGTGTCAGTGACCCACGCCCGGAACCAGGAGGACCAAGGAGCCGGCCCTCAGCTGCCAGTGCTCTGTTAGAGCTTCCCTCCCCACTGCCCTCCATTGGCCACGGACGCCACGTCGTAGAGCGAGGTTGAGGTTGGGTCACTGTCCAGGGCTGAGCGCCTGCTGGGAGCTAGGGTGTGCGTGGAGTTTCTCTTGAGCTTGGAAGCCGCCGATTTACACCCCATCTCAGCTCCTCCCAGACTCGACCTGCCCCTCTCACACTGACGCACGCCCCAGGCTGGGATCCTCCACACCCGGCCCGTGGTGCGGCACATCGTCCAAGTCGGCTGGATGGGTCAGCCCGTCCTGTCTGCCGCTCAGACCCTGCTCCTGTCATGACATACCACCGGCAGGCAGCGCGTTATCTCTGCGGTGAAATCGCCCTCAAAGCCTTATTTTTATTTTATTTTGGATTTTGGTTAATAGCATTAATTTTTCAGGACAGTTTTAGGCTCATAGCAAAATTGAGTGGGACGTACGGAGGTTTCCTGCATTCCCCTGCCCCCCAGGCACAGGCGACCCCATCCCGCATGGTGGTGCCTTTGTTTCTGTGCTGACTCATCACCGTCCCCCAACCACAAACCCTGTGGCTTACGCTGGGACTCGCTCCAGGGCTGCACATTCTGTGGGTTTGGCCAAAGGTACGGAGACACCTGTCCACCCTTATGGTGTCATACAGAGTGCTTTCACTGCCCTCCAGCTCCCCTGTGCTCCGTCTGCTTCCTCCTCTCTCCTCAGCCCCAGGCGGCCACTGGTCCTTCTACTGTCGCCTCCCGTCTGCCTTTTCCAGAACGTCATGGAATGGCTCCTTTTTCATGCCGAATATTGCTTCATTGTCTGGATCATTCCTGTAATGAAGGACATCCTGGCTGCTCCTAGGAGCCGGCGGTGACAGAGAAGGCTGCCATCCACGCCCGTGCGCAGGCTTCTGTGCCAGCGTAAGCCTTCACCTCCTTTGGATAAAGCCCGAGGAGTGTGGTTGCCGGACTGTACGGCAGGAGGATGCTCAGCTGCGTGCGAAGCCGCCAGAGCAGCTCCCAAAGTGGCCGCCTTGTGCTGCACTCCCGCCGGCAGCAAACGAGAGTTCCCGTTGCCCACGTCCTCTGCAGCGTTTGAAGTCCGCGTTCCAGGCCGGGGCCGCTGTGTGGCGCGTGTAGTGGTAGTTGGCTGGGTTGCCCGTCCCCGAGGACGTGAAATGGGGAGCATCTTTTCATGTGCTGATTCACCCATCTGGGTTTCTTCATTGTGGGCCGTCTGCTCATGTCTTTTGCCCATTTGTGTTAATTGCAGCGTAGTTGACAAGCAATATTATATGCGTTTTGGGTGTTTTGGGAATCCCACAGCGATTCCACATTTGTGGACAGTGAGCCCCATGAGAGAGCTCCGTGCCCTCGGTCGCCATACGCAGTAATTACAGTGTTATTAACCATCTTTCCTGTGCTGTACTCTTTCTGGCCATTTTTAATCAAGAGCTTCACTTTCTTATTGTTGAGTTTTAAGAGTTCTTTGTATATTGAGGGCAGCAGCCCTTTATCAGTAGTGTCTTCTGCAATATTTCCTCCAGGTCTGTGGCTTCTCTTCTCATTCTCTTGACATTGTCTTTCACAGAGCAGACAATTCTAATTTTAAGGAAGTTCCGCTTTGTTTCTTTCATGGAACGTATCTTTGGTGTCGTATCCGAAAAGTCATTGCCAAACCCAAGTTTTCTCTTACGTATCTCCTAGGGGTTTTATTGTTATGCATTTTCCATTAGGTCTGTGATCCATTTCGAGTTGGTTTTTGTGAAGGGGGTAACGTTTGGGTCTAGATTCATTGTTTTGCTCTGGGTCACCATTTCTTGGCCACCATTTTTTGAAAGACCATTTTTGCTCCATTGAATTGCCTTTGCTCCTTTGTCCAAAGCTTTATTTTTAGTGTTTGATTCACCGTGTGTCATGAATATGGTGAATCGCGTATATTCTTTGGATATACGATAATACATTTAGCCAGTTTTCATTTTGGATATTGATTTTGAGATTTTTATTCATTGTGGAGGCAACGGTCATCGTGTCGTATATTTGCCCAGGCCTGCCAACCTTGGAATGCCATTCTACAAGGGGCATTGTGAGGTCAAAGTGCCGAAATACTTTTCTAGTTTTTAATACAAAATGCCAAATTGTCCTCTGGAAATCACGAATCAGTTTACTACCATCAGTGTAGGAAATGCCCATCTACTCAAAGTTTGCCAACACTGAGAATGATCCCTGAAAGATCTGGATGAATCTGGAAGTTACACACTCTTCAGTGTACGTTTCTGAGATGACCGGTGAGCTTGAACATTCATTTCACAAGTCTGCTGAGCATTTCTGCTCCGATCTCATGAAACCCGTGTTTTATTAATCTATAAAATTCTTCAAAGGCGAGGGATGTGAATTTTTGTCTCTCTTGTAATTTCCACGTATTTTACACAATTTATCTTTGCCTTTTACTTTGGTTCACCATGTTCTGTTATGAATAGAAGTTTAAGTGGTTTAAAAGTTTCTTTTATGTCTTCCGCCTTTCTTTTTACGCTTACAAATGTCTTTCCCACCTGGAGACTGCATAAATATTATGCTCTACTTTTAATACTGTTCTGTGTCTTCACTTTTTACTCTTGGCTCTTTGATTCATCTGGACTCTGTTCTGGTGTGAGATGGAACCCTAACTGTTTTTCTAATGGAGTAACTGACCGTCCAACCGTTGGCTGCTTGTAGACAAGTTCTTTCTGTCCCACTGATTTGAAAAGCTACTATCACAGGGCCTATTTATAGACCTTTTTATTCATTTTACTGCTCTCTAGTTGTGCCACGAGAGGGGGGCCACACGTTTAAAAGTATCGAAGATTTGTATCTTGCTTTAATGTGCATATTAGTAAGGGTTCTCGGAGAAACAGAACCAATAGGATATGTGCAGATAGATATGAGAGGAGATTTATTCTAGGCACTGGCTCACATAGTATGGAGGTTGAGAAGTTCCGGGATCTGCATTCAAGCTGGAGAACCAGGAAAGCCAGTGGTGTGACTCAGTCCAGGATCAAAGACCTGGGAATCAGGGGTCTGATGGTATAAGTTCCAGGGTGAGTCTGAGGGCCCAAGACCCGGGAATGCTGAGGGCTGAGGGCAGAAGATGGATGTCCCAGCTCGAGCAGAGAGATCTAAGTCTCCTTTTCTCCACTTTTTGTTCTGTTCAGGCCCTCTACAGATACCACCCCCCACCCCATTCGGGAGGCTGATCTTCTTTACTTAGTCCCCCGATTTAAATGTTAATCTCTTCCAGAAACACCGTCGAGACACACCCAGGATAATGTTTTAACAGCCATCGGACATCCCCTAGCCCAGTCAAGCAGACACCTGACATGAACCATCACAGCGTGGGACAGTGTATGTCATGACTCACTACTATTTTTCCCAAAAGACCTTGACTACTAGCCTTACCTGTTTATTCTTTGAGATTAATTTCTAAATCACTTCATCAGAGTTCCCTTCTAGCAAGAGAAAAGGGATTCCCTGAGGCAAAATAACTCCGTTTGAGTGGGAACCTGTTAACAGGAATGGGCCTTCATCACATCAACACCGGGGGAATATTGGCTTTTGTGTTCATGGCCTTCCAGGAGCTAGAAGATAGCCAAAGACGCCCTACAGGGAGATTCTAAGAAAGGCCATCACTGGGACTTCGAAGGACCCCAGTCAGTTTGATTAGACATACCTGCATGCCCTGGGGCAATCAGGAAAGGCATTTATGAGGAATTTGGCACTGAGTGCAGAAAAAAACTCTTCCTGAAAATTCATAACCACAAGCCAGTGCACGCATAATTGGCAGCCCAAGTTCACACTCCCTGGGTGGTCCAAAGAGCCTCAACCTGAAAATTTAGCTTATAGTGGCCGTGAATTAGCAGCACTTTGAAGTACTTGACAATATAAACTCTCTCTAAGGAAACTCACATCTCAAAGAACCTCCTCTAAGTGAAACCACTTCAAGGGATTTGAGGTCTGTTGTCCGAATTCCATTATACATGAGGAAACATGGCCCCGTGAACAAGACCCGACAGAAAAACAGAAAATGAAGCACAGCAACCAGAAGAACACATCACGCTTAACATATCGGAAGTAATCGACAAGAGTATGTGTTTGGCATGCTTAAAGAAATGCAGACATTAAAATAGGGGTGAGGAGAGAATATGGAAAAAAAATGACCGAGAAGATGTGTTAAAGATCCAAATATAATCACTAAAAATGAAAATTGTTCCAACCAAAACTGCAAATTCAATGGATGAGGTTAACCACAGATTAGACAGAATGAAAGAGAGAAACGATAAACTGGAAAATGGAGCTGTAAAAATTACCCTGATTGTAGCACAGGAAGGAAAAGAGAGTAAGATCTAGAAGAGAGATGAGAACGGTAGGAATCAAGTGAGAAGGTTTAACTCACATCCAATCAGAGGGAGAAGAGACAATATCTGGAGAAAACGAGGCCAAAAATTCCAAGAACTGATGAAAGACAATAATGCTCATGTTCACTGAGCCTGGTAAATCCAAAGCAGGACAAATAAAATCCATTCTGTACCCAGAGACATGGCAAAGATGCAGAACCCCAAAGAATAAGAGATCTTAAAAGTACTAAAGAGGGGAGGCAAATTTCCCACAGGAATGACAGTGACACCTACCTTGTCAGCATCAAACAGTAGGAATCAGAAGAGAGTGGAATCATTACTTCCTGGGGAAAAAAATAACAGAAGAAAAATCAATGTTGAATTTGTCCACTGGAAGGAAATAATCTTTCAAGAATAAGGGGAAAATAAAAACATTTTTAGACTAACAAAATTTTCTCTATCAACCAATCTTCCCTAGAAGAGACTCTGGAGGATATATGGGCTGTGTGACAATCATCTCAGGTGGGAGATGAGACAGAAAGAGAAGTGATGACCAAAGGGAGTGGTACATATGTGGCAAATGTAGTTAGACATTGGCTATACAAAACAATGAATGTGCCTTATAGAGTTTTAAAAATTACAATAATAGAAAAGTCAGAAAGTGAGAAATGATTTGAAGGAATTTTAAATCTTCACTGTTTGAAAGTAAATCTATTGAAGGACTTTGAATTTTGATAAGTTCAGTGTGTGTGTTAAAATGCTTAGGGAGGCATTAATAGTAGAAAAGTTTATGTCACTACAAAGGGAAAAATAAAGTCAACAATAGGAAGAAAGTAGAAGAGAGAAGAAAAAGAAACAAAAGATGCAAGACAAATAGAAAATAACGGACAGGAATGAATCTACACATCAGTGATTAAAATGAGTGTAAATGGGTTAAAAACTCAAAAGATAAAGATTGCTAAGCCATAGTTTTAAGAAATCCAGTTATAAGTTATTTGGAAGAGAGATATCTAAAACATTAGGATAGACAAAGTAAACACGAATAATAAGAAAAATGACAGATTAATATCAGATGAACAGACTTGAGACAAAAGAATCTTTATCAGGGTGACATCCCCCCAAATGCAAGAACTTGACACCAGTTTCACTCCATTACACTCATACCCTCTGTGCTATAAAGTTTGTTTGGTCCTGCATTGTCACACCATTTCTTACAGTGTGTAAATCCTGGTGACAAACTCTTGAAGCTTTCCTTTTGTTATATGAAAACCTCCCTAGGGTTGCCTGGGTGGCTCAGTCAGTTAAGCATATGTCTTTGGCTCAGGTCATGAACCTGGAGTACTGGGATCAATCCCTGCATCAGGCTCCTGGCTCAGCGAAGAGTTGGCTTCTCCCTCTCCCTCTGGCCCTTCCCCCTGCTCATGCTCTCTTGCTTGTTCTCTCTCAAATAAACAAAATCCTTTTTTTTTTTTTAATAAAACAATTTTATCTCAGTTTTTTAAAAGATGTTATTTATTTATTTGACAGAGAGAGGGAGACAGTGAGAGAAGGAACACAGGCAGGGGAAGTGGGAGAGAGGGAAATGGGCTTCTCACTGAGCAGGGAGCCCAGTGTGAGGGTTGACCCCAGGACCCTGGGATCATGACCTGAGCCAAAGACCGACGCTTAACTGAGCCACCCAGGAGCCCTTATTTTATCCCAATTTGTGAGACTATTTTCACTGGTTATAGAATTCTGTATTGCCAAGATTTTGAAGATGCCATTCCATTGTCTTTTGGTTTCCATAGTTGAGCTGAAAAGTCAGCCGTCATGCTCACTGCTGCTGCTTGGAAGAGCACGGGCTCTTTCCATTACACATGTCCCACAGGCTGCTTTTAAGATTCCATTTGTGATATTTAGCATTTTTGACTGTGACGTGCCTGAGAGACTGTAACAAATCAAGAATCCACATTGCAATTTCCAAAGTCTCCATTTAGCTGAAAAGCTGATACAGGAGGACAGTGGACTGACAAAAGGATTGTTATGGAGACTTAGAAGTTAAGTCTAAAGTTTAGATGGAAACACAAAAGGCCTAGAGTAAACGGCCAAAATAGTTTTGGAGAAGAGAACTCCCCACATTCAAGACTCATTATAGAGCTAATGGTCCTTCAGGCTGTGGGGATTTGGTGCAACCAAAGACAGACTGATGGACCAAAACAGAGGCTCTAGAAATAGGCTTACACAGGACTGATTGGATTTAGTTCAGAAAATGAGAGGCATTTAATATCATTAGTAATGGGGAAGTGCAAACTAAGTTTAAAAAAAGGCATGCTTTCACATCTACCATATGTAAAAATGAAAAATTACAGAAATATCAACTTTGGTGAGGAGGGAAAACAGCAAACATTCTCACAGTAGCTCCTTGGAACGTCAGTTGGTTCAGTCGCTATGGAACACAGTCGAGCGTACGATGTCATGTTGAGTAGGTAGGATAGTATCCTGTGACCCAGCAGATCCACAACAGGGTGTGGCTTCAGGACGTACACCCATGAGCACTCGCAGAAGAACTGTTCACAGTGACAAACTGTGAAGAATCATCTGAATGTCCACCAGCAGGGGAACGGGCACAGAAGTTGTATTAGATTCATGTAATGGGGTATTGTGCAAGAGCGAAGATGCCGGACAGCCTTTAACAAAACAGACGATCTCAGAAATAGAGGGTTGGTCAAAAATTCAGGAGGAGGGGTGCCTGGGGGGCTCAGTCGGTGAAGCTTCTGCCATCGGCTTAGGTCATGATCCCGGAGTCCTGGGATCGAGCCCGTCATGGGGCTCCCTGCTCTCGGCGAGAAGCCTCCTTCTCCCTCTCCCACTCTCTCTGCTTGTGTTCCTGCTCTCACTGTCTCTCTCCCTCTCTGTGTCAAATAAATATAATCTTTCAAAAAAGCGCAGGAGGAGGAAAAATCACAGCAAGATATCACTTGTCAATTCCAAGAGCATGCAAATCCAGCATATTGGGAGAAAAGTTGTGAGGTGAAGCACCACGGGCACGGTAGGATGAAACGTGGGAATGAGTTCCCTCCGAGAGAGAAAGCACAGAGCCGGTGAGGGCACAGACGGCGATGTCCTGTGTCCTCCCCTGGGAATTGGGGTATGGGTCTTGGCTGTACTCTTTTGTGGTATGTGACAATTACTTAACAAATGTAATTTTTCATCAAGCCAATGTTTAATGAAAACTTTTTTTTTTTCAATTTACAAAGACAGGAATGATCTTCTGATATTCCTACCTGGTTCTGGTGTATTAATCATCTAACATGCTACTCGCTTGATCTCCTCCTCTTCTTATTCGGGATTTTTCCACCTAAATTCATAGATGAGGCTGTTTGTTGTGGGGCAGGCTCTGGTGCGTGCCCTCCAGATTTGAACTCTTCTCCTGACTCACCCCAGCTGTGCCTCAGTTTCCCTTATGTAAGGTGGGCGACAGTAATTTCACCCATGCCGTTCGACAAATAATGTGCTTCAGGCAGTATTTGACCCCTAGAAGCACTCATGCCCTCCTTTTTACTTTCCATTTGTTCCAACTCGGCAGAAGGACTACGCAGTTCCGCAAAGTGACCTGAAAAGCTTGCAGTCCTTCCGTGGTTTGCAGCCACGTGCGTAGCCTGGGAATAAAGAGTTCTAGTGGGATGGAATTCCACCAAGGGTTCCGAGTGTTTGGAAGAACGGTCATACAACCATCTGGGCCCAGAGCCGTTGTTTTCTTTAAGGTGTCGCTCGGACAAGCTTTTCCCCTACTCGTTCCCGTTTCTGGGGCTTCCCACTTACCGAGCTGCACTGCATGAGCAGCCTCCTGCATGGCTCTTTCTTGTTGACTGGTTCGTGGGAGCTGGTCCCCCTTTCTGCTGTCCACGTGCTCAGGGAGTGTGGCTGTGCTAGTTTGAGGCAAAGACCCATGTGTTACAAGTGGGTTTGGGGCCACAGCCCCCTGGAGCTTTGGGAATCCTGACACCTGGGGAAGATTCTACCCTCTGGCTCTGCTCCCGTCGGTCATAGGGTCCCTCTGGGGCGTCACCGTCTGCAGGTGCAGCTCCCGGATGCTTGCCCTTGGCCCTGAGTAGCATTCACAGCATGACTTTGCCGAGGTGGAGAAGCCAGAGGTGGGAGGTGGGAGGCACAAGCTTGGGTTCAGGAGTGGCAAGGGCACGTGGGCATGGCCGAAGTCCCTCAGTGGCCAGAGAGCTGGCTCCTCGGCGGTGACGGGGCCAGCAGACAGGGGAGGCCACGAGGGTCTTCGGTGGCCCCTGAGCATTGCCCCATACCTGGCCCCCTCCCTGCCCCAGCCGGTCATGGTGATTCTGCTCCTGTCTCCTGCGATTGGGGCGGGAAGGGCCAGGAATTCTGGCAGAGCGGCAGTCCCGCGGCCCGTCCTAAGCTCTTCAAACAGTCCTTGGAAAGACCTAGTGCTCTTGGGCCTCCAGGCTCTGGTATGTAAAGTGCGATGCTGGGGGCTGCTTGGGGCCCAGGAAGGCAGCATGGAAACCTGGAGAGTGCACGGGCCTCGGAGGTGCCCTGCCGCCGCCTTACCTTAACCCCTGCCTGCTCCTCCAGACTGTCGTGCCCTTGGTCCCAGGCCTTTAGCTCGACTCTGTGACTGCAGCCCAAGCCTCCCAGTGGCTCAGACCGCAGTTCCTTCCCCTGCCGCCCGCAGCACCCTCCCGCCCTGAGGGTGACGTCCTGCGGCCCTTCCTTCTGCCGGCCTCACGGCCTCACGGAGCGCAGAGCCTGTCTGTCGTTCCCCTGCCTGCAAGAGCCCAGCTCGAGTTCTTGGACGTGTCGTCTCTGGAGACGCAGAAGGGAGCAGACCCTCCCCTCCCTGCCCCTGTAGCCACAGCAGATCCCAGATGGGTGGCCCAGGGAAGACAGAGCTTAGCTGCAGGGCCGCCTGCACCGCTCTCTGTCCTTTACCCCTGCGCCGCTCCCCTCTCTAACCTAGAACCAGTGGCTTTTATGAGCGTCCCACAGGCCTGCACATGTGGGACGTGTCGGCCGGGATGCTGAGCTCTGGCTCCCGCACCTGATACTCAGACCAGCTGCTCCGAGCCCGCTGGGCCGGCCGGAACCCTCCTTGGCTCGGTTCAGCCCTTCTCTTGGTTCTCCTGCCAGGGAACAGAGTCGATGTTTTCCATTTCCTCAAGTTCACCGACATTTGTTTGTCCTAAGGCTCCTTCACTTCCCTTTCTCAGGACTCTCGGACGTGCCTTGCCTGCCTGGCTGCCCGGGGACCGGGGTGGACGTGGCGGCCAGGTGGTTCCCAGGCAGGGTCCAGGCCCCTTGCCCACCTTGCTCAGAAGGCAGCGTGGGCCAATCCAGGCAATTCGAGACCCGCACAGGGCCTTGGCTTCTTTGTGGAGGGGAGAGGGGCACGCGGGCTTTGGGGGTGGCCCCGGGTCCCGGAGGGATGGTCCAGCTTCCGAGGGGAGGACATGAGAAAGGATGTGTGGAAGTGGAGGTAGGGGGCCTGGCTGGGTGTGTGGTGAGCGGGCGGCCATTCTGCCCTGGGCCCGGCCCCACCTGTGCCCCTGCCTCGTGCTGGGTGTTGGCCACCCGGGGGCGGGGATGGGGACGCAGCCTTGTCTCCTGCTTCTCTGCTGAGTGCCCTGCCCTGGGCACTCAGCACTGCCCTGAAATATGAGGCTGTGGTGGCGGGACCTCGCCAGCAGCCTACGGTCAGTGGTGGAGTTGGGGTTCACCCAGACCTCATGGGATACCTGTGGTGCCTCCTGTCTTCACCACGGCAGACTGTCATGATGTATGGGTGTCCTGGCCTGCATGTGACCCCGGAGTCCCCGGACCGGGTGGCCATACCGTAAGCCCCAGGGCCTCGCCAGGGGCTCGCCACCTGCCACAGAAACCGAGCTGGGTCAGGGTGGGAGAGGCCGGCCTTGTCCTGCAAGCCCGAGGGCTGGAGGGACACACAGGGATCCAGTGACAGCATTCGTGGTGCCCCTTGTCAGCTTAGACAGGACCCGGCAACATCCAGGCTCCCCTCCCTGGGCGGGACAGGGTCACCCAGGGGCGGTTCCGTGCAGGGTATGGGCTGCCTCCCGCCAGCACCTCTGGTGTGGGCTGGAGGGACCTGTGGGTTATCAGCGTGGGGCTCCCCGGCTTATCAGGACCTGCCCAGACACGTGGCGGGTTATGAGAAACACTGCTTTGTGGAGACCAGGCCAGATGCGATCCTTCCTGGGACCAGAGGGACCCAGGACGAGGTCGGCCCTGGAGAGGTGCCCCAAGCCCGTTCCGCAGGTGACCAGACCCTATCTGCTGGACACACATCTGTGGGGCCCTGGGGTCTTCCTCACCTATAGGCTCACAAAGGACGCGTCCTGTGGGACACACGGGAGCCAGGGTTTGGACCTACGTCTGTCTGAAGGCAAAGCTCACTGGTTGCCCCGGACGGTCCTCTCTGATGCGTGGGGCCGGGCTTGGGAAGGACTCTGGAGTGGGTGGCGCTGTCTGGGAAGGCTGGAATCGGACCCCAGATCGCCTGGTCCAATTGCCTCTTTTTGGGTGGAGAGAAAGCCGGCCCAGAGCAGCCGAGTGATGGGCCGGCCCGGAGCAGCCGAGTGACGGGCCAAGGTCCCTAGCCAGCGCGTGGCTGGGTTGGTGCCCGGCCTGACTTCTGGTCAGGCTGAGCTGGCACTGGGTGCGCAGCCTGAACTAGGTGCCCCTCACCTGCGTCCCCACCCCCCCCAGGCGGCTCCGGTGTGGTGCGCACCCCCAGCCGGCAGTGTTTTTAGGACGCACTCGGCTCCTCATACCTGACAGGCGAATCCTTCGCAGGAGGCCCCGTGTCTTGTCTGAATCCAGGACAGGAGTCCGACTGTGTGAGCCATCCGCAGACGTGGATTCCTAGCCCCTTTGGCGTGGGGAGCTGCGTGGCGTGCGCCTGTGTGGCATGCTGGGGGCTGAGACTGCGCCATGCCCACGCACCGTGGGGCTCGGTCAGGGCATCCCGGGTCCCCACGAGCTCCTGGGTTCTGGCTAGTGGAGCTCACTAGGGCACAGGGCTGCCCGGGCCTGGTCTTGGAGGCTGCTGGCCCACGTGACCTCTGGGACTCCACTCTTGCCCACAGCCGACGTGTCCTGCCCGCGGACAAAGCCCTGGGCCACAGCCTTTCTGGAATCCTAATTGTGACCCCACCCCAGCAACCCCAGATGGAGAGTCTAGTAATTGTGGTTCTTGGGACTCTCTCTGTGGACCTACAAGTACCAGTTTGGAAGGGCAGATTGATGGATGGGCGTGAAATTGCCATCTTGAGAGGGCCCCGGCCGAGCTATAAATAGGGCAGCCGGTCCCCGGAGGGTAGAACCCTTTCGCGGTGAGGGTGTCGCGGACCCGCGTTGCAGCATTGTGCTCGAGGGCAGGACGGCACAGCTGCTGAGCCGGGCCTGGTGGACGAATGACCATCCCTCCCGTCAGACAGGCCGAGTGGCCCCGGTTCTGATAAGCAGTGGCCTGGCCACCACTGTCACGGTTTTGATGACCTTTCTCACCTAGCCAGATTAACGCAGGTCACTGATTAATGCAGCGCTTTTCCTGTTAATGTCCATCCCTTCCCGCTCGTCTCCAGACACCCACTCCCGCTCCAGGGAGAGAACTGTGTGTCCAGTTCCTGGGGAGTCCTGGGACGGAAGCCGACGGGGCGAGCCCCCTCCCCATCAGGGCACACGATCCCGGGACAGGCCACAGTGGGGCTTTGGGGTGGTTGTCTCAGGAAGGCCACTGTGGCGTCAGACGGGACAGACCGCTAGCTCCGCTGGAAAAGGCCGCGTTTGGGGGCAGGCTCAGCCAACCACGGCCCATGGGCCAGAGCCAGCTGCTGCCTGTGCGAGCTGCCCGGGCCGCAGGTGGTTTTCCACGTTCAGCTGGTCAGTTCAAAGGAGGAGGAGACGAGGACTGTTTTCGGACACATAAAAATTCTATGAAATTCAGATTTCAAGGTCCGTGAATAAAGTTTTGCCTGGACACAGTCCTACCCATCATTAGTTATGACCGTGGCTGTTTCCGCCGCGCCCACAGAGCCGTGTGGTTGCACAGATTTTCGTGCAGTGCCAAACGTGTTTACCGTGTAACCCTTCACAGAAAAAGTTCCTGGCGTTTCTAGATCACGGGTCTGAAGCTGTAGGGGCTGTGAGCCTGTGAGCATCTGCCAGTCCCTCTCCCCGGAGAACGCCCTGGGTGTGAGCACACACGCGGGCACACAGCTGGGGGGGTTCTGTGAGCTGCCAGAAAGGGCAGCCAAGGACTCACCCCAGGTCCGGGGATACCAGTGGCTCTCCATGGAAGGCCTCCGGCCCCCAGGGGACATGTGACAACGTCTGGAGAGGCTGTGCTTTGCCTCCAGTGGGAGCTGCGGGCGTCTGGTGGGAGGATCCGGGGATAAATGCTCAGTCCCTTCCAGGGTGCGGGGCAGCCCGCGACAGAGAGTCCTCTGGGCCCCGTGTGGGCAGCAGGAGGCTTGAGAACCTGCTGTCGAGAAGCCTGCTTCTACTCTGTGCAGGAGTCCGGCCAGACCTGTGTCCGGGGACGTGGCCGAAACGGAGCGTGGGGCGACGGGGACCCAACCCTGCTGGGGGCTGGCCCTGCCAGGGCCGCTGGCTCAGGAGCTCCCAGGCTGCAGAGCGACAAGCTGCACCCGCACCCCCCACCCCGCCGCGGGATTTCCGCTCAGTCTGGTCCCCGCCCGGCTCCCGTGTGCTGGGCCCCGTGCTCGGCCCTGGGGAGCGGGGCTGAAGGAGAAAGCTGGCTCGTGCTTCTGGTTCACTTTGATGCCGCTGGGGGACAACAGTCATACCGCTGAGGGCAGATGAGGCCCTTCGTGGTTCACAGCCCACGGCCGCCATCACTTCCTGTGCCCTCCCGTCCTCAATACACTGATGCCCACACGCTGCCCGGGACGGCCTTGTCCACTCCTCCTTCTTCAAGGGCCTTCTGTGCCTCCGGCCTGGCGCTCATCCGGCGAGGCCTTTCTTCCTGGGAAAGCGGCTTCCCCCCTCCCCCCACCCCTGCCCTGCCTTCCCTTCTCCCTCCCTCCTTCCCCCTCCCCCTCTTCTCCCTCCCTCCCTCTCCCTCCTACCCTCCCTCTCCCCACTCCCCCCTCCCTCCCCTTCCCTTCCCTCCTTCCCTTTTTCCTCCCTCCTTCTCTCCCCTCCCCTCCTCCTTTTCCTCCCGCCCCCCCTTCCCCCCTCTTTCTCCTTCCAGAACTACTTCAGCCTCCCGCGCGCGGACACACGCCACTTCTCCAGCTTCTCAGATGGAGCTCCTTGGGGTGCCCAGCAGTGAGCTGTAGACTGAGCCCCTCAAAGGCAGGGCCTGTGCTCTGGGCCACTTTGCAGCCACGGTGCCCAGCCCCGGAGCCAGCCCAGGCTGCTGTTCCGCAGCCCTCTGATAGCTGAGTGGGAGCGCGGAGCCCTCTGACCGCATCCTGGGCATGTGGTCGTGGGAGAGAGGCTGGCTGCGGACGGGGACCACCGCGAGCGCCAGTGACCGAGGACGCTTCCTGGGCCGTGGCCGGCCGGCTGCAGGAGGCAGGCGAGGGCTGCCTGCTGGCGGGGCCAGCCACGGACATTCAGAGCCCTGCTCTGGGTCGTGCTGATGAATTTTCCAGAACTCAAACGGATCGCGAGCAGACTCTACAAACTCTGAATGGACAGAAATAAGCATCAGTTGTGCAGGGACCAAGGGCCTGATGCGGGCCAGACTGCATGAGTCATTTTCAAGAAACTGGTTTTTGGCTCCCTTGCCAGTTCTCTGTGTTTGAAAGTCATTTCCATTAAAACATTCTGGAGGGTTGAGGCTATTTTTCAGTAGACAGGGCTCACGCTGAGCTCCATGGCAATTACCGTGTTTCGGAGCCACTGGTTTTAACATGGAAATGACTACTTCGGCATTGCTGCGAGCCCGGAGTGCGCCACGGCCATCCAGGGGGCTGGAGCCCCTCACCCCGCAGACGAAGCCACAGAGGTGCACGTGGAAGACGTCCGAGCCTTTGGGGCCAGCCATCATCAGTAGGTGATGAGCCTCCGTGAGGGAGATCTTGGAGCCAGAGCTCCCTGGACAGGGGTGCGGCGCACCAAGGGCAGCGGGTGTCTGTTGCTCATCGTATCCCTCATCAGATTCACCCACAGCTTCTTAAACACTCGAATCCCGGGCTTTAGGATCTGGGCTCCGCTGAGTAGGACCTCCAGGGGTGGAACACAGGGCTCTGCGTTTTAAGGCCGTGTCCCGGCTTGTGGGCCCGTTGGGGTTCCGGACCTACACTGTCCAAAGTCCAGTAGAACTCCGTGCACGGGCGGGAAGCTCCCGTGTCTGTGCCGCGCCCCGGTGGCCACCAGCCGCCCGCGGCCATCGGGCGCTTGACGTGGGGCTCCTGCGACCGAGGGCTGGACTTGAAATTGTCTTTGGTTTTAATGCATTTTTAACGGACGTCTCCGCAGCCGCGCGTTGCCTGCGGCCCCAGGGTCGCGCCCCGCCGCGCGGGGGCTGCAGCGCTGGTTCGCTTTTGGGCATTCAGACGCCTCTCAGAGATTCTTTTTCAGAACTGGCGGAGGGGGCAGTGGTGGTAAAAAACAAAGCCAAACCCTATTAAAAAAATGGGACCAAATTTTAGCCAGCCGTCTGCTCTACCTCCGCAGAAAGGAACCGTCAGCTTTCCAGAAGCCTCTAGAACACTTCAGAAATGCTCCAGCAGCTACTACGCAGTCTCAGGAAGGCTGACACCACCAAGCCTGCTTGCTGGCATTCTGCTCAACCCGACTCCAAATTCCTCCTGTTTACATCTGAATGAGGCTCTCACAGGCCAGGGTTCACCTGCCTCGAGACCTGCATGGCACCCTCTACGCCCTTTCGTCCCCAGCTGGGCCTGCGAGGGGGCTGGACTGGGCGACCCGGCCTGTGACTTCCCCACACTCTGGCCTTTGGGAACAGCCTGTCCCTGCAGGGAACGGGAGCTGTCCCCCCAGCCCCCTGC